>NW_008824358.1:3153126-3160092 GCF_000699105.1 Pygoscelis adeliae | reverse complement strand
TGGGGCGGGGGCGGTCAGCGGGTTGGATGGTGAGCCCACGGGTGGGGCGCTGCTTTGGTGTCCCGAGGCAGGCGAGTGGTTAAACGCTCAGCTGTAAAGAGTGGGCTGTGTGGGCAGGAGGGGCGACAGTGAGGGGTGGGTGCTGGCTTAACCCCGTAACCCAGGAGGTCCTGTGCCCTCCACCGAGGCCTGTGCGGATTGGGAAGGTGGTGCGTCCCCCCTCCGCTACGGTGCCTGTATTCATGGGGCGTCTAAGCTTGCTGCGGCAGCTGTGTTCCTCGGTCTCTCACAGCTGCCTTCCGAGGTGTGGTTCATACAAGGTTGGTTTGCCCGCAGATAAGAGAAATCTTGAACTGTGCGAGGAATGCTCGTCTACCAGATGCGAATAGGGGTGATCTCAGGGCAGAGACTGGCTTGTCAGCGGTGGCGCAGACTCACCAGGCTATGGCTGCGTGTCTCGTTGCTACCTGAAGGAGCAGAAGAATGTGCTTACCGACTTTTGTAAGGCAAAACTCTTACGAGTCGTGTAGTATATGCAAATATGCTGTAATACAGTTTGTGTTCAGTGAAGGTACTTGGTACCTGTATATGCGTTTCAAAACCTTATTTTCTTGTTTGAAAAAATAATAGCTATATAAAACTTAAAAATTACTAATTTCTGTGAGGAGCGTAATATTATGAAGTATTTAAATGTCCTTATAGGAACAAGCTTTGTGGTTTTCATCACTTAGTCTGAAGCAAAACTTTCCCTTTGATTACGATTTTGGGACAGCAATAAACTGTCAGTGAAACTTGCTATAGAAGTGATACTTCTGATCTGTGGAATGCCATGACACCTTGGTGGTATGCAAAGGAAACTTGCTCCATAGCACTGTGAGGTGGTGTTCACTTGTGCTATGGCCAGATGTATGCTTAAGCATAAGCTCTTTTGCACAGTTTAAAAGAGAATAGTGCTTTCTTGTACGTGTTCAGCTTGAGACTTCACAAAGAAGTCTATCCTTTCAGAAATGCTGACTTGCTCACAGAACCAGTCTTTTTACATTGTCCTAATCTCTTTCCTGAGCTGAAAAACTAAGCCTGCAGTTGTCTTTGAGCAAAATGTTTGCTTTTGCAGGATTCTGGGGGTGTGTGTATGTGTTTGTTTTTTTGGGTTTTTGTTTGTTTGGTTTTTTCAAAGTGGAAGAACAGCAAAGATCTGGAAGTACTAGTACTATCTTCTGGAAAGGTTTAAATTGTTTTTAGCAGTCCTGCAGACTATTACAGAGTATTCAGTGGGATATATAGAGGTTGATTTTTTCATATTGGTATTGTTGGCCAAACTACTTTCTTACACTGTAAACTAAAGCAACCTGTGAAATAAAACGGTGCTTGTGGAAGTTAACAGACTAGCTTAACAAAAACAAGCCCTTTGATTCCAGACTGTTGAGTTATTTAAAATAGAAGTTACAAAAATGAATTGGAAGATGAAGAGACATTGTAAGATCTGTGCTCCTATATCAACATGTATAATGTCTTTATCAATTACTGTTTTAAGTGGTCTGCCCTGGTAGTTGTCTGAGCTCCTGGCATATGAAATATAAGCCTCTCAGTTACTGTTTGTTTTTCGTCTAGAGGCTCAAAGAAGCTTTTGGTTGAACCAGCTAGGATAAGTTCTCCATGGCTTTGTTAAAAATCTGTAGTAGAACTGAATGCAGTGAGTATAGAAAGAAATACTCTGCCATAGCATGCTTGAGATAATGATGGACAGGGTGAGACACCATTGGGGGGGGCGGGGATAATCTGGAAAATGGCTTTGGGATCATGCTATAAGCTATGAATCCAAACATGAAGTGTTCAATAACATTAGAATTATTAGTTGTTCAAGCTGCCTAAATCTTCCTTATTTTCTTTTTCTACTTTTTTAAATTGTCCTATAAGGTTTTTTGTTGGCAAAAGCATCTCAGTATTTGTTTTCTTAAGTTGAGGGATAATTACAGCACCAGCTTAAGCTTTTTTATTTTTTTCTACATGAATGTTGATGTTTTAGCAGAGGACATTGGTAACCTCATTGGAACAACTTATTCTCTACAACTTAAGTAATTTTCATTGCACTATAGATGATAGCTATATATATAATGTTTTGAGTACTTGCTGGCAATATTTTAAGGCTTACCTTTAAAGCTTCATGCTTTTTAAAAATCAGTTGGCTTCTACAAAAGAGTTTAAGGTGTTGGTAGGTTTAACTGGGAGCTAACTCGTTCAAACAAGAGTCCATCAACAGGTTGATATACATTCATGCTGGGAGCTTGCTCCATTATGGTAAATGAGCTAAGCTACTAGCTCTGCAATACTATGTGAAATTATGACATTGCAAAGTATGTGTGCTAGTTCAGAATTGAACTGAGGAATGGTACCCTCTCAGGAGGTTATTTGTTCCCCAGTGCACTTGTTTCTTTAGCTGAGGCTGCTTTTGAGATCACAGTCCAAAAAAGGAGGGCATTTTACATAATTCTAGATATTTAGCAATTATGTGGTGTGTTTCCTGTTTGAACAGGCACTTCCTCACTGGTAGAGAATCACCAAAGAGCCTGTCAAAACTAAATCAATAAATCAAAGTTTAGCCTAGAAACACCAGGCTTCTTTTATATAGGAAAATTAGCTTCGGTATAGTTGCCTTCCCTGATACTGTAGGACATAGGGCAGGATCATGCAGAAAATCTCAACTGATATAAATAAAGATCACTACTAAATTACCATTGGTGAGAAGTTTGTATCCTAGCAGAAAGGAACTTGATGGGCAAGGACTGTGCTGTTGCTACTAAGTCACAAAAAGGAAACTTAATTTGTATATTTCTAAAGTCTTTCTGTCAGCTTTCCATCTTTACAGGTAGTGCGTGTTTGGCTGTGAAACTAGTAGGTTGTGCTCAAAAGCTGTATTTATCCCTGTGATTTCTTTTTTTAACACATTCCTTCTGTGAAATGTAAAATTTTAAGGTTAAGCTTCTGCACTAATCACCAAAAGATTTTTAGTAGTATGCAAATCATAACATACTTCAATAAATACACTATAATTACATGTACTTACACTGTTCCCATAACTATGGCTCTCGACTGCCTTGCAAGTTCTAAAAGTGCTTTGGGGATTCCAATTCCTTAGTCTTCATTTTGTGGGTTTCTGTTATGTGGTTTCTTTCCATATAATTCTGGGACAGCTAGGGAAATAACGCTTGCATCCAAATAAGCGTTTATGTTTTGGGCAGAAGCTGAGGAGATGCAAGACCGTGTGATACCAGATTAGGTCCCATGTGATGTGTTACTGGAGAAATCGCCATGCCACCAGGATAGTCACAGGTCAGCTGGAGAGGTGGGGGGCAGGAGGAGGTGTGACTGAAAGTTGTGTATCATCTGAGCTTGCCTTAGTTCAAGAAGGTGTTTGTAGAAGCTTTGTGACCCATATTTAGATTATGACTCTGCAATTAATAACATCACAAATTGTGAATTATTCTGCTGTCTATAAATGGAAACTAACTCTTGGAGAGTCTCTTTCTTACAAACAACAGTTGTCTTAAAGCAGTTACAGCAGAGGGCTGCTTGTTTGTTGGTTTTAAGTCATAAGTCAAATCTCTTGGGAAAATTTTTGCAGTGTTTAAGGATTTGAAGAGCTGGAATATGAGCACTCACTTTTTTTATCATGCATAAAAATAACTGCATCCCGTAACATCTCTGTCACGATGGTAACAAAAGTGCTTTGTTTAACACCTTGTTTATCTTGCTCTGGTGGGTTGGCTTGTGTAAGAATTAACAGATCTGTGGTTTTTGCAGTGTGACGTAATTGAAGATAGCATTGTAGTTGATAGGATTGGATTTGAAAGTGATTCAAATAGAATGGATAGATGTAGCAAGCTGTTGATGGGTTAAAAACAGGGCTGTAACTCTAGCAGTTAGAATAAACAGTGTCTCTATGTATGTTTTGATGTTCTAGCTAGCCCGGGTGTTCAAAACAAACTGATGGAAGAGACCAAAAAGTCAGATTCTTTTTTTAACTCCTTCGGCTTGTGCTGAAGGTTCACTTCTGTGGGAGCCTGGCTAGCTGACCGGGGACATGTAAACATCGAAATGTTAAGCCAGCAGGAACTTAATAATTATCGCACACAGCTGGTGTAATAGCCAATGAAAGACAAGAATATTGTAGCTAATTAGATACTGTTGCAAGTATAGTGGAATGTTTGGCAAAGACACTGTACCCCTATTGTTAGACCATCTGGTTGAAACCGACCTCGCAGTCTGAAGCTCTGCCAACTCAACATTCTGGGCCAAAGGTGAAGGTACCCGGTGAGGAAGACTGTGAATCTTCCTCCAAAAGACCCCAATAGACGACCACCAGACAGCAGTACGCATGCGCCAGGAGGAGGAACCCTATGATAATAGATTCTTAGAAATAATTAAAATATCCCGCCTTTTCTTGGAACTAATTATACTAACCCAGCCTATAATAATAAATATGTAAGAAGTAAGCCTATAAAGTCTGATGATTGTATTCCGATAAACGAAGTATGCTGATCACTCATATTGAGTGACTGTGTCTTCCCTCCGTTCCGGCGAAAGGCACAACACACTTCTGTTTATTTTCTTCTTTTGTTTTTTTTTTTTTCTGTGCAGGAGAAAAGAGTTTAAATCCTTGAAATTGGTTTGTTAAACTGAATGTTAACTATTTGTGTTTAAGACAGAAGAGTAGATGCAGCTTTTCACATTTTCATCAGCTATTGGTAATGCCCCGCAGTGAAATGTGTTCTTATTAAACTGCAATAGTAAAAAACACAACAGGGCTTAGTTTTGCAAGTTTGTTAGCTAAATCCTGTGCTTGAGTAGGGGGATAGTCCCTAGCTCTTCTGCGGTAGGAAGCAGTACCACTGGCTCTGCTTATCTCAAGTAACATTTTAATCTTTTTTAGAAATGGCCCTCCTGTCTTTATGCAAGCTGTGGCTGAGTATGCTGTAATATGAGAAAATAGAATACTTCTCACCTCTTTTCTGTAAGGAGCTAGGTAAAGGCTGGTTCAGAAACTGAGGGCAGTCATGTAAAAAGCAGCTATTTTAACAGGATGAGTATATCTGGATCTTAACTTTTCTGACACACATACTACCAGTAGTTGTTGTAAGCTTATGCTCGCTGTTTTGTTACCACTGTTCCCTGTCTGTTGGCTCCATTATTAGATGTTCAGTCTGGTATTTAGGCCTTGCTGAAATCAGTAGGAAAATTTGCTTGGGTTTCAGGTCAGCAGTGTGCCCTGGTAGTGATAAAAGCTAACTGCATGCTAGGCTGTATCAACAGGAGCATAACCAGTAGATCAAGTGAAGCGATTATTCCTCTCTACTTGGTACTCATTAGCTGTGTCTGGAACACTACGCCTGGTTTTTGGTCCATCAGTACAAGAAAGATGTTGAAAACTCTGTGCGAGGCCAGCTACCAGGATGGAGGAGAGACTGAGGGAGCTAGACTTCTTCAGCCTGGAAAAGAGATGGGTGAGGAGAGACCTACTAGCAGCCCCCAGTGCCCAAGTTGAGCTTGCAAGAAAGAGTGAGCGTTATTGAGAGCATGGTAGGACGACAAGAGACGTAGGCATAAACTGAAGTACTCTCTCCTACTGGAGATGAGGAGGCTATTTTTCACTGGGAAGATTAACTAAGCACAACAAAGGCACGAGCAACTTGGCTGAGTTCAGTGTTGATCCTACCTTGAGTAGGAGGTGGGACAAGAGATGTCCTAAGGCCCCTTCCAACCTGAGTGGTTTGAAAAAACTTGGAAGCTATGTATTAGTGTATATAATTCTTCACTACTATTTTTGTATGTGAAAATGTTGCTTACTTCTGGTCTCTTTGAACACAGTTAACTCCTGATGTGATGGAATTATTTTCTTCGTTTGACATACATCACTAACTTTTATTTTAATAAATACTGTCAGGAATGTTTTGTGGCCTATGAAATACATGCTGAAATGATTAGCTGTCTTGTACCTCACAACTACATATTATATGATGGAGCCATACTGGAGGAGTGTTTACACATCTAATGTACTGATCTTTCACATCGATTCAAACCTTTGTTACTTTACTGTCTCTGAAATCTGGGTGCTCTGAGCTGATTTGTTTTTTTCAAGTGTGTATGAATGTATGCCGGTATCACTGACACTAGTCTCTAGGCAGAGGAGGAAATACATAACGTAGAATCAAGTTGGAAATTAATAAGAATATTTAGCTTTAGTTTTCCTTTGCAAAAGGAAAACTGAAGTGTGTGGAAGTAATCCTGTGTAATATCATACAACCACCTCTTCAGAGACTTTGAGGAGCTATTTTCTACCTTTCCTGAGGAAATATTAGCTTTCCATGAAAACCACCAAGCCAAGATGGGGGTGGAAAGTATATGGGTGGAATTAAGTAAATAAGCTTTCGTAGTCTGCTTGTTCTTCGCAAGGGCCCTACAATTTGTGGCGTTTAATATATTTTGCATGCTGGTCTAACCCCTGCACATACTGTTCATGGGTGGTGGGATGGGCCACTGTAGTTTGAGATTGTCACAAAATAAAGATGATGTGGATGGGCAAGTAGTTAGTGCTTACTAGCTTTCACCCTAAAGCTAGAGAGCTATGTAGCACTCTTCCTTCCTCTTATCTCTCATGCAAATAATTTTTTTACTGTTGAAAGCTTTTTTGGGTTTTTGAATGCCCTTCCCATGAATTTTCTTTATCAGTTTAGCAGAAGATCATCTTTAGCTATGGTTAATTTGGTCTCCTGAGGCTTTCCAGAAGCAGGACTATTTTCTTGGGTGGTGTACTAGCGCTAGGTGGTGTGCACCTAGGAAAGCTGATGTTCTAAAAGCAGGAGTCATCATACAAGTGAGAGAAAAAACCATCAAGTTAGTGTTGTAATTTCTTCACTGGGTGAAGTAGGATTAGTAAACAGAAAGACCAGTGAAGGGAGAAAAATACAG
>NW_008824358.1:3141482-3153100 GCF_000699105.1 Pygoscelis adeliae | reverse complement strand
GGCTGAAGTGAAGGGAGTGAGGCATTCGGAGGAAATTGCCAGCTGTAAATTTCCAAGGGTGTCTGGACAACACACAACTAAAACAATCTGTTAATGTCATGAGTGTCATTGTAAACAGCTTCAGCCTCTACCTCATTCTTCAGTAAAGATCCTTTCCCCAAACCATTCACTTGGGGGCTGTGTGTAATGACTGCAGAGTTCTTACATTACCATGCAGTGTCCGTTGCAAAAGCCTCCTCCTGAAAGCAGGGAAAGATGCCTTGTAGTTCCCACTTTCTCAAGCAGCTGTCCAACTTAGTTCTAGGATTATTGACATGATAGGACCAGGAAATATGTTTGGCTAACGAAAAGAATGTAGAGAACTTGTTCTGTCCTTACAGTTTTACCTCATGTCATTCTAGAAATGGCAGAACTAATCCTGCCTAAGTGTCCCGCTTCTTACTGAGCATCTGCTGTTGTTCTTAATTGTTTTGTGTTTTTTCTTTTGGGACAGCTTCTGTTGTATATATTTTATTCTTCAATGACTTTTGTTTGACTCTACTGTCTAAGTTTGGCCAAACTAATTTTGCTTTTAGTTTAATTTATTCTTATATGGAAGAAAGCAACTCATCTGTTTTGATGAATGTCCCAGATTAATGATTTCAGAGAGGCTGTAAAAAGTATATTAAGAGCATTTGTAGATGATGTTAAGTTAGGTGTTACAAACACTGAGTAGGAAGAAATAACACAACATAATCTAAAAATCTTGGAAACAGGAAATTGATTGTAGCTGAGTGGAGAGGAAAAATATAAACTGACGTGTCCCTGGAAAAAGTGGGAAGTTCAGTACAAGGGAAAACTTGGAAAATAGTAATAGCTGAGGGAGAAAGTGGAGAGCAAATTAGATATGCCTTTGCTTCATGACAGGGCAAAGGAAAGGACAATATAATTAGGGAGTATCTGTGGGCATCACTTTGAACAGCAGCAGGGTAGTGGCTGCCTTAAAGTAGTTTTGAAACCCCTCAGAATATTGTAGCTAAGCCTGGGTATATCGTTATCAGTGTGTTGTAAACAGATGGGCACAACTTCAGAGGTGATTGGTAATTAACACTTAGGAAGAGAGAGTAAAGGCATGAAATATGTATAACATGGCTGAGAAAAAACCAGGTGGGGACATATTCATTGATAAACTTCTTAAAGCTATGAACTGTAAACATTATTGATGAAGATTTTAAGATAATTAAAATAACTGTAAATAAGAATTAGTCATTAAACTTAAAACTGTAAAATAACTTTTCGCAGTATGTACAAATTCATGAAAAATAGGTTCTAAGAAGGAACGAGACAAAACACTGGGGAAAAAACACTATATTACAGGGGAGAAATTCTTCATCTGCAGTCTTCTAAGATGTAATCTTTGTGGTGTTTCACTGATAATGGAATTCTTTTGCTAGCCAAATCTTGCTTGCCATGTTGATGTGAGTAGTGCTGATGCCTGAATGTGGTCAGAAGGCAAAGATAAGAAACTTTCCCCCTTCCCCCAGTCAAGTCCTTCAGATAAGTGAGTTGACAAAATTTCTACTGAAAACCTTTAAAATGGAACTTGGTGTGCAAGTACGTTAAGTGAACACAGTGAGCTATTTATATAAGGCAAAAGGAATGTTTATATGTAGTAATACTCACTTAAGAGAAATAAATCTTTGTCGAAATTGTCTAAGTTCTTGAAGAACTACTAAACTGTAATAAACCTTACCCAAATTTTAACAGGTTAAGCTCTATGAATGGTTCTAGTATCTGCTGCAGCTGTGAACCACGTTAGACAATTGGTTTTAAGTCTGATGTGTATGTCCCAGAACAGAGCTGTTCTGCTGACACAGTGACTAATACAAAGCCGTGTTAAAAAATCTTGCAGGGAGGTGAACCCGAAGCTGTCACCCTTCTGTTAAACCAGATCCAGTAAGCTTTGAAACATTCACGAGTTCTAAAAGTGGGGTTTTTGGCTTATCTGATTTTGATAGTATTTCTTAGCCTTGGTTTTTTGGTCTAACCTATTGCGACTTTTAAAGCACCTTAAGGATTACGAAAAGGTAGTTAGTAGGGTTTGTGTTCTGAAATGAGAATCGAACTGTAAAGGTGGTTTGAGAATCTGGGATAAAATAGTCCATAGTGTTCAGCGCTCTAAATGCCATTGGTGTAGACTATTGATTCTACCCAATAAACTTTTCACAATATTAAATCTAACAATTGCCTCTGGGCAATTGTCTGTTACCTAAGTCCACTTTCTATTTAAAACAGAACTGCTAATACTTAATTGTGGTAACATATTGATTTGGGGTATTACGTGCTCTTGACGCGCGGAAACAAACTTCACAACCCACAAAGAGTTATAAAGCAGGCATGTTAACTACGGCGCCGGGTGCAAGGGGGATCACTCCTCCAAACCTTGCACACTGCAGGGACGGACATGAGGGTATTTATGACATTAATTTGTTCATATGCAGAGAGACGTGATCCATATTCATCATGTTACTGAGGAGTGGGGTGGGGTTATTAAAATAAGCCATTACCATATTTCTGCTCCTACTGATGCCTGCGCACTGCTATCTGGTGGTCACGGGCTGGGGTCTCTTGGAGGAAGGCCCGAAGTCTTCCTCCTTATGAACTTTTCACCTTAGGTGGTGGCGCATGCTCTATGCTCCTTCAGGTGTTGTGCCAACTACTAACCCAGTCTAAACCGGTATACTTTCTCATTAGACAGATTCTTGTGACAGCAAGCATGATATATAGCAAGATGTGTAATACACAACTGGATGTGTAGATAAGCTGGGCTTGCAATTAGAGGCTATCTCCACATTTCGGGTGCAGTAAGCCAGATATACGGCAGGATGTGTAAATAAGCTGGGTTTGCAATTAGAGGCTATCTCCGCATTTCACTCTTGCATGGTATTTTTAACTTTTGAGACAACCTTTTCTCTCTGACAAGTAAGGTAACTTCAGTTTGCAACTTAGGAATAGATACACCAAAGGTGATTGTTGTGTCTTCAGTTAATTCTTGATATTTAGGAGATTGGTGAAGCTCTATGTCCTCTCTGTGATTTCAGTGGGTATATGATAACTTTGCCAAACTTTGCTTGGAAACTTTACAGCGCTTTACACTATTTTTTTTCAATGCTTAATGGCTGCATAATACTGATTTTTTTCATCTATCTAGGCTAATCTTTTTTCCAGTTATCTCTGCTTCTTGAGTTTCACCATACATGCCTTTCAGTCATTAATCTGATTTAAACTGCCCGCAGAGAGGAAGGGATATCTGAAAAAAACACTTTATATCCACAGATAACAGTAACACTCCTTCTGGAACAACAGCCAGGCTCTGGCATCCTTCCATAACTGGGATTGTGGATCACAAAATATGAATGCGAGGACATTCATGTGATTGTGGTAGATGTCGCTTTCGTGATAATAGATTTTGTGGCTGCCAAATTCATAACTATATCAGCATCAGGATAAAGTAGAGGTTATACCTCCAAGTGAGACTGCTATATAACTTTGATTCATCTCAGTCCACTTATAGCGTTATAGCGGAGCCTAAATTCTAAACTACCCCTAGGCAGTTCCACGTGTTTTTAATGCATTGTCTTTACCTTCCATACTGTCATACATACTACTTGGCTATCCTTACGTCAGGACGCTTTCCCAGTTCTATATTGAATAGTCTGTGAAATTAAAATGTATTTCCCAAGTGATGAACACAGGACTGTAATTCCAAAACAAGTTTCCTTAGCTTGCTCATTTCAGAAATCAGTCAACTAATTCTTCTTATGTTGGAAAAAGAAAGGGGGGAGAAAGAGGAAAGGAGTAGATACTGAATTGCTATTTAGGCTTTTCTTGGAGAGGTGATATTAAGAAACAATTTGTAGGAAATCACAGCTTTCAGTTTTAGGCAAATAACAGTCTGTGCTGAAGTAAAAGCTCTAACATTCTTCCCCCCAAAAAAGGAGTATATCTGTCCTTAGAATCCTTTTTCCCTTGTGAGAATCCTCTGGACAAGTTTAGTTTAAGGGAGCATCCCTGCAAGCTCTGTTCCTATGTGTCCAGGTACCAATAAGCAATTTACTTTGTAGGCAGGATAGAATGAGAAACTTGTCATCCCAGACTAAAAAGGACACAGAGCAAAATCATTTTACCCCAGAGCAAATGGAAGTATTGTGGGTCTGAAACTGCTGGAAATTTCCTGCTCCAAATGAACAGAAAGTTAGAGGGTGTCAGTGCACCATTACGAGGTAGACTAGACGACTCCATTATGTCTGGTGATACCTAATGACTAGGTACATCTCTGCAAGAGGGAAAAGATACAAACTTTCAGAAACTTTTCGAAGCAGAAGCTTGCCGTTGGCTTAGGGTGGTCTGTGGGCAAGGAGAGTTCAAGTCCTTCGGAGAATGAAATAAAGAGAAGGAGACACTGTGTGAACCTTGTGCTGTGTGTGGTTAACAGTACTGTAACAGAAGCTGCTGCACATTCCTTTTGTGACAGAGGTCACCACACTTCCAAGGGGGATGTCAGCGACACCTTCAATGTCAAAAGTTAATGTCACTTCTCTTCTCCCTATAAGTAAGCATTGTGTCAAAATAACTACAGTTGCTTCCCAAAATGTGAAACACGCCGAGAAGGTGCTAGCAGGTATAGATGGCCAACTTGTACATGTTGAAGGACAGGCCTTTTATAATTTCATCTTTTTTTATGGGACTGCAGGAAAGATGGCTGGATGTGTTTTCTTACTGGGGAATAAGATTTCAATAATTTGGGAAATGCAGGTCTTAAGAGCTGCCTACACAGAGAAAATTGGTAATTAGAAGCATGTGTTCTCCTGTAAGCGTTCCAGTGAACTGTCTGGATCAGAACGAAAGCCTAGATTAACACAGTGTGACAGTGTTGTACAGATGCAAACCTGGTGTGCCTTTAACCTTTTTAATCTCATTACAAACTTAGTGGAAAATTTGTGTATTCATAGGGTCTCTAGTTTGATTCTTTTTTCCCCTACCAGGATTTCATGTGAAGATGACTTTTCCTGACCAACCTGTTTCACACGTTATTTCCGAGAAGTGACTTTTTATAAAGGAAAACTAAAATACTGGCATTTATGACTCTAGCTATAGGAAAGAAATACGGTATGATTTAGCTAAGCGTCACCTAACAGATTTGGGTTTAAGGCTAATTGCTATCTAATACGTCCTAGATTGTAGATGGAAAAGGACTTTGGGTTCTGAATCTTAGTTTTAAGTCGCATGTCAGCATACAACCTACAAAACTGAAAAAAGATTTCTAGGACAACGTACGTGAAATAAAATTATACTTTTAATCTGTTAAGTCTTTCACTCTTGCTTTGTTTAAAATTGCTAGCTTTAAGGTTGCAGGGGGAGGTAGGAAATTATTTTATGTCAAGTGTTTCAGTCAAACAAGCTTGTGGTTATGGCAGAATAATGAAGAATTCTTATAATGATGGGGGTTTTTTTGGTAAAGGGGTTCTATGAGTTTGATAACACTTCATAAAATCTGTGGTTAAAAAATAGAGATGCCACCTCCTCTTACAGCAGAGATGTACATCCCAGCTTAATACTTTCCCTCATGAAAATAATTAGCATGTAATGTTAATATTTTTAATATATTAGATTCTTAAACCTAAAGGGGAGAAGAACATTCTGCATGTGATACTCAGTAGGTCGCTCAAGGATGATCAATAATCCATTAGCAGGAAGCTCTGTTCCATTTAACACTTACCACTAACAGGTTTTTTTATCCTTTCCAACTGTAAAACAGTACAGAGAAGTAGTCCAGAAGGTTGAATTGTGGAGGAGGTCGAAATAGCACCAAAAATAGTTTAATAGAAAGGTACTTAGCAGAAACTACATCTAAAGAAACCTTATTTTTAATACAAAAATATAGCATGTCATGTAAGCCTGCCTGTCTCTCCTGCCTAGTTGAGAGGCACAGCGAGGAACAAGTCTTCAGTAAATAGTGTAGTATCATGGCCACGAATACAACAGAATTTCTTTACAAATATTTATTACACCTAATTCCTCAGAGGAGTATGAAATGTATCCTGCCTGTAGGGGTAAATAATGAGAGAGAATGAAAAAAGTACTTATACTTCAGAATTTTTAACTGTGAGCGACTAGCAGAACGTACAGCTTTGATGTGGCTCTTTTTAATCAGGCAGCTTGGTGAATTGGTGACCACAGCTTTTATTTAGTGTTGGTTTGGGATGATCACTTTACTATCATTTGGAATAGAGATTTAAGGCCAAATTCTATTTTTACTTGCATGAGGAGTTCCACTACTTCCTTATGCACAGGAGGAAGCGTAGGAAAAGGAAATCTTCCTATAGATATTGCTGTGTTTGGCCCCATCTAAAATATATTTAATAGCTTTAGCTTTTCTAGACTGGGAAATCAACAAACCAACAATAGAGGAATTCATGCTTATTCTTTTTTAAAAAAGGCACATATTGTCCTATCTTATTCAGAGCAGAATTTTTCTAACAACCAAATTCTATGAGAGTCTGTTTTTCAAAGTTATGTAATAAAAATAATTGTCCAATCTATTCTGATAGTCTAGACTACACACAAAAGGGGAACTCAAGGAAAATCATGGAGATTTTCTCATGGAAATAGATAACGGGAAGGCTAAAATGTTTCATCTATTTTAAATAAGTATTACAATCTATAACCTTTCAGAATAGTTTAGTTGCTTTCTTGGGGGGAAAAAAAAATGGATACAGTAAATTGTTCTAGAAGAAAATGTGCTATTGTTAGCCCCGCTCTGCTGGGTTAGTGATAAGAGCTTGTAAAAGCCCTGTGTTATTTCATAAGTGGTCCAGAAGCAAAGCTTTTCTTCTCTCCAATATGTATGCTTGTCGTATATGAGATAGATTAATAGTTTGTCACAGAAACACAAACCAAGCTATCTAGTTTAGCTGGGATAAAATGATTCTGTCTTCTGAAATCCTGAATGGAACAGATTTTCAAAGTGGGAAACAGACATCTCCTAGGCTGATGCTGTATTGCCTGTAGTGGGTATCAGGGAACAGCTTTACAAGAGGGGCCTGGAAGAAGGATTTGTTTGAATCTTCCCAGCCTGACACTACATCTTCCTCTACCTCCTGACACCACGTGGAATATAAGGTGCATGTAAGGCAAAGTCTGCAGAATCAGGTGAGGAATTTCTATTAAGAACCTTTCGCTATGCAGTATAGCAGTAACTTATGAGCCGGGGACCATTGCAGATACAAACTGGGTCTCAAGGGTGATAGGAATTTGTTCGTATGTGCTAGTATTTGGGTCACAAGCTTGATGAAAGGGGAGAACACAACCCATAAAGTTTGGGAATGGAAACTGTGAAATGTTACAGTAGCAGGGTCATCCCTTGTGACTTCTGGTAATTAGATAAAATTTGCTGATTAATGAGGCCATAGTTTCACATACGCTTTAAGCCAGCACTGAAATCTAACCTGACAAAGTGATTAGTTTTAACCTGGATATGGATCACTGTGGCTGTAGAAAGCATTTTTTTTTTCCGGTAGGGATGGGTATGTAGCTAGGATTAAATGGGAAGGGGGGGTGACAGAGCTGTCTTTCAGCAGCAGTACAGGTTTATAATGACTTAAACGATATATAAAACCATAACTTGGGAATACAAAAAACTGAGGGGGAAGTAAGACAAGGAAATGTATCCTCTTGGTTTTGAAGCTTTTTATCTGACTCAAACTCTTACTTTACCCAGACTCTTATTCAGATCCTCTGCTGTACCTGCCTGTTCAGGTTAGATGAGGACATGCCCAGGTCAACAGCCATCTGATCAGGTAGTGATGTTTGCCCTCCCTCCTTCATACTAAGCTAATTTTATGTCTGAGGTAAAATGCAGTATAACTCCCCTCAAAAGTATACAACTAAAAAGCCAAGTTACATACAAATAAAGTCATTGCAGATGTACAGGCAAGTTTTCAATTAAACCCTAAAATTCAGAAGTCAAAATCCTTTTACTTCAAGGGAAGTAATTTTTTTCTACAAAGCACGGTCCAATGTATTCTACTTTGGGCAACACTATTGTTTAAAAATTCATTGGTAAGTTAAAATGATAGCAGCCTGGATTGATGGCATAAAGATTAAACTGCATAGGTGAATATTGCTGTCTATGTGATAGTTATACAATTGATACAAATAGCATGCATGGAGTGCTATTTTTTTTGCATAGTCCACAAGAAGTTACTAGAACTGCGGTAGCTCTGAGAAAGCCAATAGGAAATAGTTCTTGTGTACGGAATAAAAATGTATCTCAAGGGATGTGAGGGAAACTTCATTACTTGAAAATGTAAATCTTAATACAGTAGAAACTATAAAGGGGACAGTTCTGCACAGGATTTAGTCATTTTCCCCTATTTTTATCTTTAGTGAAATTGATCTTTTTTTTGTCAGTTCCACCAATCTTGTAGGTAGAGTGTAAGCTGGCACTTCGAATATTTCTTACTTTAATAGGAGGAAGGAACAACAAGAGCAATGGAAAAGATCTTAATTGTTACACTACTGCCTAAGGTAAGGTTTGCAGAAAATTAGTTTTCCAGTAGCTGGCAGAGGTTGGTGACACTAACAGATTCTGGGTGCAGCCCAGTGATCATCAGAAATGTGATGACTGTGTCAGAAATGACACAAATGTGTGGTGATAAGGTAGGCTGGAGGTCAGGAATCCAGAAAGTCCACTCAAGTCAGGCACAGCAGGGGACGAGGCTGAGCACGGACCTACCTACACAGCTCAGAAAAGGACTAGGGGCTTCAGCCTGAGCTTAAATGGGCCAGTGGACAGAGTGTGTGGATGGGGGTCTCAGATGAAGCTGTTTAGGGCAATTAAGGCCTATTGATGCATTCAGGGTCCAAACAGACTCTTAACTTTTCTAGGTAGCTTTTATTAGAGGAATTGCTTTTTGTGTAGGGGGAAAAAAACCTACTTTCCTCTTGGCTTAAGCTTTAGCCACTTTAATTTTCACCCCAGCAGAGCTCCCTGTTACAGACAGATTAAACAGTGCCAAGTGCTGCTCTCATTAAGAACACCTGAACAGCATATTCTTTGTATGAAGTTTACCCTTCTATTAATTGAGGTTAATTATAGCTTTGCAATAGCTACCCACAAGAGGGAAAAAAAGTGTTTCTACCTCTGAGCTATAATTTTTGTTTATAATTTTTTACTATGATTGAAGGTACCACCAGTTTTAGGACCTGGTAGTTCAAGGCACAGTGCACCCACACACAGCCAAAGACAGATGTTATCCCCAAAAAAATTTACCAAGTCAGAAAATAATGCAGGAAAGAAGTCTCACAACATTCACACAAAGTGAGAGTTGAGAATTCTGTGGACTTTGACTTGCCCGTGTTTGCAGAGGAAATATTTTTGACCTGAAACTGTGAAGTCAAACATGTTAGCTAAAAGACCACTGTGACAACAGGTGAGATGGTAGCCTTGGAAGGCATTCAAAATCAGCATCTTTCAGAGAGAAGCTGACAAGGCTCCAAAGAAGCAGGTTTTATTCTGGTTTTGGGGCTTTTTGGTTTGGCTTTTTTTTCTCTGGAGATTGTAGCCAACGTTTATCAATTGGGTTAATTCATTTTGTATTTATGTTCATTGTTCTGAGACAAATTGTCTCTGTGGCAAGAGCTGCTGAAATACTTAACTATGGCATTTGTTTCCCTTCCTTGACTAGAGAAAAACCCTCTAGCTTATAATTGCCCTTTGAATAGTAGTCCCTGACACAGGGAAGCTAATTTCAGCAACAATAAATGCTGTATCTTGTCCCTTCAGAAAGTAAAATTGAGGACCTTGGAAAGCTCTTGGAACTTGCTGCTGACTGATATGCCTCCTATTTCTGTCACAGTGTTGGGAGAAGGAACTTCTAAAAACTTCAGAGACCCATACCTATATAGTCACCTCAAATAGCTTTTTATTTTAGCAGCTTATCTTTGTAATGCAGTCCGTATTTCTTTTGTTAATATAGAGATTTTTACTGATGTTTTGGGAGGGTAGTAGTTACATTACTTGCACTGGAAGAAAACTTTCCACCAAATGTTAAAATATAGCATTTCTGTAGCCTGGAGGGGGCTGTTCAGCCAGGTTTATAAGGAAATAGCCAATAATAAGGGTATTTTGCTGTTCAGCTGGGATAAATCAGTCTGCTCCATCTTGTATCTGAAGCACATGTGACTCTAATCATCATTATTCTTTTTGTTGCTAGTTTGTGGTTTCCATTTCAGCAATACTCATTGTCAAAGAGCAATTTCATTTGTTGATCCTCCTTCTATCTCCTGCTGAGGTAGTCTTTTTGGCCTGTTTCTGATCCAGCACTTTCCTTCATCTTTAGAGACTATGGGATTTGAACTTTGAACAAATCTTTTCCCGTTTTCCTCCTTGCGTGGTTAAAAACCAGAAAATTTCTGGCTTATGAAGATTCACCTACTACAACTTTACCCTTAGATTACTGCTGATGCAAAGTTGCAAATTGCTCTTTGAAGTAAAAGTTCAGTGTTTTTACACTAATGTTAAGTATGTTGATGTTTTACAGTTCAGGACTTTTTGTCAACAGTGTTAGGGTCCTTTCCTGTGAAATTCCAAACCTGTCCTGTAAATTTGGGCTTATAATCACAGTGTAGGCTTAGCAAAGGCATTACTATCTCCTAAGTGTTTAACTTAAGGAGAAATCCACTGATTCTTCTTGTCCCAGAAGTTGGAGGGAGATCAGATTAGCTGAGAAGTAATCTGGTCCTAATAGAATGAGATTTATTGTCACACCTGAACTGAGACTGATACTACCAGAGCTGAAAGATAGTCTTCCACCAGCTGCTTTTGGGCCAGGATTTCTCTCGGTAGCTGTGACAAGGTTATCCATGCTTCCATCCCTTTCTGTGTTTATATGGGTATCCTTCATGAGATACAAAGATATTCTCTTGGTGCAATCATCGGAGAAATGTCCACTGCTACTACTCTTCTTTTACTTGACTCCTAAAGATACCTACTTTGTATCTTTTTGTTTGTGCTCTGCTTTCTGTCAACATCAGGAAATTGCCACTGACAGGATGCCTTGTTAGAAGCAAAACCTCAACACTAGGTAACTATTCTGCTTCTTCAGAGTGGAACACTGACAATCTATTCAGTCTGGAAACAAATTTCTCTTGAGGGCAAGTACAGTGACTGTCTGTTTCCACCATGAAGGCCTATCAGTACTGTTACATATCAGTTAGACATTGCTAATCCCTGTTACTACTTTTTTCAGAACTGCCAGCTAAGCTGCTTCTGCGATCATTCTCTAATCCATTTAAATCAAAATGAGGTGGGTTACTATAAACAATTCTAGTAGCAGATATGCACTGCTGCGGCTCATTTTAGCGGAAATGTGTTACAGAGAAACTGGGTGAGTTAGGTTATCCTGGAGTGACAGCATAGCCTCTTCAGCTGGAACAGCTGCAGTCAGGAGTGAATGAATGCGCGTGTCCTGGAGACAGACAGATGTTTGCCTCAGCTTCCTGTTAACTTTCCAGTGTCTCTGATTCCCTCCTCAGCCCTTTGTGGGATGATCAAAATTGTGAAGGCTGCCTTCATT
>NW_008824358.1:3140281-3141469 GCF_000699105.1 Pygoscelis adeliae | reverse complement strand
AGGAGCAGGTCCTCTTCAGAGGAGGAGCAGTTACATTTCCATGAGCCTGTGCCTCCTCAGGTTTGAGTTTTAAGATGACACGTAGTGAGAAGGTGAGAGAGAGGTAAAAAGCCTTGTGTACAAAGCATATATCTGTGGTATTTGCCACCGCTACAGACTCTCTAGGCTTTGATAGCAGCAAAGCATCAAGGTCCGCTTCCAGAGGGATGCGGAAGAAAAAGGGAGGGCGTAGCGTATTTTCAAAAATCAGCTGAACGAGAGTAGCAGGCTCTCAAAGCTATACCGATAGGGAAATCAAATCCTCTGGAACATCTTCACTGAGAACCATTACTTGATGTGAGGTATTATGATCAGTCAGTTTGAAGGTGTATGACTTTCAAAAGGCACTGTTGAGCAACATGTGCTTTCCTGCAGCCTGCTTTGAGGGGGATTTGAATAAACCATGGCTTCACGGGACAATAAATCTGTTTTTAGTGCACCTAGGACTGAGTCGAAACAGAGCAGTCTCATGATGCTAAGCAGTGCTTTATTCAAGTTCACTCTGCCAGATCAAATGTATTATTAAAATTTTGCTATGCTGAACCAGGCATAGCATGTCTTCCTGCAGTAGGCGTAAACACCACATCACGTGTTCAGGCTAATGCGACAGAAGTAGTCGTGCTCATGAGGGTCAAATACGTACTGCCAG
The DNA here is from genome assembly GCF_000699105.1 of Pygoscelis adeliae. Taxonomy (NCBI): domain Eukaryota; kingdom Metazoa; phylum Chordata; class Aves; order Sphenisciformes; family Spheniscidae; genus Pygoscelis; species Pygoscelis adeliae. The sequence continues at coordinate 3,140,781 of NW_008824358.1, read as the reverse complement.
GTAAGCTGAGATCAGTGAATGGGTGGGAGTGACAAGTGGGAAAATTACTCTTGTGATTGTTGACCAGATTACTGCTCTCCATTTCAACCTGGAAACGCTTTGTGGATGTCTGAGCTGTTCAGGAATTAAGGCAAAGAGCCCAGCTGTCCATCCCTGCAATACAGCTAGGGCATTCACCCTGCAAAATGGTGTCGTCATAACATTGCTTTGGAAACACGGCACTAAATTTCATTAAGTCATTTAGTTATGCTAATATGGTTTCTTTGCAGCAGTGAGTAAATGTCTGTTATTTCTGGCTTTATCTGTAGAATTGTAAATGTTTCCATCAAAATGTTCTTTTGTCAAATGTCGCAGACTAAATTGTCCCACTTTTTAATCAGTGTCATTAGTTGGGCTTTACACCTAATCTGGTACAACTAGGGTTTAGTGTGGAAAAGCAATTCTTCCACTGCTGGCTGCGTATTCCCTATTCTCCCCTTGTACCGGATCTAGCAAGCATG
>NW_008824358.1:3086209-3140248 GCF_000699105.1 Pygoscelis adeliae | reverse complement strand
TGTCAAAACCAAAGTTTTCCTTTCAGATCAACCTGTTGATCACTAGATCTAATGAGAGGCGGGAGGGACAAGCACTCTCTGGGGCTTGGTCTGCCTGCAGTTGTACCGGTTTAGAGGAAAAATCAAGATGCTCTTACTATTAGCATTTTAGTTCGGGAGTTCTTCGCTCGGTGCAGAAAAACATTCTTGCTTGTATATTCCAGCCCATTAGACCCAGCTGCTGCTTTCTTTTTCATAATTATTTGATAAATTATTTGCTATTAAAATAATTAAACCATGAATCTTCACATATTTACAATTCTTCTCATGTTATTAAGTTGTAATTTGACCAACAGATATGAGCATCATTTACTCTGACTGCATAGCTTTTAATATGTGCTTCTGCAGTGAATAACAGCTATAAAGCTAAGTGGTTTGCCCTGTAAAGTGACATGATGTCATAATATTTCTTTGAAAATGTAAAATGAAGTATCATTAAATCCTATAATTATGTAGCTATAGGTTATCTTTGCAACTTAGAAAATGGAGTCGGGTAGCCTGATTCTTCATTCTGTAGTGTTCCAAGAATTCTGTCAAAATTGTACGAGAGCGAGCGTCGCTTTACAGAACATGAGATACTTCCCCAGCCCGGTACTTCAGTGTAATTCACTTCCTTTGTTCTCTTTTCTTTCCAAGAACTAAGGTTTTCCAACATGTTTGTAATAGCAAAGCAAACAACTGGTATGTTTCAGGAGTGTGTATTCTTTTTGAAATAATAAAAACAATCTATCTATTTTCTAGTGTCTATTTTTCTTCTTTAGAAAGATCCTCTGTACAGCCTGATAACCCATGACTGTCTCTGTCATAAATGATTTATACGGAAGTATGCCTGGAAGTATGCCTCTAGATGAACTGGTTCAGTTGCAAATATTTGGGCATTTTTGGCATTTAAAACCTACTGATTCTCTTGTACACTGGATAATGAGTCTGTTTGACTTGGCACCGAAATGATGTGGATTTCATAGATGCTATTGTGTGATTGGTTATAAGCCATTAAATTTTTTGCTTTAGGCAAATATTTAGAGCTCTTGATTTTTTTCCTTGTCAAATTTTCTTTGGGGTTTTTAAAGGTTTGATTACTTGCCGTTTCTTCTCAATCTCTACCTTGTTCTAAAATGGTTGCTTTTTCCCTCATTGTGAGTTTAACCTGATTTGTATTACTTCTACCCTTCTAAAGTTTTCTTTGTTTTTCTAAGGCACAAGATATTTTAGCAACCGCTGTAATTGTTTCCTGGCATTTGTCATTGTGGGAAATCTATAGTCACTTTTTTATTACGGATTTATCTGGTGAAGTTAAAAGTTTCACCGGCATATTTCTCTTGGACACCTATCACTGTAGGGTTAGATGTTAGATTCATTTTTGCAGTGTTGAACAAGTTCTTATTTGGTATTTGAGTTTATTACTAACTGTTACAAACATGCAACAAGCTTAAAACCTAGAATGTATTTGCTTACCAACTTTATTGCAGGATTATTTGCTCTTGACATACATAATTTTTTGTTTAGTGCTATATGGATTATTTTTAAGTGTTTTTTTAGAACTAGCTGTTAATTCACTCAAAGATTATAATGTCTTAGGATTGACTGCTCTTAGGTTAGAGGGATGTATAATGACACTATTTTGAAGATAATAGGTGATTCTCTGATTCTGTGATGTTACAATAAATGTTGTGATGAATATAGTGAAATAAATGGTTTGTGCCATCTACTGGTCTGGACAGGATATGCATTTCAGTTCAGAGGCTGAATTGTTAACTTCAACTGAAGTGTGCAGCATGGCAAAAGAAGGAAACTCATCATAAATAACCAGCACATTTTTTATTATGTCTTCTCTGTATTAAGTGCTAACTAGTGTTAAACATGTGCTAATTCAAAGCGCAAGCTAGCACATTAACCCTTTTCCCAGCCCTGCCTTCCCAACCGTGCCCTATGGCTTCTTTATCCTAATTTTGATAGAGCCTGGCAATGTTTCTTACAGGTAGGTCAGTCATTTTTTAACAGAATTTAACAGTCGAAGTTGATGGTGTAGACTGTGCTGTGAACGTGCAGATGGTTTGTCTAGACATGTCAGAGGGAGTCATACTTTTCTATAATAATTCATAATTACCACATATTCCATTATCACTTTTACTTATAATAGAGTATAAACTCCCCCCCCACGTTCTCCCTTATGGATTTTCTCTGATGTTTATTTCAGTGTTAAGCCTGGAGTAATAAAGATGCTTGTTACATAAGGCCTTTTAGCTGAAACGCCTTTGTATCCTACAGCCTAATAATAGGCTATTGTATTTTCTGTGATTTTTATAAAGCTCAGATGTCACATTCAATTCTTAGCTGTTTCAGTATCATCAGTGTTATCACTTGTGTATTGGATACATTTTGTGTACATTCTGATTATAAATATTACTCTGCAATGAGCTTTTTCTTTCGTTGTTGCTTTTTACTTATTTATCTCTCAAGGGCATAAACAGTGGATCCACAAGTGCTCGAATGTCCAGTGTCCCTTTAGTTATGGTTGTTCTATACAAAGGGCGTAAATCCAAGAAAGTATTACTGAAAAAAACTTTCCACGTTAGAAGATTGTATGCTTCAGTATCACGTTCAGGGGTCCAGATGCTTTGCTGGCTTACGTAATCAAGGACACATTTTCAGATCAAGTGTAGCCTACAGGATAGACACCTGGCCTAGAAATGTGGGGGCTCTGGGTCTGCTTGTAGTAAAACACTTCCCTCCACGCTGCTTCAGTTTACCCTGTCCATAAGATAGGTATTTACCTCATTTGCAAAGGGCTTCTAGATTTGTTGATTAAAAATACTGTATAAACAGCTAATATATTTTTGAGCTGGTTTTGATACATATTACAGTTGGTGATCTAATTGTATATAATTTGAAAAGTTGGAGGGGCAGCGTATTCAAATCCTTTAAGTTCTAGTTAATTTGGGATTATCTAAATGCACAGTTATTTAATATATATACATATGCTACCTGCTACAAAGATGGGTACAAAAATTAATACAGTAAATTAGTTGATGTTAGATTGCACTTTAAAGTGTAAATATCGATTTAAGCAAAAATAGTAATGATTTCAGAAGGGCAGGATTTTATCTAAGTATGAAAAGGTGGATTAAATACAATGATACAGAAAGGAATTAAAATATTCAGCTTTTCAGCTTTTTTCTTTTTGCAGGTAGATGCCCAAAACAGCCATCTCCGCTTCTTTGTGACTGATCGTTATGCCTGGGAAAATGAACTGCAGTAAGTGTACAGTTAACACGAATTTTCATGGGGGGAAAAAACCCCTTAATTATTACGACATTATAGCTACTATGATCAGAGCAATGACTCATACAGGTGAAGTATATAATTGTCCATGTAACTTGTTTGAAGTTGGTCGGGTTCCTATGTATAACTCTTCTTAACTTTTCTTAATATAGATTTTTCCTTTCCAAAGTCTGCTGGAATTTGCTAGGAGCTTTTTTGATATTATTGTTAGAGGAAAAGATGTAAGTTGTGTCTGACAGCCTGAGAGAGGCAAGACTGCTGCAGCTCCATGTCCCCAGCTCCAACCGGTAGCAAGGCTGAAAATGTGTTTCCAGCAGGACTCTGGCACATCTCACTTTTTCATTGTCTGAACCAGAAGGAGCGCCGAACTCCTACCTCTTTAATAACTTTCCTTAATACTTTTATACTTCTTGTAATATGTAAATTTTGGCTAGGAATTTAGGTTAGGTTCACTACAGTGGGAAGTATTATAGACAGCTGTTTTGGGCGGGAATCTAAATCCATCCTCCTTTGTATTGCTGGAAGAAAAGAACACTCCTTTACTCTAGGCAAGTTGGAAACTGCTTCTTAGTTTTGAAGCAACTTCTACCTTCTTTTAATATAATGAAAATGCTTTGTCTGCAACCTCCTGAAAAATGGGAGAAAACAGCTATAGATGATCCACAACTTCCAGGTTTATACAAACCTTTTCTTGTAGATACTGCTGCATCACAATTATTCAAAAGTAGTGGTTTTCAACAGATTTTATACAGAAGTGTTGCTGGCTTGAGTTTCAAAGGGTATGCAGCTCAGTCTAGTTCTGTGGATTTACAAATACCTACACAGGACACTTGCACCTATTCATTGCAAGAAAAGACCCTTAATTTAATAGGAACCATTATTTACCTAGTTTCCAGTGAATTCATATCAGATGGGGAGTGCTTTTTCACTAATAATTTTTTCTTCCTAAATTACAACTATATCCTCTGTTCCTCTGCATTTCAGTCTTGCTGTGATGGGTATAATTGGCAAACCTCCCACACAGCTTACATATGCTGTGTGTATATATATTTGTAAGGTTCTTTAATACAACATGGACCAAGTTTCCTTTTGAGTGAAGTGCCTTAATCCCTTACTTCATGGGCTGTGTCCATGCAAAGCACAGGCTTCTTGCATGTGCCCCCAACGTAGGTGGATTGATGGTGGTTTCTGTAGTGTTAGAGAAGCCAGGAGTTGAAACAGAATATATCCTCAGACAATCCTTTAGGAATTCCAGGAATGAAGAGAGACAGTTTATCTTCTGCTAGGTATCTTCCTCTGATCCTTTCTTCTGGGTGGGCATATCTTTGAAGCTTTGACTAATTTTTACTTTGAGTTCTGCAATCTCCCCCCCCAAAAAAAAACAACCCAAAGAAAAAAACCAAACACAACCCCACCAAGTATAATTTCAGAGGTACAAAGTGGCTCACAAAGAATGAAATAAAACCACAATGTAGCCTGCTGACAGTGCCAGCTGCTAACATCTTTGCAGCAGGGCCTGGGGTCCTTCTGGTCCAGGGGCACTACTGAGTTGCACTGTCTGAACACTAAATAACTACATAGGTAGGATGCCTCTAGCAAGTCCATCCATTTCAAGACAATGTGGTAGTAAATATATTTCTTCTGTATTGTTTTTATGTTCACGTCTAACCCTACCCTCAAGTTCTTGTCTTCTGATGGCATCTCTTATTTTGTTGTTTCAGTGACAGGCCTTTCTTTTTCAGCAAAGGGATAGAAGAGTGGTATCTGACTCTAGGCAGGCTGCCTTTGTGACAGGATCTGTCAGGTTCTCATTAAGTACAACAGCAGGGTCCCAAGGTCCACTATTGCTGTAAAAACATCTGCAGAAGGATTCATGGCGCATAGCAGGCTTTCTTCTTGCTGAGACAAGAAAAGAAGCAACAACCACCAATTCCTGACCTACATTAGTCAGCATACAGTTTATTTTGTATTGGGGGGACATCATGAAGGAGACTAGCATGATGAAGACCAGCTAAGATACTGCAGAAGCCTATGAAGAGCCAATTGCGATGAATCTTGATACCTTCTATCATTTAGTCATGAGGTTAAAAGACAAGTGTTCTTTGGGAGGAGAGATGATGGGATAATACTGGTGTAAGAATTAATTGTAGACTCTAAGAATTAATCTAAGAATTAATCACAGAAATTACTGTCAGTGGAAAAACTATGCCCTTAGAACAGAATCAACTGTGAGTGCTAGACCTCCTGAGACCATAGGGCCTCAGAGGATCAGTAAAATACAGAAAAAGGAGCCGTGACCTATGCTCCAAATCCACGTGGTGATGCAGTGTAGTGCTCAACTATCAAGTACGGGACCTGTTTTCAGGAAGGGGATCAAACAGATGGAGCTGCTCATGTTTTGCGTTGGTGGGAGCAATCAAAGGCAGAGAGTAGTTCTGGGCTTTATGAGAATAATTTATTTGGGGAAAAAGAGACCATTAGTTATTGTGGATTGCGAATAACTAGGAAAGTTGTTCTGTCTACAGTGGTTCCACCACGGACATAACTCTGGGCTTTGGCAGGTGCCGTTCATCCTAAGGGAACTCTGTTGACCAAAGAAAGGATGGTAGGGCCTTGGATTGCAAGAAGTCTCGTGCTGTTCCCCGTGAGGTAAATATTCACTGCTGTAACTAAAATCAAATTGAGTTAATCTCTCGGGATTATGTTTTGTATCTGAAAACACAGTGGAGGCAGAACACTGGACATGGTAAGGCAATAAAGTATAATGTCTTATTTCTATTGTCATTAAAACTAAGCTTTGAAAAGGCTGAGTCTTTAAGGCCAACGAGCTAGGGACAGCCTCCCCAAATCTTGCATCAAACCCTGCTCCCTGTCGTGATGTCTTCCCTGATACTGTGCACGTTAGGAGGCAAACTTCCCCATCCCACCAAAGTGAAACTTTCATTTTGTATTTTTTGCTGCCTTCTGTACTGACTGTACAGCCCTTCTTTTCGCATCACTCCAAAAAAGTGATCCCAAGCTCCTCATTTGTCACATGGCTTCTGTTACTGCTTATACAGCCAGCTCTTTCACATGCCTGGTATGGCACCACCACCCCTTTCCATGTTCCAGGACAACAGGGAGCAGGCAGCTGGCTTTTAAAGCCCAGCAAACCGAGTCAGGCTTCTCTCTGCTCTTACAATTTATAACCTTGATCTGGGAGCTAAAAGGAGCTTAGCACAGGGTCCAGCCCTTTGAGGAAGGTTTGTTATGCTCGAAGGTAAGAGAAGGAAAGGTAAAGGATGACAAAGGACTCTGCGTTTGTTCAAAGCAGACATCTGATTCTCTTGATCTGGACTTGAGGGCAAAGCACTCTGCGTGGTACGAACGGTGTGTGCAGCCCTGCTATTCCCATGGCTCTCCCCCGCTGTTTATGGCTGGGGCTAATAGCACAGCCGGGCAGACACTGGCTGCTGTCCCTGGGGGTCTGACAGGATAGGGAGTAGGAGCTGGACTGTTCACATACTAAAAGAGAAGGTTTGGTGGGTAGAAGGACAGGAAAGGGAGAAGTATGTGTATCCTTCCTTCTAAAGTTGTATTTAGAAAAAAGTGCATGGGGGGTGTTTAAAAAAAAAAAGCTATGTGGATTTAAAACATTTCTACTCCCTTCAGTAGAGGGCTCTGTAATTAGGGCCCTAATTTGCAAAACCAGTTACAGGTCTGCATGTGCCAGTTCAGAGATTTGACTGAAAAGATGCATGTTCTCAGCGTGCTCTGTGGTCATGACAAAATAGCTGGCAAAGAGCCTGATTCTCCTTGCTTCTTGGTAACTGCAACACAAACTTTGTTGGAAACTGGATCAGTCTCCTATTTGCAGCAGGAACTGTGTAGCAAATCGCCTCACTTCCGGATTTCATCTCCTGTTTAAATTCTTTCGCTTGCTTTTTGTCTCATCAGTTTTTCCTCCTCCTTGTCCCCTGGTTTTAACCTTGCGCAGGGAGTGCGGAGGGCTGCTGGAATGCACATAAACACGGCACAAAGACAGGGGCTGCGCTGCTGAAAGGTCAGGCCAGCCTGGCGGAACACAATGAGGAGCAGGCTGGGCAGTGGAAATTTACAGCCCTTAGCTGGGCTGCAGATCGCTTCTCTTGCAAGAACTGCCCCACTCCTTCGGAAATGTGATACTTGCTGAAGAGATTCAGTGTAGAAAAGGCAGAGTGCTCTTGAAAGTGGTGTTGCAAAGGACTGTTTTCATATGAGGAGAGGTGAAGACTCTGGGGTTATCACATACTTTTAATAAAGGAAATTTGCTTTAATCACCCTAATCTAAATCTGCTATTTATAGTGTCAGATTCTGCAAATGTTTGTGTTTTACCAGTATTTGTTCACTGAAAACTGTCATGATCTTAATCATGATAATTCTGTAGAAAAATGATAGCAAGCATGACTCAGTATGAGAGAAGTGATCTACAGAAATAGGAATCGGCTTTGTTAAGAATTGACTTCAGAGTCTTCAGTCCTTTTCTGTGTATGGTATCGGAGCATACATATTCAGTTATGCAATAATACGTGCTTGTAGCTATTTGTGTTTCATAGGGATACAGAGTGGTAATCAGTGGTAAATGCTAGTGTAAAACTGTCATTCATCCACAAGAAAGAGCTGTTTGTCAAAGAACTTAATTTGCTAGACATAATATGGAATTTATCTTTCTACTTACACTAACTGCTTTTAGTAGGAACTTGTTCGATGCTGTTTAATTTATTTTTACATGACATTCTAGTATCCACTATCAAAAGATCTGGGTGAAGGGTCGTGACAACAGTCCAGCTATTTAGCACAGTTTTTCTGTAAACAAATCAGTGAATTGTTTGACCAGCATGAGGTAATAATTCCCCAATGCATTCTGACTGAATGTGCTACAGATACAAACAAGTTTCATTAACTAGTGTGAACCTCCAAAATGAAAAGGAAGTATAGAAAAAACAACCTTGTGAAATGCATGTTACAACTGTAGCTGGAGCTGAGGGTCATGCAGCATGTTTTGGGTCTGGCTATTTGGAAAGGATGGGTTTCTCCTTATCATAAACTGTTGCGTATACTTCATTAGTGCCTTAAGTCTGAACTCTCATTGTGACAGGTGTTGCCCAGAATTAAGTACCTGTGGCAGGCATACTATGACATGATTTTCCTTGCCACAAAAAGCCTGTAGTTTAAGTTAATGAGGTACAGCATCCTTGTTCCCATTTTGAGGGGATGAGGAACTAAATGTCAGACATAGCAAGTTACTTTTAATCAGCATCATGAAGGAGTCTAGTAGAAGCAAGCTCTGGGCTTTGTTCTGGTTCCTCAGCTGCATGACCCTCTGCTTCCCTGCCTGTCTTCCTTTAGTTGGAATTAGTCATCCACAGCCATATCACATGGCTTAGGGGCATAACTGCTATGTGGGGTGCACAGACCCCAGGCATCTCCCGCTACATCTATACCTGACTCGCCTGTAGCTGAAGGTCCTGCAGAAAATTAACCTGGAAGGTAATTTCCAATGGAGAAAGACCTGATAGCATAGGCTGAGCATTGGCTATTTATTTAGATGACTTGGTAAAAAAGAAGGGTTATGTTTATCCTTTTGCTTATTCTATTATTTGGCTTCTTCAGAAACACTTTCAAAGTGTTCATGAAATGCAGCCTTTACCACAGTCAATACCAAAGACCTTCCTGCAAAGTGTGTTAAATTAATTCCTGATAAATGTGGCTTTTCCTCTTTGCCTACCTTGTAATGATCCATACGGTTCTTTAGCAAATATACAAGCTTAACCCACCCCCCAGCCCCCCCCAGTCTGTTCTCCCAGCCATGAATCTCTGGCAATTTACAAAGGCAGTGATAAGACAGGAAAGTGGTCAGGAACTGGCTGATCTTGGGAACCCTGTGAGACCTAAACCAGCAGTAATCTATTCTATCATGAAGCTGAAAGTGGTTTGGCTCTTCTGCTTAGATACACCCAATAATATAGACATATTTTATGGTGTTTTTGAGTACCTGCATCTTCGTAGAAACTGTCCTATCAGAAAAGATAAGAGTTGAAGCAATTCAAAGTTTGAGTCAGACGCGTTGTCAGTTCAGGGTGACTTTAAAATACAGGGCAACCAGTATAGCTATAAGTATGTGGCAAGTGTATCACTAACTGATGACTAAACTCTGATAATCTGATGCTGTAGAGACAATTCAAAATATCAGCAGTCTAGAATATCACTATAGATGTGACTTACAGTACTGGTCAGAGCAAGCTGATAGCAGGCATCAAGATTAAACCATATAGACAAGCTTTGGGAATATACTCCACAAATGTCTTGCAAACTACTGAAAAGTAGTATTTATCACTTGCTGCTATTTTGCACGCCACTGCTTTGTGAGAGGCAGCGTGTTAACACTGAGTCTAGGAAAGAATTGCTTGACTCACTAATGACAACCTTAAGCAATAACTGCAGCATTTCAAACATTACTTCAGTGCTTTATTCAGTGCTTCTAATCTGCTGTTTACACAGAAGGACAGCTTTAGGCAGGCTAATTTAGGCTAATTTAAATGGCTACCCAGCTTTGTGCTAAAGGGAGCAAGAGAACTTCTAGACTTCGGTCCAGCTCCAAACCTCTGTACTATTCATGATCTGCACTGCCCGTGAGATTCTCAGCCTTAGGCCTTCCTCATGAACTGCTCCATAAAATACCATAGTGGTAAGGTCCATGGGTGACTACCAGGTGACCGAATGGAAAAAGGGCCGAGACCTACTCTCTAGTCTTGTTTCTGACCATTTGAATGGACACTGACTGCTTTTCATGAGCTCTATTCCCGTATCAGTGAAACAGGGATAAAAATAATATTCTGAACTGAATCTCTGTCCCCATTTACTTAGGCAAATTCCTAATCATGGTCTTTTCCATGAAGACTGAAGTAAAGACGCTTGACACTTCATTGTGAAGTCTCAGTACATGCAAGGAAGTGTGCTTTCTGAGAAACCCACAGCCCTGAAAAAATTCCAGGCACAAACAATGCCATTTAACCTCTCTAGAAGTTTCCTTGCTGTGTGGGGAATTCCATTCTCTAACAGGCCAGCCAGTTACATCGTGTGGAAAGATAACTTTTGTCGAGCACCAGATGGCTAAATGCAAAAAGAATTTCCTTCCTCTCTATCCTTCTCTTTTGTGGGCCCTAGATACAAATTATTGTTCAGTTTGAAAATCTAGTTCTCAGTTCTGGCTGTCCTTGGTAGCATCACTACAAAGTTTATTGTAGTATCAACTGACTATAGAAAGATATGTCAGACTTGCAGTGTAGAATGCTCTTAGAGGTGATATTGAAACGTGCTGCTTAGCTGAATACATAGCTCCATTAAGAAAGGTAAGCAGGAGGATGATCTGTTCTTACTCTTTAGAATACCTTGGGCAAGCTCTGAGAATGTTTGAAGGCAAAGTCTGTTTCTTTTTCTTAAAGCTTAAACAGTGCTAGATAACTTCAAGACAAAGCCAAGAAATAAGGAGCTTGCCAATGAACACTACTTTTTCAGTTCCGAACAGACTCTCTGCATGCTGCCGGAGATGATTTGTGACCTCTGTCACGACTCTTTCAATGGAGCTTCAGTTGCCAATATTAGCACAGGCTGCTCTCAGAGTAACTTGGATACTATCTGTGTACATGAGGTTGTTTAGTGTGAGCCTGGCAGAGTGGTAATGACTTGCAGGGGTTTGTTTGTTTAGCTTTCCTTGAGATTGCAGAAGGTCATCTCTAGTAGTAACATAGCTTATTGCAGTTCTCAACACTCTGTTTTGGCTATGGATTTTACTTAAAATCCATTCCTGGCAAATAAGTGGCCGCAGATGAAAAGAATAACGCACTGGTACTGATTAAGTGTACTCTATGACCTACTTGGAAGAGGTAGAAGGGATCTACCATCAGTTCTCAGCCAGACACTGTAAAAATTGTTTTGAATTTATCTCCATAGTCAGCTAATGGCCTGGGAAGAAATCTTGCTTAGGGTAACAGATTGTCTCAAAGTAAAAAACTATATGCATTTGGATGGAAGACTTCCGGTCTTTTAAACTGGACCCCCACCCCAAGAAAACCCAAACTTCACTATTTTCTTGCCTTTTACTGTATCAGGATCTGTTAACTTTGTGATTTCATTTGAGTCCAATATGAATATCTTAACTCTAGTTGTTTTTAAACAAACAGTTAGCATATGTGTACTTGAAGCCAGGAAGCTTGTAGACCAATGCACATTTCTTTTTGTGTGTTCACATTTCAGGTGTATCTTCTTCTTCCCTACCTATACCTCCTTCGTTCTTTAGGGATTTCGTCACAGTGATGTGAAAGACCCTGAAATTCAAAGTTGATTCATAATGTTTCTGCTTCCTGTAGAAATACGAAACATTAGTACGCTATACTGCTAACATATAGTATATTATATTGCAATATGATATACTGTCCCCTGGGCCTATCGTGTCACAGTGTCTCCTACGATGTTCTAAATGCCCTCAAACTTAGCACTGTGGTGACTGCAGGGCAGTGAAGGAAAAAGAGCAAGATCACACATGTTCTGCGCTGATAAACCCAACACGAAGCCTATACGGAAAGGACAGTATGTAGAAGTAGCTTGGTTAACGCTACATGGCACAATGCTAGGTCTGCAAAGTAGCGAGGCCTGATTTCCTTTAGGTTTGTGTCTCCTTTTTGACTGTCGGTGCCAGTTGAAGCTTTTCTGTTAATAGTAGTATTTGATACCCACGCATCTATGGAGTTTGTTTAACTGTATCGTATGCCACCTTTTTACTAACTCTAAAATGGTCGAGTCAAAACACTATCATACAGGACTAATGGGAATTTTTGTATGTTTTTTGTTAGAGATCCATGAAATGTTATTTTTTCAAATTCTGAAGAAATCCAAACAGCTACCTGTGGAGCTTGGCTGCCCCTCTCTTTTCAACGCAGGGCTGGCGTTCTGCAGCTCTCAAGTGTTTTCAGGCATTGAGTAATGTGAAATCCTTTGAGAAAATGGTTTAATAGTTGGGGGCCTGGTCCCTGCCTTTTAAGAGAGCTGCCTGACCCACCCACGTAATTTTCTACTGAGATTACTCATGCTTCTGGCAGAGCTAGCCTGCCTTTCTCCTGAGCTGGCCATAACGCAGGTGCAAATTAACACTGTAAAGTATTAACTTCAGCTCATTTTGTGAGTGAAAAGCTAAAGAAAGCCTTAATCTGAGTTCATGTCTGTCCTTGCCTGAAATGCTTTTTGAGCCTGAGACTAGTGATGTGTGCATTTTGAAAGCAGTGGATTAAAGGCACACGAATTATGAATTGCAGCACTCTTACGCCCTTATTGAAAATCTATCCCGTCAATTTCAAGAGAAAACAGCTCTCACACCAAGGAATACAATTGCAGAAGATGCGTTCACGTGTAGCCACGTCCAAGTAAAATTAAAACCAAAGTGGCAATAGCCCAGGATGAAACTTGATGCTAATTGTACATAAATAGCAGAGGGACTGTCATATGACAGGCTATAATCAATACAACATGCCTGTTGTGACTAATCTGCATGTCAGGTGGTGTCCTTACTGGGACAGGGTGTTAGTGCTGTTGTATACCTTGCTGTCTCCTGGCTCTGCTGGTGATTTAAGCGTTGTTACGGATTTATTCCTCACATAGAATTAATTTCTAGTTCTTTCCACCAAAACAAAGAACTGGACTGAGGAAATGAATGAAACACTGTTATGCAGATGCTACACACTGTATCTATAGTTTTGCTAAAATACCTTATGTGCAGAAGTGCATTCTGTGAACAAAACTGACTTTTTTCCCCTAATAAGAAATCCAGGATCTCTTGTCTCGCCCAATTGGTGGTCATCAGAAAACTTTGGAAAAACTGAGATCAGCCTTGATAGATACTATTCATGCTTTTTTCTTTGCACAGTGTTACATGTCCAGAATTGTTCCAAGGGACAAATGTATTTAGTAGACTTTTTTCAACAAGGAACAGGTTGGTGCTTTTTGTGATCACATCACAAATACTACTTTAAGAATTTATTTGCTGATTTTTGTATATCCCAATTCCTAGTTTTTTGTAACTACGTTTGCTTTGTAGCTCTAATACTGTAATCATTTCTGGAACTTAATATGTAGAGGTTTTTTTATTGAAAATATGTGGAGCTATATTAAGACTAGTGTGAGGAAAAAAGTATTTGTGGTGGCTCCAAAGGAAACAGTAGAACAAGGGTTAAAAGGAAAGGTATGTTAATGGCTACAGAATGCCAGATGTCTGATATCATTCAAATGAAGAGGAGGAACTAACCTAAAGATAAGGTGCCTGAGAAGATGGGGAACTGAACTGGAGTCATAAAATATTCTGATAAAGAAAACTTAGTGCTTGTGGGTATAAGTGTAAGAGTATAAGTTAAGTCAGTGTAGTCAGTTTGTTTTTTTTTAAATAAATACCATCTTCCCTTTTGTAAGATCTTATACAGAATTCTGTTACGCAAGTTTCCTACAACCAAGTTAAAAATCTTAATGTACAAATGCTTGGAGAGCTACAGAATTGACTCAATTTTGGTACATTATGGAAGGGGATGCAGGAATTTTCCTGCAACTTGATAATTCCTTGTGGCAATTTTAAAACTTAATTTTAGTTCACTACGACTTCTGCTAACAAATTCCTAGCATGGAAGAGGTCTCTTCAGTTGTCTGTTGCTATATATTCACCACATGAGTACATAACGTGTTTTTGTGGCTCGTGGGTAGTCAGTGAAGCATTTGGTAGTAGTCTGTACAAAATCAGCCAGTCACCTTGCTTTGGCTTCCTCTAGCATATTAAGTGAAGGTGCTTGACTACCTCACATCGCTTTTCCCCTGGAGCAACCAGAGACGTTGGCGCAGCCGTACTGTAGAATCATAGATGCCTACACACAGGTTTAGAAGTGGCTTATGAGATGAGCTCTGTTACGAGGTGCCCCTCCGTATGACAGTTCTCGATAACACTGCTCTGCCTTGACTTTGGAGGATGTTTTTTGCATAGTCTAGTTTTGAGGATTGCTGTACACATCCAGATCTCAGCTGACCGGTTTGCATCCGCTTCTGCAAGTATGCAAAAGTCTTCAGTAGGACAGAGTAAGTTTTGAGGTAGCGTAGGAACTAATGCAGTGTGTTCTCAGAATATCCTGTATTTTTCCCCTTTTCCCTGTTCTAGTGTTCCCCTATTTCATGAGTGCCAGGTGAGGTTCATTTGAAACAGAGCACTGATGAAGGTCCCTGAAACCTCTAGCAGTTGCGGCGGCCCTTTAGCACTTCTCAGAAGGGTACAAATAAGGCTTGAAAGGTACTCTGATTTGGGCCAGGCAAGAATTTATCCGGGATTTGAGGAATCCTCAGGGATTATCCAGCTAAATGTCTAGTTATTGAAGAAAAGCTCCTGTTCTCATTTATACACTGTTTATAATCTTCCCTGCTGAGCCCCTTTTTTAAGATTATATTTACGATACCTTCCGTTACATCCAGATTCCATCTGAAATCATGAAGAGACAAAAGGAAGAAAATCTCTTTTTGGTTTTGGGCAATGCTGCAGTCTCTTCCCTGGCCCTCTGATGAACAAACATCTCAAAACACAGTGCCCCACATGAGGCTTCATTCATGATTTCTTTTTCTTCTAACCAAAAAAATCCCTGAGCTGTATTTCCTCATTTCCTTTCCCTTAATAGTCCATTTTCCTTTCTCACCTTCTCACATTACTGGCATTCTCCTGCATGTGATATTTATATAGTTCTTAGCTGTAAAGGGATTTCTTCTGGACCTTGAATGGTCTGGGAATTGCATTACACTTCAAGGTGACTTTCCCTCTAGTTACAGCTATGATCTGTCTGCTAGCAGGCAGTCAAGTCCTAGCTCTACCCTGCTCTTGTCATTTGATGCATTTTTCCTCTTAAATAAGGAAAAGCATTTCCTTGAAACAAATTGTCATTCTTGGCCTAAAATTGCCTGACAGTTTCTGATGAAGTCATGTTGTGATCCACCTCTCTCATCCAAATGGATGAAGAAATCATCAGCATTTCGCCATGAAACTGTTGGTGCTCAGCTTTTAGAAAACTTGAGCTTCTGGGATTGTCATGGATCTCGCCTTCACTCCTGGAATCAAATCCTAATGTAATTCTGAAAGGGGAATACAGATTAAATTAAGCAGTGTAATTTGTGTTTAAAACTTTCCCCTTTTGTATGATAATCTGATTAGAACTGAGGCATTGTTTTATATTTTATTACCTGTGTAGGAGAGATTTATGACAGGTTCTTGCTTCATGGTGTTTTGATTTAGATTTTTATGCAGTGTTAATAAGTAAATGTGAATGCATCTTGCTGGGGTTATTTGGACATCTGTTCGATCCTCTATTTCAGCATTATTGATACTTCACTAGCAAGAAACCTCTTTCTAAAGGCTCAGAGGTTCTATTTCATTTGGATAAACATGTAACTTTCACATCGTCTCCAAAGCGCAGGAAGAATGTTTTTCTTGGGAAATTTCTCATCCTCTTTCTTTATGAACTGATGATGGAATGAAGGATGATGAATTGATGAATGATGAAGGAATTAGGACAAGATTCTGCAGATCAGTCTCAGTTCGCTGCATAAACTTACCTGTGCTATTGGAGAGGAAGGGTTGATTTCTGAATTATGACATTTATTTTTTCTACGCAAGATGTTCTGGAGAACAAGTCTTATGAGGAGCGGCTGAGGGAACTGGGGTTGTTTAGCCTGGAGAAGAGGAGGCTCAGGGGAGACCTTATCGCTCTCTACAACTACCTGAAAGGAGGCTGTAGCGAGGTGGGGGTCGGTCTCTTCTCTCAAGTAACAAGCGATAGGACGAGAGGAAACGGCCTCAAGTTGCGCCAGGGGAGGTTTACATTGGATGTGAGGAAAAATTTCTTTACTGAAAGAGTGGTTAAACATTGGACCAGGCTGCCCAGGGAAGTGGTTGAGTCGCTGTCCCTGGAAGTATTTAAAAGACGTGTAGATGAGGCGCTTAGGAACATGGTTTAGTGGGCATGGGGGTGTTGGGTTGATGGTTGGACTCGATGATCTTAGAGGTCTTTTCCAACCTTAATGATTCTATGATTCTATGATTGGTTTACTTTACAAATTTCAAGTAATATATTTAAGCTGGTTTAAAGAAAGGATTTTGTTTTGTACCTTGGCTAAGTGATAGACATTTTGATTTAGGTCCCTCTGCAACACAAACATAAATAATATTTAGAGTGAAAACGCCATTAACTTCATCTTGAAAAGATGAAGTGGAGGATAGCACAATTTCTAGTTGATGACTTGTGTGAGTACTCCTTCACGTTATGTTGCATTGTTTGATTAACCTATTTTGTCTCTTAATTTATTTGTCTGGACAATAGACCACAATGAAGAATATTTTAGTGGAGTTATTGAAGATGAGGGACCTGACTCAGGATGACTGAAATTTGTGAATAATTATCATCTTTGTGAAAGCTAGTCACAACAGAATTACCCCATCTTATTTTGGCATCTACGGGAGTTGAGAATCCCTCTGCTCAGGGGAGTGGGATACGATAGTGGTACTGCTCCAGCACTGGAAAAGACCACAAGATCCAGGCAAACTTTTTGTGTGCATTGTGTTTATTGTCTAGGCCAATTGTCCTAGACATGTCCTCATGTCCTTTTATTGCATGCATTGTGAACTTTTCAAGGCAAGAACAGGGTGTTTGGAAACTGCCTGGTATGTTGTGGATATTACTGGAAAGAATAAAAAAAAAAAGGATTTCTTGGGTTTTAGCATGAGGCAAACTTCTATCGAATTTGCTGTGGAAAGTGCTGACCAAGTTGAAGTATGCTTACATCCAACCTAGGATCTGAGAGCCATCACTGGCGTTAAACCTTAAAAGATTACATGCTGCTGAATTCACCCTTCAGGGAAAATGACTGGGAGGTTGGGGCCCGTTGTTTAAAGCAGAAAGAAGCAGAGCACAATAAAATTTTAAACGTCTTCCCCTTAGGCCTCAGGGCTCCAAATCCTGTGAGAAGGTTTGTTTTTGCTGAGTGGATGTGATGGGTGAGAGTTTGTTTTTGCTGATGGGTGTGATAATGTTCCATTCACTGCTCAGAAAGGAGCTGTTAGCGCTAGCATTGGGGTAGGACTGGGAAGTAGAGGGGAATCTAGAGTCCTAAGGATCTCCTGGCTCTTCCCCTGTGTTCAAAAAATATTTAGAGAAGCACCTTTTCTGCAGCAGTAAGGAAGATGAGTAGCATTATGCTGCTTGGTATGAGCTGCAGATGTACACATGGCTGGAGCTATGGTTAACATGAATGCTCTTGGAGCATGCAAGATGTGTGGCCTTATTTTTACCTCTTGCCGTGTGCTAGCTTTGACCACATCCATTTTTTTGGGTAAAGCGACCTTTGATTTCCTTTCTTTTCTACTCCCTGTAGAACTGGAACACACGCTCCACTACGTGCTTTCAAAGTAGGTTAGGGGAGTCATGTTGTGACCCAGTAGGTAAAGAAGTGGGTTTTGAGGCGATCGTGTGATTCCATCTATTTCTTGTGGAATGGATGTACTTAGTATGATCAACCACTTGGATCTTCCTGCTTTACTAAGTTGTCTGTTAAAGGTTGGGGCCTCGCACAGCACTGCGAATACAGATGAGTAATAACCATTGTGATCTGTGATAGTGCTATAGTGCTTATGCCACCCGGCTCTAAATGTTGCTGCTTGTTTGTATTATCCTGCAATTCATTTATTTTGCTCTTTTGCCTGACTCGGACTGCAGCATAGTTCTGACACAATTGGTTGCATCTCAGCCAGGATAAGAAAAAAAACTATTTTCAGATGTCACCAACTAACACATTAGTTCATACAAATCTTAACTCATAGTCCCCTCTCAAATCCCTCTGCTGGCAATAAGGGCAGTTCTGCTAGCTGTTACCCTGTCATCTGTTTTGCATGCTGTGAGGGGAACAAGTGTAGACTTTTTTGGACTTGAAAATGGGGTGTTGCGATGAAGATTACTGATGGCCCAAGGAAAGAAGTGCACTCATGGTAAGGACATAATTGCAGAATTTCCGCCTACGTTACAGGCCACATTGAAAATATCTGCTTTTTGTAGGTTTGAGTTACTGTTTTTGAGCCTTCTCTCGCAATTGGATTATGAACATAGGAAAAGTGCCATTATTTTTGTCAAAATACATGCGGTCTGTTGCTAGCTCTTCATTTATACACGTCTATGGTGAAAGAATGAGTGATTTTGTGTGCACGTCAACTCTAAAGCCTTCTATTTTAGTTCTTTTCAAACAGCAGGCAAAAGGATACAAGAGAATAAAGTTCAATGGAGGGGAAAAAAATACTGATGGCATGAGATGTCCATTATACATATATATGACTGTATTAACTGCTTAATGGTTTACCTTTTCTGTGATTTTGAAAGTTGGCCTGCAAACTTAATGAGAAATTTACTTTCACGCTGAGAACTGGAGCACATGTAGCTTATAAACATATTTCATAACGCGAACTGTGGGTTCACTCCAGGTCTCTTTACTAGTAGTAGTTTCTGCCTGGCTTGAATTTTCTTGTTGTAACAGATATGTCACTTCTGAGATGACTAACGGCACCGAATACTAGAGTGTTTTTTCCCAGACAGTCAAGTACAAATCAAAACAAAAGAAGTATGAGCAGTCACACCCAGTGTTGCAAATTTGTGATCATTATATACAGGGCATTGCTCTTGAGAATGTACTCGGAGACAGTGTATTGTTTCCAACATCAGCACTTTTTACTGTGACCAGAACTGGATTTAATGTTTTAAATATTTTCCATTCTTAATATGTTTTAGTTAAACACCAGTTAAAGGAACATATTCACACAAGAAGTTCCACTAGTGTTGCAGAGACTGCACACGTAAGTAAGGGTATCTGTTTGAATGATCACTCGGAGGTTGGGGCCTTATAATATAAGGTATCGAGGTCCTTGCTCAGGTGCTGAGCATCCGTCTTTCTCCATGAAGCCAATGGCCTTGCAGGACTGGAGGCTGGACGAGCACTGCTCCAATTCATGAAAAAACACTGATTCTCTTGCCTGGGTCCCAGTGCACTTGCACGCGGGTGCCCTGGCACCTGAGAAGCCTGCAGAGCAGATTACAGGGCTGCCATGGTCCCTGTCCCATGCCAGGTCTCCCAAGTGGCCAGGCCGACCCCCATGTGAGCCACCCATCAGTGCGCCTGGCCCAGAGGGGAGGTGAGGCACAGCCCCGGGCTGCAGCCTGTCTGCATGTTGCGTGGCAAAGCCCTGCTCCCCAGAGACACGCTCACCTGTGCCAGCCTTGCGAGGAGGCTCCTGCACTTGCAAGCCTTCTTTCTGACTGACATATTTGCAGGGAAACATTCTTTTTTTTTCAGAAAGTACTGACCAGAGATTTTTATATAATACGTTTGCAAAAAAGTATATTACTTAATATATAACAAAGTGTATTAAAATGTAATGCTGTAATTTAGAATTGGGGGACCACTTCAAAGTTGTATGTGGTCAGTATGGGATCTTACAACGGCTCCTCCTGGGCAAAGAGGATAGCGGGACATGCCTGTGGTCTTTTTCTGAGCTTAAACCTTCAAATACCTATTGTGTGTAACTGTGGATTTCATATCACTTTTTTAAAAAGTCTTTTTTTCTCCTGTCTTATTTTGTCAAAGGCCCAGTTAAAAATGGCATTCGGTGGTCACAATCTGAGATGTATTTAGGCATGGAAAGATAACTCAGAGTTTTCAGAAGAGCTTAATATTTAGAATACGATGTTTTCCCACATCCAAGACTCTTCTCTATGCCACATAAAACAACCCCTGCTGAGAGAAAAGAGCAGATGGATTCAAGTGCTTTATACCAGTGACTCTCTCACTCTTTAGTAGACGTTTAACTGAAGTGTGCGAGGCTGTTAGAACTTGTTCTGAATTTCAGCTCAGTAGTTCATTGTTTTCTTCCCCTGGTCTCTAGGATCACGAGGAGGAAGTACATAATATGTTTGTAATTTGAGTCCCACTCTTTAGTCCTACTCTTTTTAGCAAAACTGACAAGAAAACTGCTGTTTAGATCGTGGCGGAGCTCTCAGATTTAAGCACCCTGCATTTATTTAGTAGCGCTTTGAGTTTCTGAGCATCAAAATAAATTATTTGCAGAAAAAATGAAATTTGTCTCTGATAAATGTGAACCTGAGGTCTTCCACTGTGTTATGTTCAGAATTGAGAGGTAGCTTTATTCACTGTACAGGTCATGTTTAGTTAACTTACGTATTTGACAGATCTTTTAGGATGTGACATTTTAGGTTTCCCATTACATAAGCAATATAGCTTATTGATGATGAGTAAAACTGAAGGCTCTGACTTACAGTATAAATTTGCTTGCTGCTACATTACCATGGTATCTTACATTTACAAGCCAAAAAAGTTAAACGCTTTACCCCTATAAACAATCTTTCATTTAAAGAGAATACTGGCAGAAGTTTCCTTTCACTGTGCATGCAGGTGTGTCTGACAGTAGGCACATTTGCCATGTTAATACCCATCAAGATGATTAATTACAGAGATAGTGGTAAGTATTACCAAGTTTTGTGAGGGTTTTTATTATTATTAGGCTAACAATATTAAGAGTTTGCATTAAAGCTGCAGTTCCTGGAATTTGATGATTTTTTTTTTTCAAACCATGTATCTGGTATTTGTTATAGAGAAAACTGTAGAAATAGATATCCCCCATCCTTCTCACACCTGAGAATGGGACAGTAATGTGAATGTGAGCTTTTATGAAGGAAATCACAATGAGGGGAAACTTTTAGAGGAATGATTCGAAATTGATGAATTGGACAGAACTGATAGATTTGTTGAATTTTGGAGAGAGATAGAGAGAAGCTGAATTGATGCATTCAAAGTACCTGACCAAATATTTAATTATTAGTCTGCTGTCATAAAATCTCCAGTTTTCTAGGCCTGTAACTATAATAACACAAATGAACAAAAAATAAATGTAAGTATGATCGAATTTTTAAAAATTATTTCCGCTTCTAAAAATGCAGTAGATTAAATGGGTTATTCTGCAAGTGTTCTGTTTTATAAAACATCCTGAGTTAGTGTTAATTGAATCTGTCTTGCTCCTTTCATGTGGCTTGTTGACTGACTAGGAGATAGGAACTGGTGCATTAAGAAATACATCTTGTCCTTTTATATTGTCAGTATTTGTAAACAATAATGCATCTGTACAAAAATGTGCACTATCAATAATTCATGAAGCGTTTTCAGCCTTCCAACTCTTTTCTAATTCAACACTAGAATACATTTGGCAGTAGATCACAAATCTTGTTTGGAAAATGAGGCCTTAGATGGGCTGAGAACTACCTACAAAATGGCCCATTTAGCACTATCATTAACTTGGAAGTGTGATTTTTATGGTCAACAGACACTGATCTCAGGCTGACTCTTTCTTCCCTGGTTATGTGTTCTTGTTCCTTCCCTTGTAGTGATCCCGATTCATGTGCAGCTGTGCAGCAACTTGGGCCCACCCCTTGGACTGAGTTCCCTGGAAAGTACTTTCCTTAAGGAGGGCTTATTTTCCAGCTGAATCAATAAGCCAGCCTGTCTAACTGGCACACAACTGCATAAGTCAATGGAAACGTGTGGGCAAGAATGGTTGACTAAAGGTAATGAAGACTTTGTGGTGTTTTGTTGAGGAGGGTGCTTTTGGATAGTTGCTCTGCTTCTCCCATAGTAACAACAGAAAAACATCAGAAGACAGGAATTTTGAGAAATGCCAAGATTCGTGTTTGGATAAGTAATCGCTCAGCAATTAGCCCACTAATGTTTTGTTACCTGTAAAACATCCCAAGTATCTATTTGCTACAATACAAAGGTAGGGTCTGTAGGTAAGCTGTTTCTTGTCAGTAAGACTTTGCAGTGTTGGAGGCCCCTTATGACAGATGTTTGTACAGACTGACAGCCTGTCCATCTGAAATAATTTAAAAGATCTGGGCTTTTTAAGGCTTAATTGCATTAGTATGGTATGGTAAAGCCTTTGTGCAAAGCTGTCACCTTTAGTGGACTATATGACTTCTAATAGATTTGAATGACTACAAAGGTTTAAGGTTGTAACAGCTGCTGTAACAGTTGGGTGATGTCACACTGAGTAGTGTTTTGAATCTGTAAACCTGATTTGTAACTGGAACAGTTTTCCTACCAAAAATCACACTGGGCCAATGAGATAGAAAAATATTCCCCTGCAGTTCCTGGGGAAGTTTAAGATCCCTCGGTGATTCAGAAGTACAAATTTCGCTGAAAGCCACCTCTGAGCTTTCAGAAGTCTTCTCTTAAATGCTTGTACTCTTTAAGCTTTTCAGAAAAGCTATGAGACCCTCACTAAAGAACTGCTAGTCTCTCTTACAGAGAAAATATTTCATCAAGAGTCAAGAATGGGACAAACAAGCAGCAGGTCTGAGGTAGCTGTGGACAGTCTCTTTTCACCTCATTGCAGTGTAACTTACTACATTGACATCAATAAAGTTAAACTTTGACAATTATTCTGCTGGTTACTGTTTCAGCTGCAACACCAGTTGTTTCTAAATCTGAAGAACTAAATCTTATTCTAAGCTGATCCTGCTGGCTTTTCTATAACATGCTACCCTCTGGTCATTGCTGGGGAGTAGTTCTTCTAGTAGAGATAGGCACCTACTTAAGTTATAGAATCTTTATATAGGAAGAAAATATCTCAAATGTTCTGCTTTATATTTTAGTCTTTAAAAAGAGTAATCTACCTAGTTGTAACTTTAGTTGGTCAGCAAAACTTGTTTAAGTTATCTTGCTGTTGACTGAAGATCTGTGCCTTTGCAAAAAGACAATTATGTTAATGGCTTAGCACATCTTACGAACTAACACTTAACTTTCACTTTCTTTGCTTGCAGCAGCAATGTCAGTAATTGCAGTCTGTTAAAACTGCATGGAAAATTACATTCGGTGCAGCCATTCGGAAAAGATCTGTTTCCCCTACAGACAGTTTATGTAGCTGTACATATCCTGGAAGGAAGTACTGCTCTAGAGCTATCTATCTTAGCTTGAAGGAAAGGTTTCCATTCAGTTGTAGACATGTATAGATTAAACTCTCTTCTAACACTTCATTTACACAGGTTTTTTTTCCCCAATACTGATTTTCAGTGGTAGCACTGGTTGGCTGTTTGGGTTTTCCTTTAGTTCTTTGGGGAGCTTTGTTAGTAATGTACAAACCCATCAACTTCAGTTTTGCTGTGACATTGCTTACATCTACAACTGTCTGGAATTTGTGTTTGCAGGAACTGGTGCAAACTATCGATATGTGAACTTGTGGGGTTGGATCTCAGAGCTGTGTTCAGTCTTGGATTTGAGAGAGTTGTGCCACCTTTGAAATAATTCTGTGGTCTCCAGCTTCCTCAGAAGCCAAGGATATCTAGGGTCATGTGGATAAGAGGCATAAAAATCACAAATCAGTCATAAACTGAAAATGGCACCCAGTGGTCATTTAGAAGTGATTCTTGAATATTTACTTTGATTTAGTGGGCTCTGAATTGTCTCAGTAAAATATTTTTTATGCTAATTTATTTATGCAATTTTAAAATACTAAGAATCTAAAACCTTGAGAAGTTACTAACACCACCATAAATACCATGACATCTTGTGAAAATAATTTTAGCAGTGAGTCCAGTGGTGGACACAAATAGGGACTTCTCATTTTATAGGAAGAATATTTTTGCAAAGAATCCTGCATTATTTGAAGCGTGTTCATTCTGTCCCAGATGTGTTACATTGTACCTGATATTCATAGGTTGTGAAGTGAAAGAATTATACAAGCAAAAACTAACTCTTACTATTTTTGTTGATGTCGTGAAGGTGGGTGCTTGAGTCAACTACAGCTGTGATCATATTGCTGAGGAAATCAAGGGAGCAGAAATAAATGGGCCAATCCATTGTAGACAAAATCCCTGAACTATAAGCATTCTGTCAGGTGAGGAACTGGGGATTAAACCTCGGGAGTGGCCAATGTCTTAAATAGTTAAGTGAAAAGGTCATATCAAAGTGGCTCGTAGCCAGTATCGGTTGTCCTGGCTTTTACACTCACTGTCAGTCACAAAAAGGGAACACACACATGCTGGAAGAAGGTAATTGTTGCAGATTAGAGCCCCATGTGAAATGAAAGAGCCATCAAAATTCTTTATAGTTGCTTGGCGTGAGTTCTGATAATACAAAGTTCTCTTTTATGATTATTTTAAAATGCAGCCATCTACCACAGACTAAGCAAAAATCCCACAAGACAATAGTGCCAGCCTGTGAGTATGGTATGTTTAATAGCTGTGCACAGCTGGAGCTGGCAGGTGGAAAGTGGAGACATGATTGCTTGTTCAAAAAGAAAGATTATATTTCTTCTCCTTTTTTCCTATTTAACTTAATCTCATAGGATTTTGTTGTTTTGCATTATTTTTAGAGCTATCTAGCTGTTCTTATTTATTTTACGCACAGAGAAACATTTTTTCTCTTGCATCTCATTGGCAAGAATAGAAAAGGCACAGTTCCCTAGTGCTGGGGTCACAGTGTGCAAGACTGATCATCATGCAAGCTGAAAGTAATACTCATGAAACGTATCGCTTGTGAAACTCACACGTAACAACATTTTTTGACTTATTGTATGTGAAGCCAAGCCTATGATGACAATGTTAAGACAGATGTATGCACTTGAGCAGAGATCCATAGGTCATAATTTTCTTCAGGGTTGTGCTTAAAGTACTGAACAGTTTACACACCAAGGAGGAATACAGGACACTTACAATCATATTTTCTCCAGTCATCAAGTATTATGCAGTAATATTGCTTGTTACATTTAAATCAACGAACACTGTTTTGCACAGGTATTGATTCTTCTGTCCTCTGCATGTTTTATGCCCTGTTTTAGGTCCTGTTGTTCCTGTTTGGAGTCAATAGGTGCTTAGTGTATGTTCTGGTTTCGTTTTTTAAACCACGGCAGTGCACAAAGAAATGTAGCCTTGAATGTTATGCAACCAAATTAAGCTTCCACCTGCCCAGTCCTCAAGGAAACATCAACAGTTGGTGATGGGAAGAGGCCTCATTATTAAGAGGTAATTACTTTTACTTTGTTTTTCAGCGTTTCCTAGCATATCATGATCAGCATGATCACACAATTAAATCGCTAAAATAGTTGCATATATAAAAAATGATGCTAGCAGTTGTGAGAGATAAGATTGTAGTTCAGATTTTATAAAACAGTAAAAGAAATGTTTGTTATTTATAAAGGTGCTGTTTCCTTCTTTGAAAACATTAGGACTAAGTGTTGTATGCATAGAAAACGCATACAACACCTAGTTGTATGCATACATACATACATAGATACGCATGTATAATGTTATTTTCTATATCTATGCATTCAAGACAAATTCTGTTGATGTTGAGAAACTCAGAACACTTATTTTCTTGGGTTTTGTGTTTGCAAAACCTCAGGCACAATATTGTTGACTTTTGTCTTTGATTCAGATTAAAGGGGGAAAAAATTGTAATGTTATTGGGGGTTTATGTGCTTGTACAGTCAAATGTATTTGAAAGCATGCTCCATGCTGTTTGCCTGAGTGTCTGCCATGCCCTGTGCATAAACTTTTTACAGTCAGTGTTGCCTGGTTCTAAATTAATTCAGGTTGACAGATGTTGTCAGGCATTCAGTGTGGGTGGAGTTCATTGAGATTTTGAAGTTTTAAGCTACCAAGTACTGAAACACAACTACTGTTACAGTATTAACTGTTTTAAGTGATAAAAAGCCCTAGTGTTGTGATCAAATATGTCAATGCAAGATGTTCTCCCAACAAACAATTGAAATAAAGTACTAATAAGAAGAATCTCTCAAAGAGAATTTTAAAAGAAAATCACTGTTCCTAAAAATGAAAATGTCAACTGGACTCAATTATTCCACTTGAATTTCTGCCAAAATCATTTAAATGTTTGTCATTTCCCTCCTCTTCTGTACATTTTTTTGATTCAGGCAACTGTGGAATTTCCTGGGGGTTTTTTGTTTTGCTAGAGCAACTAAACCAACCAACAATCATGGTCATTGTAGAAAACCAAACTTTCAGTAAAATTTGAACAAAAACATTACCTCCCTGTCTGCTCTTTCTCTGTTCTCTTACCTACTAGTTCCTTTTTGTGGTGCTCTAGTCTTCTCCAGAGTCTGCATTTCCACTCCTCCTCATGTTTCTTGCCCTCTTCCCTCAGTTCCTTGTTTGCTTTATGGTGGTCACTCTCTTGATTTTGCTCTTCACCTGTTTTTTCTCTTCAGTTCCCCCCCCTTTTCTTTTTTGGTCAATCTTTCCTAGTTCTGTCTCATTCCATCTCTATTCCCTTTTGCCTCCTCTGTCCCCACAGACCCCCCTTGGCTGCAGCCGTACGCACAGGGTGGTCTGGTTCCCGAGTACCAGTAGCTGGGCATGCCTGGGGAGGGCTTTGTCAAGAGGTCTGCCACTGCCCCTGTGCTTTTCCCTGTCACTGCATATGGTGGGTGCAAGGAGGAGCTGTAAGTTATCCCACTGTCCCAGGGACATCCCTGGCCAGGTGAGGGAGGGGACCAGCTGTGGGGAGTGAGGGAGTGATAACTGGAGAGGGAGGCTTGTGTGGTGCTGAGTGAATTCCCCCTTGCTTCCATACAAGGCCGGCAGCCCCAGGTCTGCTGTTTCTTGGGGGCTGCAAGAGTGTCCTAGCCCTGTTTCCTGCCTGCAAGGGGAGCCATCCTTGCCCTGCCAGTAGCTGCAAAACCCTGCAGCTGGCCGCAATTGGGTCTTGTTGTCTGCACTGAGCCCTGTTTGTGTTTGCAGGGAGCAATGCCTATTCCAGTGAGGGATGTATATTTTTTAATTGACTGCTGTCCTTATTTGAATAGATCTGTCAAAGACAGACCCGGTACTTTCAACGTGCTTCTGAGTGTTCCTTGGTGAGTACCCATGCATAGAAATTTTATGGAAGATATGTGATTTTTCACTCTTCAAACACTTGCAGCTATCGTTGATACAACTGTAACAGAAATTGCTGGGTGAGAAAACTTGAAATTCATTCAGAGTTGCTTTAACTTTTGAATTGTGCATGTTCACGGACCAATTTCAGATGAAAAAAACCAAACAACTTTTTCTGTAGCTATTGAGACTTATTTTTCCTGACATTTTTCCATAACTATTACTTTTGTTGCCATCTCTACCATTCCACCAATCTATAATTTACCAAGCCTGTAATGAGACAGTTGTGTTTATTGTAGGAGTCTACACATCTTTGCTACCTTCAGACTGCTCGGGAGGAGGGACAGGACAATCAGTTCATTGGTAAGCATAGGGACCCCTGGATGCGAGGATGCTGTGAGTTCAGACTCTAGCTGTGCTGCACAATTAATCTTTGTGAAGGTAAAAGGCTTGTGATTGCATTTGGTAGGAAGAGCTGCAGTGGAGGTGAGGGACGTTTTTTAGGTATGTTGTGTGGTAGAATGCTTGAAAATTAAGAATATGTCTATATGTCTTTATTTTCTTGTCTTCTGTTTTTTCTCTGCTGTTTTCTTCCTCGTTCCGCAGGACCTTCCATGAAAGGTGCAATTATGGGAGGAATGGGTGGGTTAGAAATAGTTTTAGTTGCACTTGTCCTCCAGCTCTTCTTGCAGATACACTACTCCTGTTCTTATTGCTCGGCTTCGTAGCATCTTGAACTGCAGAGTGACAGCCAGTCCACTTTCTTCCTCAGTGGCAATGGGGCCAGTCGTTGAAAATTCCCTTTGCTCCAGTTAGATCCCTGGTTAAATCTGAAAGCAAATGGGAACGTCCCTTTTTTTATGTGGTTTCACAAAGAGACTGTTCCAAAAATCCTTGCTTTAATTTAATTGTGAACCTAGGACAGATCAGACAAATGTCTTTCACTTGCAACTCTACACCCAGTGGAAAGGTTACTGGCCTTTGATGAGCAAGTATGCAAAAGTACAGTGAAGATGAGTTAGGGAAGCAGATCTGCCTTTTTGAGTGGAGTGACTTGATGCTAGTGTGAAGGGGCTTGCAAATACAAATATCTGTGTACATCACCCCTTTTTAAAACAGATTTTAAAATTGCCTCCCGTTATGTACTCTGAAATCTGCTTGTCTCCACCACTAAAATAAAAATTGTTTATGGTAAGTGCTGAAAAGTGTATTATTAGTTCTCTTTCTCTTCCATGGAAATTATTTGGCTTTTACCCTCATCAGTGAGATAGAAGAACACTGTATAATAATAATGGCTTATTTATTTGTCCTTAAAATGTAATCTTCATTTCTGTTTGTTTGTAAGAGCTTATTCAGAAAATAAGCAGAGGATCTGGGAAAAATATGTTTGCTAGCAATATAGCTTAAATGGATGTTTGTCTACCACTGTTAAAGCAACAGTTGGGAGGGGAAACCTTGAAATGTTTTTGGTTCATTACGGACTGTTAGGAAGGCTTTACTCGGGTGAAGAAAGATCTGAATTTGGAGACTTACGCTAATGGTAGAGCGTCCACATTTTCATATACTTGCAGTAATTCTGATTCGTCTGGTTTAGTTGTTCGTAATGTTCTCAAGTCTTTTTGCATTGAAACTGCTGACAAGCATATATATATCATTGCTTTCTTTGTTGGAACTAAAAAGCATATATACTCCGAGGACATGTGCAATTTAAGATCCTGTCTGCTTCGTAACAAGGACGTGACCAGCTCTTATTTGTTAGCGTCCCATACAAAATTGTGTGCGCTGTCTTCTGCCTGCTGTACCTCCCCTTTTTCAGCATCCGGCTCACATACTAGACATGCTGGTGACTGCTGGTACAGTGTCTGAAGGAAATGCTTCTTTGATACACCATGACATTTATTCCGGAAACCTGGGTCGTGTTGTAAGAATGCAGGCCTTGAAATGCCCATCTTTGGGAGATTTGTTTTTCTCATTAGGGACAACTTGCTTTGCTCTGTCTCTTTTTTTTTTTAATTTGGCAAGGATAATGCAAACAATTCTCATCGTAGCTTGCACTGTATATCTTCTTGTCTCAAGCAGATGTTGGAGCAGAATAGGGTAATGGGTATGATGGTCTGGCTGTTCTACTGAATTGTCAAGTCACAAACAAGTTATTTAATCTCTCTGCTTTTTAGTTACTCTCTTGCTCCCCTGGACCACCCTAGAAAGGAAAATTCCCCCCTCTCCCTCTCACCTGCGGCAGCTCTGGCATAGAGGGACAGGCTGTCCTGCATGGATTTCCTCCCTCCGTGGTGCTGCGCTCCGGAGTGACAGGGATGCTCGGCTCCTGCTCCCTGCCACATAGCTCAGTGCCTTTGAGTCTGGCAATAGGTGCATTGTGTTGAAATGCCACCATTACAGATGTTGCTCTGGTTTAGGCTGCATGAATGTTGTCATTTTGTTTCTAAATAGCATAATAAGTCAGGTGTGTTTGGTGTTTAACTGAGCGCTAGGATAGGCTATGGGGATATCTCTGCAGGCACAGAGATTCCCCCTCTAACACCATGTGATGGTGGAAGCAGATCAGTCCTCTCTTTACTCTCTCTGGCAGAGCTTGTTGCAGGTGAGGAGTCACCACAACAGCCTGGGAGCATTTACCTGGCACTGGTGTTTAACTGAAGTCATGGTCCAACAACTCCTCCGTAATTCAGGGTCTCATAAGGTTGATCCAAAGCCTGCAAAGCCTCGGGATCCTTTCCCGTGGCCTCGGTGTGTTTTGTACCGGGCCTCTGCTGAGACTGAGTTTGGAGAAACTGCCATCCACACTGCTCTCCCTTCCTGAACAAGGGCAGCAATTTGACAGCACACCCTTTTGGTTTTGTTTGGTGATATTCATTGCGCAAAATTCCTTTGTCTGTGGCTGCTTGGCAGGCAGTATAATTTATCCTAGTTTAATGTGAGGTATTCAGCCTATTGTGCAAATCTGACTGTTGCCTTTTAGATAGGACCAATGTTTTGTAAGAAGAAAGGCAACAAAGTAAAGATCACTATATGTGTTGTCCTTCCTGCTGTGTTTTAACTAACCACCATCTACTGAAAGGCTGAATCCCCTTTGGAGGGACATCATTCTCCTGTTGTCAACCGAAGTGCTTCTGAAAAACGTTTTTTTGTTTTAAAGCGGAGAGTTGCATTTGGATAGTCTTTAAAGGAATTCTGAATAGTTGAAATAACACCTGTTTTGGGAAATACTTTATAC
Source organism: Pygoscelis adeliae (assembly GCF_000699105.1). Lineage (NCBI taxonomy): Eukaryota > Metazoa > Chordata > Aves > Sphenisciformes > Spheniscidae > Pygoscelis > Pygoscelis adeliae. The sequence goes on along the minus strand of NW_008824358.1, from coordinate 3,109,665 downwards.
TGTCAGTTGTTATTTTGAGTGTTTATAGTGTAGTAGGCACTATAGAATAGAGGAGCAGAATAATAGTATTTCGAAAATCTAACAGTAAGGATACTAAACAACTCTGTGAGCATGTGCTGGTCCTTTACATCCAAAATTTCAGAGGGATCCCCTCACTTTGAACACCTAAATTTACATGGCTAATCTTCTTTGCATACATGTCACTTCTGTTGAAGTGTCTAGAACAAGTAACAACAATGGATTGTAAAAGCTGGATGAAAAACATGCACCAAAAAAAGCTGCTTCTGAAAGGCTTGGCATTAACTGCTTGGAAATAATAGAAAGGTATTGTGCTGGGTTGTTAAGCTTTATCAATTGTTTGTAAACAACCTTAAGCACTTGGTGCTGAGGAATCAAAGTATTTTTCTTTTACTGCTATTTTTAAACACAAAAGAGGCCTCTCGGTCTAGCTAGCAAAATAAGTCAAGCTTCCACTAGATGTGTTAGAAGGAGAAACTATCACTTAAGCCACTGATTACTGCCTGTATACTAATGCTTAACAGGTTATTTCAATAACGTGCATGTTAAGTTCATATTCTGTATTTGTGGTTGATGGACTAGCAGTAACAATTGTGAGTTCTCTTGAAACTGGACTCTGATACGTTCTTGGGGTCAGTTCTGTCCACTGGCTGTCTTAATAGCTGCGTAGAACTACTAATTATACAAACTTTTCAGGTTGCCAACAAAATGATCAATCAAGTTCACAGCACGAGTAGGCTGTAAAGCAGGCCAGGAACTTTAGGAGAATTGTCTTGCTGATCAGAGATTACCTGCAGGTTACAGTGAATCCCTTTTTATTAGAAAGGTGCAAAACCTCCTTGAACTCTTGTGCCTCTAAATAAATCCCCCAGCCTCAGTGGGGCTGTCTGTGACGGTAAGGACTGGATAGAACTGGAGTGCCTGGGGACAAGATGGGATTCACCATATCACAATTGGGGTCAGCAAAGTCAAATAAGGAAATGAAAAAGAGTGAGAAATGTCTGATACTCCAGGCATGCTGGCTGCCAACATTAAGCAGAGCAGTCCTGCAGAAGTATTTAGTAATTTGCTTTGCTGGATTTGAGATCCAGTATTTTGCAGCACTGGAAATTTGAGTGTTTACTGCCTGAGGCAGGCTGTTTTTGGAGGAAAGATGAACCCCCCTGTACCCACTGAAGACATTTGATGGGAGTTTTGTTATAATGACTGTAATGAGGCTAAGATTTGATTGCACATCATCTAGTTCCAAATTTCTGGGCTAATTCTTGGCTGCATTTATTCTTGTTTGACCTTCTGAAGTCTAGAGGAGGCAGCTTTGGCTTTTTGCCTTTGTGTCGGCATTAGTAAATACGGCATCTCTAAAACTTCTTGAATTCCGGGTAGTTCAACAGAATATTTTAAGCACAAGGAATTAGAAAATCACTGATGCTCCTAAATCGTTCTGTCATTAAAAAAAATGAATCTGTAGTTTGAGACCATTTTGGTGCATTTTGTTCAGCTTGAAAGATGACACTAAGAACCTCCTAGTACTTGATACAGTCTGGGGAAAAAAGTCCAGGAAGACAGATTGCATTCCAGAAAACTCTGGAAACAATTACATAATTAGGTTGTATTTAATAATTGTTTACAAATAGGCATTGTCTTAGTTCCAAAACTTGCGTCTAAATTGTTAGCTTGCAGCATTGTCGTACCTGATAGTAAAAGAAATGGAGCTGAGCTTGGTTTAGATTTGGTGTTTTATTGTGCTATGATAGATGAGACGCCTGTTCCTAAAATGTTGAAGCAAGAAGGTTTTTGAGGTCTTTGAAAATAAAACTGTAAGGGAGAGGTTAGAAGGAAAAGCTGTGTGAATGACTTATATTCGCTGTCGACACTTGGGAAAAGTTCTATTTTTTTTTTCTTTCTAGTAGTCTTTTATAGCATTTATATTATATTCTGAAGTACTATTCTGTTATTTGAAAATGACACCTCTATTATTTTACGGTAAAAATCTTTCACACTTCAGCAGGCAATCATTTTCCCTTTCCCAGGTTTCTTTTTTCAACCAGGAGCCTTTTGAACAGTGTAACAAATTCAATAGCACCTATGAAGCACACTCAAATATTTTCAGTGCTAGTGTTCTTTGTAGTGCACACCAAGACAGGACAATAGAAAGATGCACGTGAGAGAATGCATGAGGTGACTTTATCTAGTGTATTGCCTTTTGAAGGTGGTAGATGACCCTCTGAAGGGCGGTCCGAGGTATGAGTGCTTCCACATGGAGATTAAATTTTGCATTACAGCTACATAGGGATGTGTGGATGGCTAACTGCCCCTGAGAGGGCTCATCCCCTGCCTTGTGCTAGCTCTGGAGGAAGAGTGGGACAGTTTAGCAAGCTAACTGGCAGAAAAGTTCTTGTGGGACTTGTTTCTGACCATTTAGCTTCCCGAACTAGCTCCCTGGAGGGATATCAGGTGAGCAGTACAGCCAGCGCAAAGGCTGGCATGAAAGGACTGGATTACATCTTGCTGTAGCAAAGACAGTGCCTCCTGTCTGAGAAAGACGAATGGCACGGAGAGTTACCAGTCAAGAGAGCATCCGTTGGAAGTGGAGAGGTTTAAGCGTGGCTTGTTGAGCTACAGCTTTGCAGCACTGGAAATAATGAGTTGCAGGGGTATCCGATCAAAGACAGTGGACATGCCAGAAATCCTGTCAGGGTTGAAACAGATAGGGTTCCCAGTTTGTGCCCCTGCTACTGATGGAACTTGCATACCCATCAGATGGACAGCACTTAAATATAAAACTGGATCCTGTCTTTTCGTTAAGAGGAGGTTGCATCCCTGTCTTATGTCAAAAGCTTGTGTCTGCTTCTGCGTAGAAGAAACATGTTCCCCAGTGCTGCTGCTGTTGAACGGAAAAATCCAATGGGTGTGTAAAACTAACCGCAAAGTAGATAAATCTTTAGACTGACTTTAGCTGGATTTGAAATAGGTTCAACAGGATCAACCAACTACCACATTAATGTGTTGAATTCAATAATACGGAAAAATTCCTGTGCTGGAAAATTAAAAGCTGATCTCCAAATAACTCTTATGTATTCAGCATCAGGCAAGAGGGGAAAAAAAAATCCAAATTAAACAGGAACGTATTTCTCATCCCGAAAAGTTATTCCATGATATTTTAGAGTATAAATACCATAAGCTGATTTCTAAATCATTGCACAATCAAAATACGGGGCTATGTATGCATGTAAGGCTATGTCTGGTCCCAACTCCACGTTTCAGTAAATCACAGATTAAGTTGAGGTGCGTTTTCTTTGAATTTATTTCCACTTATCGAACTTCTGCTGTCTTTAAATTCCCTGTCTTCAACTGGGAATTCTGTGACAGCAAGAAATGGATGAAAGTGGGAAGTCTGGGGACAATGTGCAGCTAAGGAGGCCCGGACACTTTCCTGGCCCTCTTCAGAAAGCTCAGTCTTGTCTGGTATGATTTGGCCTTTTGAAACTGAATCAAAATAATTTTCTAGTATTCATAGGGTGAAAGGGATTTTGGTTGCCGTATTGGGAAAACACTGGGATGAAATTACAGACTTCGGGTGCCGGTGCGAAATGGTGATAGTTTCCCTTTGAATGGTAGATCCGTCATGGGAACTCTTAGTTCCTCCTATGCTAGGTCATACCCAAAAAAGCTTATGGCATTGCTCCTGGCTGGCTGTCTCCCTTTAGGCAGTGACTACAGCAGTTCCTTTCGAAGATCTTGTAGCAAAGGCCTGCACTTGCCTCAGCAAAGGGATTAAGGTCCTGACTCCTAGACCTAGGAGAAATTAGCCTAAATGCTCTGAGTCTGGGCCAAGTGCTCTGCGATGCAAATCTAGGTTGTTCATCTGACAGGAGCCTGGTGGATTTTGGAGTGAAAAATGCTGGCTGGCTTATCAAGTGGGCTGAACATCACTCTGAAATTACACTTCCACTTACTAGCTTGGTCAAACTTGTTTACAGTAGACTGTTTACTATAGTTCTCAAAAGCTGTACAACAGCAGTACCCTGAAAAGTCCCTCTAAGCCCTTTGCAAGTAAAGTTTTTCTTTGTTGTATCATCAGAAAATGCTGTGTAAGAGGATACTTGCACCTGCTGTATCTCCCATAATTATCCTGAACTCAGCACTGGATTTTGTGTTCCTATTTTTAAAAGCCATCTTGCTAAATAGATGTAGAGAATGTTCCCTTTGGAAGAGTAAATGAATGGCAGTGCAGCATTAGGGAAGCACGGTGAACTTGGATGCCTTGCATCAGCTGAGAGAGTGAAAGGAGGAAGATAAGAGAACTGAATAAATTAGCATGTTTTTTGTGTGCGGAATACTGCCTTGCAAATCTGGCAATGACAGAGAAAAACTCTTTTTTTTAAGTCTCTTTCATGTAGTACAAATCACCTAAGGGATAGTTGGAATCTTTTCTAAAGGAATTTATCTTATCTTCCCTTTAAGATGGAATAGTTAACCAAAGGAAAATACCCTTGGCTTGCAAGCATTTGAAAGAAGTGTCTACAAAAATAGATGGCAAAGCAGGGATACTGCAACCAGAATTCTGCATGCTGATTGCCAGGTTTTGGGTCAGTTTATAGAAGCTGGCAGCCTTGTGTGAAAAAAGAGCCAAGTAGTTGGTTACAGCTTTCGAGAAAGCAGAGAGAACAAAGTGAAGAAGGCATACAGAGCTCCTGTTTGGATATACTATGTATGATTAGACTGAGGTTTACAGACCTTGGGGCCACGTCCTACACTTCGCATGGGTTATGCTCAGCAGAGCAGAGTTACGCTTGGAACGTAAGGGGAGGGCTGTGAAAAGTTGGCTGTTGGTCGTTTGCCTGCTGTATCAGTCCTGGAGCCAACTGGGGACTGCTTCAGTCTACAGTTGAATTTAGTGCAGGCTTAGCCCGGCCAGTGGTTAAAGCACCTGCTGGCTGTCAAAGCAAGAAGGCCGTGAGTAGTAGTGAAGGCTGTGCTGGCTACATGTAGGAAGACACTACATCTCATAAGAAAATGCCTACAGCAAGCCCATCCAACAGCTACTTTGCAATATCTAAATGGCTCAGCACAAAACACGCACACCATCCGAGCAGCAGGATGAGTATGTTTGGGCAATGAAGGGGGAAGAAAAGAGTTAAAACTTAGTGGTTCCCCCCCGAGTTGTCTTTTAAAGATGTTCAGTAGACATACACTGTAGGGCTTGTCTGTGCTTAAACTTGCCTGGTTTAATTAAACTGATCATTTAAATCTGTGGTAACACCCAAGTGCGTGCATGTATCATTTTGTGCTTCTTTGTATGAGTTTTATATGACCCTGTAAACTACAGGGCAGATTTAACTGGGTTGACAAATACTGCCCAAGGTATTTGGAGAGTCCAAATTATGATGGCCAGCAACCAGTCTTTCACATTCTTTTACTTGGTATGTGTGTAAATGTTCTGTTTTGGGAAGATGTATTGTGCTGACAGTTCATTTGGAATTATTCATGACTGTAGAGGTTCACTCTGAAACTGTGTAAGTAGTAGGAAGTCTTACTCTGTCTTGATCTTTGAGTCCTTCTTGGTTCATGTTTGGCTTTTGGGAACCAGGCAAAGATACTAGAGTGGAATTCCTGGGAGAAGGAATTGCTTGCTTATGTTTATCTGACTTTCTGTAGTCTGCATGCATATAAAGCCAAGCAATCTAGAATACGTCATTGATTTCTCGTCCAGCACGAGGCTGGTAGCAAGACTGCAGATATTGGCTGCTGCTTGGCAAAATATGTTGATAATGATGTCAGAACAGGGGACACACCCCCATTTATTTATTAAAAAAAATAATTAGGAAAGGGGCAGCTATATTAAATGAAGTGGATTTTGAGAGAAAGGCTATAATGAATCTAAATAAGCAATGCAAAACTCCTCTAAAAGGATATTAACTTAAAAATATAAAAGGGCAGAAGTGTATACTATCTCAATGCTAAAATTCAAGAGTGTGAAACCATAGAAGAATAAATGTTTAGACAGAGCTGGAAACTTCTAGTTGCAATGAATATTATTGCTTGAGAACAAATACAGGTAACATGAAAAAGTACTTGTCACTTGTAGATCTTTAGAAAGGAGGTACTCATATATGCAACAACATGTATTTTTTGCCTATTTGTACTAACACACAATCATGTACCCAATGTTAACTAACAAAGTATGGAATACTTTATACTTCAGTTACAAAGTGGCAGATGCACAGCAGGATGTGCTGCACCTAACAGCGTAGTAGGATAGGTGAAAGTGAGCAGTGGTAGACAATTACTGCATCTGGGTACATGTGTGATATGAGCGGAATCATTTTGGTGTGTAGATAAGGAACATATCTTCATCTTATCTAGATGAATGGGCTAATTTGGCTGGAGGCTATTATTTGCTTTTGCTCGTTATATATTTAACGAGCATTTCAGGAGGGAAATTGAGAGGAAAGCAGCTGTGAAAGGTCTCTGCTTTGTCTTCTAAAATGAACTAACCCAAGGTCCAGACCTGGCTTAGTCTGCCACCACCATCAAAAACTATCACTTTTTCTTGTGATTAAAGAAAATCACCAGTAAACTTATGTTCCATAGGAGGTGTCAGCACACAGTGAAAAAGGCACTGTTCACTGCTTTGGAAGGGAGCTCCACATTTTGCTTCCACACAAGGTAACTCTGTACCCAGGCTGTCTCGGTACGTGCAGGACTTGGAGCAGACCTCAGCCTAGGTCGTGGAATGCAGAAAACAGCTGTTTTGCCTATAAATAAACCAAGAGCCTCTTCTCATATGAGATTTTTTTAACAGATATGCTATAGAAATGAGTTGTCACTTAAACTATTGTTGTTTAAAGTTAGAGTATGTGGTAGTAACAGGATTCACATTCTAATGTATGAAAGTCACACTGTGATCAGGTTTCAGTCTTATCGTATCGGTATCATGTTATAGTGAAACCACTTGTGCTGCAAGAGTTAAATCTGTCAGCCTTTCTGTTTCTAATCCCCAGAGTGCCAGAGGTTTGTATCTTGGGTAGAAAACAAAACTCCACTGGATTTAGTCGAAAACATCTCCATGCACTGGTGAGTATTTTCTTTTCCAATCACTTGTTAAATTATACAAAATACTTTAAGCATTTGACATACTTTTACGGTGGGGTAAAAATGTCTGCTTGACCTTCTGGACTCCTGTTTTGTTGGGGTTTTGGGGAGGGGGGTGTGTTGGATTTTTTTTTTCCTTTTTCATGTGAATCCATGAAGAAGCAGCACCAGGAATTACACTGATCTTGTCAGCAGGCTCAGTCCCTGGTGACAGGTTCTCAGTGTGGCCGGCTAGTTCAGGTGGTTCTGCTCAGCCCTTGGCCATTTGCATGTACTAACACTGAGTAACTACAAGCAGTTGTAGTAACAAATAGTGTGAATATTTGTCATGCAGTGGGCTACTGTGGCAGTAAATGGGCAAAACTCATTGGGCACCTGACTAGCACCCAGAAGTTCCAGCACCTATTTAGTGGACATAAATCAAGCATTTAATTAGCCTCAGAACGAAAGGCTTCCACTTTCCATTACACTCAACTCTAATCACTCATCAGACAGCAGCCCACACTTGACTGTACTCATGCAAGTGGAAAATCAGCAGTTTTCCTCGTATCAGAACAAAAGCAGGAGCTCTGAATTGCGAGGGCATTTGTGCAACTCCAATCCAGCTCTGTACCAGCCTTGCTGGACTCGAGCAAGCTGGGACAAGAACAGAGCCCGCAAAATTACTGATAGAGAGTGTTAGATCCGCCCAATATGAGAACAGCCCGACACTCCCTTTTCCCTGCAGTGCAGAGCAGTTTCTACAGCCCTGGGATTGCAGCGACTGCTGTCGGAGAGAGATGGGCAGCAGCCAGATCCTAGCACCAGCGATCTTCTTCCTTAAACACTTCTGGCTTCCTTTTAAGGGGCTGGCTTGGGGCCATAGTTTGAGTTTATGTCGTCTCATCTCCTGATTGCTTGGGTTGGAGGGAGGGGAGAAGCTTTTAACCCTGAGCATTTCTGTCCCTTTTCCTAAGTGGCAGCTGGAGCAATTGGAGCCTAAGGAGAGCACAGCTCCTTTTAAAGGAGCCTGTTACCCAGTTTTGGAGATAAGGCACAACTCCTTTCTTCGAAGGAGCTTTGTACCCGTTCAGTCTTTCTCTCGTCTTCACTCTGAAGTGTGAGTGCCCCATCTTCTGAACAGGACTGCAAATCCCCAAAATAAAAGGAAAAATGTTTGAATTATGTTTAATAGGGCTTGGCATCCTTGTATTTGCCTTGTGGTTTCCAAGATTTGGCATTCACTTGGAGGAAAATTTTGGGACTATAGCCCAATTCTTCCTTCTCTGTCTTAAAAAAAAAAATATATCCACAGTTGACGTTTTTCTCAATTAAAAACCAAACAAAACCCTTCCCTCCCCCCCAACCCAAAACCAAAATACAAAACACCAAAATAAGTAGTTTAACCATAGTGGCTGTTCACCTAACAAAGTTGGCAGTGACAGTCACGTAGCAACCCCCTGTAGTAAGTAGCCTGTCTGATTACGCCCGTTGCTGGAGCAGCAGGCATGCCCGGATCCCATACAACAGACAGCCCTAGCCAGGTTTTAGTTCTGAATTTTACGCTAATTGCTCAAAAAAGTTTCTTTAAGCTTTTCTTCTCACTTCAGCCAATCAATTAGTTCTCAGAAAGCAGCTTACATGCTAGCGGTCCTGTCTTCAGGGTTGTGATTTCTTTTTGTTAACAGACTGTTTAGTCTGTTATTTCTCTGACAAAAGAACCCCCCCCTTCTCTGATATGACCTCTCTGTCAGAGATGTTAATGAAACTACTTTTCTGATTACAGTTCTTCTGCATTGGTTAAAAGGGTTTTTCAAATAGTATAATCTCCTTCCAATAAGGAGAGGACAAAATGGGCCCAATTTCTCATAGCGCATTTTGCCATGGGGAGGGGGAATCGCTTAGTTCTCTGCAGCTGGGTCCAGCCAGACTTCTCTCTGGGACAGGTTCCCTGAGCAGACCCTCTGCTGAGGCCAGCAGCTGTTGCCTTTCTTGTTTGTTAGTGAGAGGATATTAAATGTTCTCCCTGCTGGTCCCTGAACAGAATATATGCATAGTCAATTGGTTAGTAACTGAGGATGGTAGCTAAGGGGTGAAAGGATGCTCTGTTGATAAGGGTAATAGGCATCTGCAGGCCTCTAGGGAAACTTGCCAAAACCTTTTTCTAGTAACTGCAGGGATTATCTAGAAATCAATAGTAAAGGCGGTAACTAGGGGAAGGAAAAATACATCTTCAAGGGAAGCCAAATTCTCTAAGTGCTCTGTGAGAGCAGTCATGGTAGGATTTAGTGTAATTGTAAAGCAAATCAGATTGAGGAAAATTGTTTTAAAAGGGACCCTTAGCTGGCAATAAGGACCATACGTTCTTTCTTATCTCTGCAGAAATATCCTACTTTTTTAGCGTACTGACTTATGTGAGTAGCTGTCACAGTCTTGATTTTTAGCATCTACAAATATATTTGCAGTGAAAAGAATAAATTGCTCTAAATGAGTGTGCTATATCAATCTTTGTGGTTTAAACCTTGTTTCACTTCTACTAGTCTGTAGTGTCTGTCATCTTATTAATCTGTAAGATACAGGAACACTGGGATAAATTTCCTGAAGTCAGTGGAACTCTATCCTTTTATGCCAGAAGTGATTTTGGCTCATCTGTTGCTCCGTGCTCTTCCTAGCAGATGGTCTGTAGTAATGATGTAATCTCTTCTCACGGTGCTTCAAAGTGCTAGTTTGGTTTGTGTGTGTGATTTAACGCTTTATCATTCCAGAAAAGCGGTAATTACTATTAATACTGAAATCTTATTTTGTCTGTGATGCTGCTTAAATCAGGAGTATCAGCTGTTGAACAGAACTCTTTAATTATGTGTTTTAACACTGCCTATAGAATTGAATCTGGGTAGAACTTCAGAAACACTGATTTCTATTTCATTTCTAGGGGCAGGATTTTTACTGAACTTATTTCATTGTAGTGTCTAGGAACACTGGCCTTCAGGCTCCCATGTGTTTAGATTCAATACATGAAAAATATAGGAAATACTTCTGCCTCCTAATAACTAGTGACCTCGAAGGCATATTAGTAGCATTTTAAATGTCTGCTTCCACAGAGTAAATGGGAGCGTTGGCCTTGCAGCTGCTTTGTGAAAGGTTAGACTTTGTGTGTTGAGGGTGTGGAAGTTAGGTGTCTACATGCTGTTAAAAATCTGTCAATCTCACTTAGAAGGGACAGGGAACTGTGTTAAGTTTTTTTTTCTCTTGTTTTATTCCTGACTTTGTTCTTAAACGGTTGTGTGATATTGGGCAACTCTGTATCAAATCTAAAAAAATTTAGCAACTAGAAGTTTGAAGACAAACTGCCGCCTTCTAGCTCTGGAGTCTTCCCAGACCTGTGCCATTAGTACTCTTTCCTTCCTTTTTCTTTTTCCTCCCTCTCTCCACTATTTATTTGAAAGGTTATTAAATGAAATCAGTTTCAACCTTCCCTTAACCTAATGCTTTCCATTTTGTCTCTTCCCTGGCTTGCTGTGTCCCATCCTACAGTAATGTCTCCGTTTTAACTAACCCCTCATATGAAGTGCTCTTCTGAGGTCCAGACTGATAAGAAACGCGATTCTTCTAAATATAGGCAATAAAGTAGATCTAATCTAAGACAAATGCCTGGTTAGCGGAGAACTGGTCTGTTACAAATCTGTGTTGCTTTATATCTCATTTTTCCTACTGAACTTTGTATCTTTGCTTTTAAAAAAGTTTGTGTCTTTAAACTCGGTATGTTATCAAGGCTGGGTTAACAGATCCACAGTGGGCTGTCGTGTTTTCCTCCTTAAATATAGACGCAATATTTGCAACTCTCATGACACGATACTACCCCCAAATTATTTTCCGCTGTTTACTGCTGGATCTGTAACTTCATATGGCAGTTCTTCTAGAAGTCTGCGATGGAGATTGCCTAGCACTTCCACTTAAAAGCATTAAGATCTTTAGGTTTTACTTCTACCTGGGAAGTGGTAATCTCTGTATATTTTCCCACTCTCCTGAACCACTCTGGCCTTTGTCCCGCTTACCACCATTTTCAGTATAGATGGTTATGTGGGATTTCAAGGTTTTGTCTTCATTTTGAAACCTGTTTATCTTTATTTTCACTGTTTATCTTTGATCTCTACCTAGCTTTATTCCCCCACCCCGGTTTCAATTCTACTTTCCTTGAGTTGGTCTATTAAAAGTGCAAAGAACTTATTTCTATCTTTTTTAGTGTGCTTTGCAAGATCTAATCCATCTTTACTATTGGAAAGTCTTTTATTATCACGCTTCCTTATCACTTTAAAAAGTAACCTAAACTGATCACTTTATCGACAGTATGTCTTTCTGCCTTCTGAATATCTAATATTTATTATTTTCAACATGGTTATTTATTCCGTTTGGTCTGGACACTTTCCTACATTTTTATTCTCGTTGAGGATACAAGCTTGAGATAAGAATTTTTATTCAAGGAAATTCCAAGCTTTCCACTTCTGACTGTAGGAATTCTTTACCTTAAATTATAAACATATTAGGTGCATTGATTTCCTCCTTGATTGCAGAACTGTATGTAATGTATCCTTCATCTTATCTATTCGGAGTCCTTAATTTCACATTTAAGGCCTAAATTGTAGATAAGTCTTTGAAGTCAGACAGCTGGACAGAAAATTACTAATGCAGTTTTAGAAGCATAGAAGTGTACCTCTCGGTGTTTGATATAGGATGCTGCTGGCCTAAAGGATGTATTTTTTTAATATATTAAAAGGAGCCTTAAAAACACATATTTGTTTACTGAAAACCATATTGCAATAAGGAGACCTGCAGGTATGTTTTGAATCTGGACTTTGGCATTTCCCTAATAGCAGGAATTTTATTAAAACACTAAAGCATTGATTAAGAGGTACTGTTCCTATTAAGAGGTACTGTTCTTAATTCCTTTTCTTTTTCCCTGGGAGGAATTAGTCACACTAGTATTTTTCTGAATTAGAAGGTAAAAACACTGATAAAATCAGTGGATAAAATCAGTTTGGAATCACAGATAAGTCCTTATTAAAAAATATTATGCTGTGCCTATAAGGCTTATTTGTAATAAGAATGTAGCTTTTTCTGCCTTAACTGCTTAGATGACAAACGCTTGGGAACGGTTTTTACACTATGGAGTTCCTAACACAGCTTCAGACACAGTGGTCGTGAGGTACTTCTGCTATGTAGATGCAATTAATGATGATAATCTTGTCATATACAAACCTTTCCCATCCAGCAATGATAATTTGGATGAAGATTCCAGAACCATTAATTTCATTGGGCATCTTTTCTGGACAGAAGTGAACAGGAACCCTGTCCCACTCAGGGTACTGTCAGGAGCAGTCCCACAGAAATACAAGACCTTTTGGGCTATCTTATTTAAGGAAGCAGAACTTGGTTCTTGGATGGTGATCCACTGAAGACCATGGCAAAACACTCGTTTTTATTCTCTGCAGAAGTGTTCCTTTCCTTGTGCTAGCTAATACTTTTCTAGTAAGTGCTGTAGAAATAATAAGATAATTTATACTTCTCCACTTTAGCATTCTTAACTCCAAAATGGTTTCCCTAGTGTGCTAATCCTAACATTTCTGTGGTGAGCGTTACTGCTGCCGTTGCTTTTTTTAATATGGGGGAGCCTATAAGACAAACCCTTGGAAGCGATGTGAAAAGAGTGCAAGTGTCTTGCTCTATATTCCCTGAAATGATGCTGAACAGTCTTTGTCAGTACCAAAACTTAAACACATCTTTTATTTTTTCAGCTTCCCTGGAAAGGGTTTTTTATCCCTCGTTTTGAGTACGAAGCTATGTCTGAAGTGAGATGGATCAAAAATCAAACTATGAAGTCCCCACTAATTCAAGATAGTGCTTGTCAGGTGTAACGTAGATTTTTTTTTCCCTTGTTCCTGGCAATGTTTTTGCGGCAGATTGTGAAAACTCATATTTGTGGTAGATAGGCGGCTTTTCCAGGTGAGTTCATCCAACTTCTAAGGTATCTAAAATACTTGATTTTCTTATGAGTAGATCTAAGTGAATAGGTTTAAATGAGTACTCCTCCCAACTTCCTCTAACCCCTACTGCTTTTATTTTGAATTGTAAAATACCACAAGTGAAAAGTCAGGTATGTTTGCGTACTGCCTATGTTTATATGCATGAGAAATGCATATGATGTAGTTTTTTCCTGGGTCTGCAAAAGGGCAGCCTTGGAGCCTCTGCTGTTGATAAGAGCTTTCACGTGATGCCACACAGTTAAAGCTACTATTTTTTCCCTTGTACTAAGCGTAGGCAGCTGCAAAGGTGGCAAAAATCAGAGCCTTCTTACCCTGCTCCATGGGAAATTATCCATTCTAGAGGAGTTTGATGTTTATGAGACAACTACTAACTCACCATTGATTTAAAAAAAGAATAGAGCCACCAGGAAGGCAACAAACGGTGTGCCAGAAGGACTCCTAGCATCCTTCCTTTTCTCTATAGCTGTATGGAGTTTGGTCTCTCACCTAAGTGCTATTTTAAGACAATGCTTTTTCCCAATCTCATCTCTTAATTGGCCCTAGCTAGTAAGTAATAGTTTGCCATTTAAGGGTTTGGAGATGAGAGAAGGGTTATTGTAATTGCATAATGCTGAACTGGGTATAACATGCTATTCTTCCCCTGTATGTGGCAAGAAGTGTGACTAGATTGAAAACATACGCTGGAAGTAATGTTGGGTAGTTCTCACCCTGGCTCGGAGACTGAATGTTAAATATCAGTTAAAGCCCTTAAATGGTGATTTATAGTGTTGCAAAACGCTGATGCAATGCTGTGGTGTTACTCTAGTGACTCTTCTGATAATCCTGTGACAGCATGGATGGAAATAATAGTAGGCCACATTTTATTTAGGTTAAATTCATTGTGCTTCTGTAGCAGATGAAAAAAACTTGCTGTCTAATGAGTAATACTTTTGTAGTGTCACTCAATCTGTATAATGTGGCCAGTTCTACAGACAGATGCTTTAATGAGGCCGTATTTGAATTTGTAACTGAAAGTTATTTATGAAGAAAGTCTTTTACTGACTTGCCTGGTAGAAAATCACCTCTGTAGAAAGTATAAATTATGGTTCCATGAGACATATTGGATTTTATTGTTGTTATTCTGATGAAAATCTTTATTGATCTTCTGCTATTTCTGTTTTAATCGAAGACAAACTATGCACTTTCTGCTCAGAAGAATCCAAGGAAAAAAAGGGGTTACTTGAAAATCTGAATGCAAGAAAGGTAAGTTTTTGCCATTAGACTAATTGTAATCGAATTGTGGTTGGTAAATATGGCTTGTGTTCCTCCAAGAAACAGCAAGCAGGGACGTGCACTGACATGCTGCTTGTGCTACATTTGAAGAGCATAGTTCTGTTCACTTCAAACTGCTATTTCTGACTTTTACTAGTACAAATTGAAATTTATAAAAGCTCATTAAGACCAAGGTAAATTTGAGGCTGCTTGTTAGTCATGAGGAACAAGACTTCATAAAAAATCCAACTTAATTCTGTTGGTGCTTCTTAATTTTATTTTGTTTTGCTTCTACGGGTCATCTTCATCTGTTACAAAAATCCTAGTGTTTCCCTCATCTTCTCTTCAAAAATAAGAGTTGCTTTTCCTTTTTGGCTTTTATACTTGTCATCTGATGTGGAAGATGCTGATTTTTCTGGAAATGAGAACAGTTGATAGAGGGACTAGCAGGCAGAGAAGGGAGAAGGGAGGACAGAGGCCTTTACTTTGAACTCTATTTTCTGTGTGGACTGGTTTCAGGAGACCTTTGGCTGTATTCTCTAATGCTTTTTGTGATATATAGGCATTTGCACTTATGTGGCTGTAAGTAATGTCCAGTCATAAGGGAGGCATTTTGAACGTGTGTGTTGCCTAGAGGGAGGAATTCACTCCTCGCCTTGTGGACTTTTTTCCCCATTAGACTATAGCGAGTTTTTTCTTTTTTCAAGAATTCAGAAGGGATACTCATAGTGCAATGGTGCAGGGATCGTGTCGAAGGTGTGCTGAAATGAGTAAAGCTGCACGCACCTACTTCTGGGTGAACAGGTGTTAGTGGAAGGTTAGGAAGGCTGGAGAGGTGTTTTCAAAAGCATATAGGTGATTGCAGACTGCAAGCCTTCTAGATGCTTTAAACACTCTGCCCCTGACTTTTGTTCCCGATTAAGCTATGGATTTGCTGTATAGATTGTAACTCTATACACCACCGAAGCCATGCAGCTTCCAAGTCTGTTTCCCTCTATATAAAAGGAGAAAAAAGATTGTTGTTTTTTCTCTGTTACCCTGTGAATGCTTCTTTAGAGAAATGGGTTTACTACCTAGATGAATATCTGTAAAAATCAGTGTTTAGAAGTTTTACTTGTGATAGTGCTAGAGAGAGTAAACTGGAAAACCAATCAAGTTAGTTGCCCACTTCAAAGATCCCCCTCAGAAGGACCTACAGCTGAAGCACTTCAAGGTTCAGACTGTCCAAACTGCAAAGAGGCTAGAAGGCTCCAGAACAAGTATGAGAAATTTGTTTTGCAGTCTAAAAGAGGCAGAGGCCTTGCAGAAAAGGATTGTGGAACTGGAAGCTCAACTGAAAAGATGCAAATATGAGACACCTCCAGACCCAAGAGAATGAAGAGGTCTGCTGTCCTAAGGTAAGTCTTCTGCCTTTCAGCTGTAGAGGGTTGTACCTTTTCCTTTCAATCTCCTGTGCTTGTTGTCAGTGTATGCTAGAGTGTGTTTCATGACAGAGGGAACTGTATGCTGAAATGGCTATATTCAGTTCTATATGGAGCCATTCCCCCTGTATGGAGTCATGTCTAGCTCCTGTCTATGACAGCCACATCTTTTCTCATTATTTTTGAGACAAGGTGAAGGGGTAAGAACCTATGGTATTGATAATATGGATTATGTCTGCTGGGTATTTTGGTTTGCTTTTTAATGAATATTCTCAAACAATTAAACACAGCTGCTTGTCAACGTTTTCACTTCTTGATGACATCAGTGGTAACAAAAGACTCAAAGTTCAGTATTTGGTCTGCTGACAAAACTGATTACTTGGAGTAATACCACTAAGTTTGTCTCATGCTGTAAATCCCATCTTAATAAAACACTTTTCACGGAGTAGGTGAAGTGCAAAGATGTTTCTTTGTGGAATGATTGTGTGCTTTTACACTGTTAAGAAAATATTTTTATCCATAGCACCAAGTCTTTCTGCCCAGTTGGTGCCTGCTTTGTTTGAACTTCTTAAAAAGAGAAAAATAAGTAGATAAGGTAAAGCTTAAGCGTTGTTTTCTGCACTACTACCTTCTTTCCACATTGCTGTCCTTGAGCCCACTGCCAGAAGTGGGACCTCCTGCTCGCTCTTTGCTGTCACTGCTATCAGCAGATTGCCACCTGCTGGATGTCCTCCACAGTGTCCTTGGTCTGTACGTGGGGGCTTTAGCTGCATCTCCATTAGCAGGTGTGGCAAACTGGAGAGTGGAATTCTCAGTGTGACAACCTGAAGTTTGCTCTGCGTGTGTTTCAAGGGTTTTACTTTGGACTAGCTCTTCTTTAGTCCTTGGGACCAGCCCCCCAGTGGTGGCTGGGATGCATCTTTTGGTTGATTTGATCTGAAAGGGATCCAGTTTGCATTTTTCGAGACTACATGGTGATATGAACCACAGCGCAAGATGCATGGGCAATTGGAAAATTTGCATCACGTGCACTCTGCATCCAAACTGAGATGGTGATGTAGAAGTACCCTTTCGTTTGTTTCACCTCTTTTATATGCGTCAAAAACTTGAAGGTCAGTTTAGTTCTGCTGAAGCATGCCTGCTGACCATTGTTCAGTGATGGCCTGCAAGTATGGAACCAGCTCTGGCAGGAGAGCCTGTGCTGCCAGCATGTTCCAAGCCTGTCTCGTGAAGACTGCTCTGAGCTCTGAAGGCAGCCAGTCTTCCAGCCCGGTGAGACTCCGCTAACATTGCCAGGGAGATCTGATGCAGACAATCCTGCCTGTGTATGTGTTCTTGCCTCGCTGCCTGTGCTGGGCAGAAGCTGGATTTCTGGGAGACAATAGAAATTGCCCCGTCTCTCTCTTAGAATGTCCTAGTTGGTGCTTCTGCATGTGTGAGGCCTTTCTGCCCAGTAATCTCTCTCCTAATACTCCCAGTATTAGGAGTGTAGATGAATATTATTTGCACTTTATGGATGGAGAAGCCGGAAAGCTGCTGTGCTGCCACCTACCAGTGGGTAAGAAAGAGAAGACTGAATCCTGTTTTCCTGCTCAGCAGATTCTGTGAGTGAGTAATCTCTATACTCACTGCTTTAAGCTTTGCATACCAGCCACCTGCTCGTTATCCAGGGAATTCATAACTCTTTGACATGTCTATTCTTTTCCCCATAGCTGTTAGATGCGCTCTTGAGAAGGAAAGAACAAAAGAAGAGAACATTTAAAATCCTGTAAAACTTTTAATGTCTGGCAGTTAGACAATATTAATTATACATGTATCTGTGTATTTAGAAACTCAGTAAAACTCTTATTTCTCAATGATCCAGAAGAACAGCTTGTTCTGTAAAAGGCGTTTTCTAACTATAGACAGGTATCAATTCCTTTATTGACCGAATTGATTCCTTCCTCTGCTAATGCATCTACTATCCTGCATCTCCTGATAAGGTGACTCTGACTTACAACTTTACATCTTTGATAGAGGGGTTGAAGAAAACTGTTTTGTTCACAGTGCTGTCAGTGGATGGTCACTGCACACTGGGGCTTTGAAACAACCAGTTGTTTTCATCATCCTAAAAGTTCCCTGATATCTGTTCACTTAAGTAGCGTACCACTCCATATTCTATCTTTTCCACGGGCCAAATACATTATGAGAATGAAGGCAGTCTGTCTTGGATATTCACCAATGTTATTTTTGTCTCTGACCACAAATTTAATTTGTTCAAAAGCTGATGAGCTTTATGTCTTTGTGGTGACCCATACACTAGAATGAACTCCAGGCTGTCCTTGTCTAGGAAGCATTTGCCAGAACTGATAATGCCTTTAAGCAGCTGGGAGGAATTCAAGTGCAGGTGAACTCTAGTCTTTATGTTGCTGTTGCTCCCTAAGGGAGTGGTTTGAGCAAGTGTAAAGTCAGTCTTGGATTTTTAAACATAGGTTTACAGCTTTTTATTTTAAAGGAATTCAGAGGTTTGAAGATACTTTGAAATCATCACAGCAGGAAGATCCAGCATCGTAGTCCTAAGATGATACAGGAGGTGAGTATACCTCTTGGCTTGGAGTATTCCCCTACAGTGCTGGGGAGTAGGGAAGTTGGGAAGGAATCCTAATGGAGAGACAGCGAGAGTGCTAGTGAAGAGCTGCAGTCTCCAGTGGCCTGCAGCTGAGAGACGTAGAGGACCCTGGGTGAGATTTTCCTGCATATCTGGAGAAAGATAGGTTTCTCTTGTACTCTGCACAGCTGGAAAAGAGGGGAAGCACTCAGCCTTATGGCACGATGCATGCTGTGTCTGCCAACAGCTTCCTTCTTTAGAATGTAATTAGCATTGGACTTAGATCCAGGAATGGGGAAACGTATACGTGATTTCATTAATATTAATGGCCTTGCTAGAGAAGAGTTCTACGTGTTGACAAGATAATGCACAGCTTTAACATTGCCAATTTCTAGAGCTGGCCAAGATTCTGACGTCTTCCTTGTGGAAAATGCCCAGCCCTAACATTTATTTTCATTGTTTAAAATGACTCCCGAGGAAGATGTGGGTGAAATCCTGGTCCCCGTTTCAGTCAGAGCACCTACTTCTCTTGCTAGGACCTGGTCTTCCACCTCACTTTTTCAAATAAGCGCTCAGACTCTCGAGGCTGAGCAGAGAACGTTTAAGCTGTTGTTCACAACATGCCCCATGCTCATTTTGTCTTTTCCCCCTACCCAGGACAGCTTGTTAATTAAAATGGAGGACTCAAAGGCCTGTCTGGAAGGAACTCAGGATGGAGAGGTGGAGCAAACCCGGAGGACAA
The DNA here is from genome assembly GCF_000699105.1 of Pygoscelis adeliae. Taxonomy (NCBI): domain Eukaryota; kingdom Metazoa; phylum Chordata; class Aves; order Sphenisciformes; family Spheniscidae; genus Pygoscelis; species Pygoscelis adeliae. The sequence continues at coordinate 3,090,531 of NW_008824358.1, read as the reverse complement.
ACACGAAGCACAGCAAGCTGTTTTTTTGAAATGGAAGAGTTAAAGTCCAAGCTCAAAAGGATAAAGAAAGAGAAAAAGGAAAAATCTTGATTCTGGAAAATGAGAAGGTGCTTATCAGAGGAAATGTGGTTGTGATGTATGTATGCATGCCAGTGTACGGCAGTTTTCTTTCCAGTTCCTATGCTTACTCTGAAGTGTTTTAACTTTTGAAATAGATATAAGAACAGTGGCTTGTGGCTTGTTTCCTGTATTGGGAGAGATGAAAAAAGAAGAGGGGGCAGGTTTTGCACCATTGAAGTTGCGTGGGGCCACAGGGTTTCCCTTAATGTGCATTGGTAATGAATAGAGAGAGAAACAGCTTTTTAGCTTTGTACAGTGAAAAATAATTAATGTGGTCTTTTGGCATTCCCATTATGAAAGAAGCATACACCCTCAATTGCTACAGCGTAAAGAGAAACGCTGTGGTGGTGTTGGTAGTGAAGATGCATTCTTCCTGGCAAAACACTGTGGGAAGCAGTTAAGACATCTTAACGCTTCCATGTTCTCCAGGGCTGTGGGTTTGCAGGTCACAACACTGCTCTGTGACTAAGGGGAGTGGGATAAATTTTTTCCTCTAGCAAGTCAAATCCTGAGAACTGAATTCTTGCAGTTCCTGTAAAGTCAAAGGTAGGGGTCTTGCTGGGAATAGGGGTGCTTGGAAATGTGCTGCCGAGTGCTTTTCTGCCACATATCCCTCTTTTATCAAGCTAGGATCCGGGCCTGATTAGCAGTAGGTCGCTGAACCTGCCCCATTGCAAAATGGATGACTTCGTCTAGAGACTTGAGATGTTCCAACAAGTCACCTTCACCTTCATAGTCCGCAGAGCTCTCCAGTGCTACAGGTATTGTCAGAGTTGTGCTCTCGGAAAACATACCCCCTGAAACAGCTTGTGTTAACCTCTAGCAAGTCCCTTGAAATCTGCAGTGCTGTCCCAGACATACAGTGCAAAGCACGAGTTGCTGGAGTACATTTGTGCCAGGGTTTCCTGATTCAAAGTGCAGTGAGATATGGCCTAAAATGAACCATTGTTACAACAATGACAAAAGTCGCTGGGATAAAAATCATGTTATTTCCTTTGGAAAGAAAAGTTCTATTTTAAATTATTTTTTCCTTAATCTTTCTATTTCATTCTACCAGTGTTTATAGTACAGAGTACAATACTTCTTGTGATGATTGTTCTTTGTGTGACTGGGACATAAGTAGACCTTTTGCAGCAAAATGTCTGGGATACAGAGTCCAAAGAGCTTGTGCGGCAGGAAGTTCTAAAAAAATTCCACACAATCCCCTCCCACCCACTCCCCAAAAATAACCCAAAACCCAAACAAAACAAACAAACGAAAAACCTAAGACTGTCATAGTTCTCATGTGGAAAATTATTATATCCTTTGGAATGTAGCTTTTGTATTGATTCTGTTTGGGTTTTTTTAAAAGGGATGCTTTCTTTTTGGGAAAATCAGAATTGAGGGTATCGATTTTGATTGTTAAAAGAAAGTCTGCCATTGGCAATGTTTTGGCTTTTTTGGTGTTGAACGGTTGGCAGGGTTTCTGTTTCAGTCAGTTCTCCTGCTCTCCTGTACAGCATGTGGACCCAAACAGACCCCTGTGACTGCAAAGCGTCCTAGTCTTCAGGGAGGCTTTCACGCACACATTAGGCTGGTATTACTGCTGAAAGAGGTTGGTTTTTTCCCTCTTTGCTTTTGTTCTCATTTCTCCCTTGCGATGGCACAAGCAGCATGGCTGGCAAGGGAACAGATCAGGAAATTAAACTGAGTGAAAATTTGTAGAATTTGAAAGAATTAAACTGAATTGAGGAGTGGGGGAAAATAAAAAATCTCTCATTCTCTGTCTTTCTCCTCTCCCCCGCGTTTCTGCGGAGTGAGGGTGCGTGTGTGTGTGTGTGTATGTGGGGTTGTCTCCTCTCTAAATTTCAGAGGGTTTTAACCAGTGCTAGAGGGGAGGCTGGACTGCTTTCTTGCACCTCAAAAATCACTTTACCCACGGCTTTGTGGCAGGACAATGTGAGGAGGTTGCAGTCCTACTGGAGATGAGGTGATGTACTGCAGATGTTGCAGAAACACAAATATTGTCTGTTCAGCCTCTTTTGCGGGTACTAAGGCTGCATCCAGATGAGGAATTCCAGGGGCACGCTAGTATAGCACAGTGTACCTTATGTGGCCACTGGCAAAATTGCATTTCATGCTAGTCTAATAAAAAAACCCAAAAAGTTATAACCAAATATGTCTTCCAGCAACACAGTGTAGCTGGTGAAAAAGTTTTTTTCTGCGTGCGCAGTTATGTGAGCAACAGATCCTATTTTGGCCCACGCCTCCCAGCTGAGCTATGTATAAGGGAGAAGTCTGTAATGAACACCAAAGGTGGGATTTTCAAAATTACTGTAAAAAAAACTGTGCTAGGCTTATATCAGAAGTCTGGGAAAAACAACAGTCAGATCCCTCAGTATATTTGAGAAGTGATTCTTGTACAGTAAACAAAATAAGAAACACACTTGGCATGTCCTTGTGTGTCATGGCTGAGACGAATTAACAGCTTGTCTTGTTGTTTACTTCCCCTGCCTTTACTAGCAGTCATCTGATCTTCCCTCCCCTTGTGCTTGCACTGATGCTCATCGAAATGGCTGGAAAGGGCTTTTGTTGTGGCATGGAGTGTTTTGCTGAGATTTCTACTGTTTTAGCGAATTGAATAGGCTTACTGGGTGCTCAGAAGGACTTTTTGATCTGGACTTTACAAGCCTTGGACCCTATTCAATAGTAAATGGCCAGGAGGGAGGACAGGGATTGCTCCCTTTTGCCTGAAGCAAACTTTTAATTCATTTCAAACTGTTCTGTGAACCCATAGGTTGGTTAAGAAACTAAATTTCACAAGTACTTTATCAGGTATGTCATGCTGCCTGAGCCCTTTGTTCTCATTTATGGCAAGTGCATGGTATCCACGGACACGTATGCACAAGTAACAAATAAGTTACCGCTTCCATTATTTTACAGGATGTCTGCCTGAAGGGAATAGCAGAGCTGAAGGACTGGGTTGAATGGGCCATGTACGAAAGGGACGCTTGTGGTGGTGAGTTAGGTTGGAATACAACTCACAGCAGGAAGGGGAAGCATATTTTCAGCATCTCTCTGCTGTTTAGATAATGGGATTTTCAAAATGACTGTAAAAAAAACTGTGCTAGGCTTATATCAGAAGTCTGGGAAAAACAACAGTCAGATCCCTCAGTATATTAGATATTAGATAATGTGTTTTACTGAAGTTTTGATAAAACTATTAGTAAAAAAAATACAAATTAATAATTTTACCACATCATGGGAACTACTTGGTTTCCTGCAAGGTAATTTACGAATGTAGATGAAAAATTCTGCTGTGCAGTTTCTTTGGATTGTTTTGCGGTTCCTTTTGAGAAACCATTAGGAATCTCACCTACAGATTGATTGCCACGAAGACAGGCTTTGCTCTTTTTTCCTAATACTTGACCCTTCCAGAACTACTTCTGCCTGAGGAATTCAAAGCTTTTTGCCGGTATTGTAGGAGTTTTCTGTGTCAAGACACAGGCCTTGTGAGAGTGCTGTGGAGAGTGCTCTGTAGGCTGTGTGCTGGAAGGCCCTCTGTGTACCTGGACGTTCCCCACTTGGGTTTCCTGCCCCTTCAGCTGCCAGCCATAGCAGGGGATGGAAATTCCTTTGGGATGTGGCAACTCTGTCCTGGAGAGAGAAGTTATGCAGGGATTCATTTCACAGAAATATCTTCCAGGCTGGATTTTCTTTTCATTTAGTGTTAAAGAGAGTGCGTTTCGCAGGTAAAGAGTGCTGACCTCAGCTGTGTGGCCTGAAATGGAGTTTGGACTGCATTTTAGAGTTGCTGGCTCTGCATTAGGGTGAGGAGGGCAGATGATAGACTTTGGTATTGTACAGTCTGTGAGGTGTCTAAAAGAGAACTAGCCGTTGAATAAAACTGAGCAACTTTTTCCTAGTTACTCTTTATACGAAGTTGAATATTACCCAGTAGGTTTACTGCCTCACCAATGCTAAATGTGTCAATGACTCTGGGTGTTCTCCAGCTAATCCCATTTGGAAATAATGATGTCTCCAGCCAATGAAAAGTGGCATAATTGTGCAATATCCCTGTGCTTTCTAAGTAACTTCGGAAACATAACAGGCTTGGTGGATAGTGTTTTCTTTAATGTGTTAATGTATTAGTACAGCTGATTTATGGATAAGAATGGAAAACGGTTCACTTCTGGAGATGAAGAACCACAGAAAGCCCTTGG
>NW_008824358.1:3083796-3086196 GCF_000699105.1 Pygoscelis adeliae | reverse complement strand
TCTCCCTTTTGTAGTTTGGTCTCAGCTGTTCACAAAAATGCAGAGATGTTACCAACTTCCCAGCACAGACCACCTGATGTTGGGTCAGGTATGCAAATTGTAGAGGCATCATTGCCTGTGTTCAGAAACACGTACAATCACTGAGATGGCTTCGTTCTTCCCCAGACTCAAAACTGTTGGCATGTGGTTGGTGACTATTGGCTTCTGAAAGCACCAGTGCAACTTGGCTGCTTTGTTTTAAACAGTTTCATTATTTTATGCATGCAGTTACATTATCATCCAGTGGTGAGGAATGGGTGTACACAACAGCTCTAGCTATTATGATCAATTAGAAAAGTCTAGATACTCCTTTCAGAAGCTGCTCAGCCCCACGAGTGAAGTTGCATGGCTGGTTTGAAGCTGAAGGCTATTTCTGGGCAACATTGAGCCGCCTTTCAGTGGGAAAGGGAAGAAAGGGAGCTGTGTGAACAGGAGGGCCTCCGTGCTACAAGGGTAGTATGCTAGTTCTCAGGGTTAGAAACAAGCTGGAGCACGCAAAGAGGTACCCAGCCAGCTACATGAGGAGAGTTAAACTCGGCCTCAGCTTGCTAGGCCGGAATGAAATCGGCATTAACAGAGTATGAGGAGAAGGAAGGAAGGTTTCATCCAGGAATAAACTATGGATCTAGTTAACAAGCAAGAGAGATGGGGAATTCTCACGGCAGAAATGAAATGGACAGGGGTTTGCAGGAAGTAATAGTTTTTTCTAGTTTTCAAAGTGGGCGACTCTGCAAATTTATTTTCTGGTTTAAAGTTGTTTTAAGTTCTAAATTTCTTGTTTTAAGTCTTAATTGCTTAACGTCTCAGCCCTGACATCTACGTGCTTCTGGTCTGACTGCCTCAGGCAGTATCACAGTTTTGCGATATCATAAACTTTATGAACACATTGATAGGTGAATACTGGATATTTTGCAGTGGCGTGATAAGCAGGCCCTTTGTGTCAGTCAGACTTAGCTTTAGCACTTTGTGCTGAGATTCTGCTGTGTAATATTTGGAGTTGTTTTTTTTCTTAGAAAACTCTTTGAGTTCAAAACTCCAAATTGGTCGTTGTCAAGGAATGTGTTAGCTCACACCTAGGTGTTTGTGTGGCCCCTTCAGTATCAGATCGGAGAGCTCGTTGCTAACTAGCTGTGATGGTGTCCTTGGCAATTCCAGTACCTTCAGGGATAAAGGTGTTACTGGACGGAGCTCCCCAGAGCAGAACTTAATCAGAATGAGACACGCACATTAACAGCTCTAAGAACTGATTTTTGTTTGTTTGCCTTTACTACTTACACAAAATAAATTTGTAATATCTTTTATCCATTTTAGAAAATGTAGGATGGCATGAAATATCTATTAAAAAGTATAGCAAGGTAACAGAAGCCCTTCGTGAGAACCACGTACATCTGTAAGCGTGGAAGGCTATGTTTGAAAACAGAGTGATGATCTGACTGATGTGGTACCAGGATGGTGTGTAACAATTCATTGTGCTGGCAACAAGAATTTCCTAGTTGTGTTAGCAGTGTGGTTACTTACTGTTAATCGGTAACCTGCTTAATCATTAACCTTCTTATTGTTAACCTGCCTAACTATTGTTAGCAATCAGCTTATTGTTAGTAAGCCCTAACTATTAGTAGCAAGTTTTGAGCTGTGCAAATGCAAATATGCTTGTTTTTAGTCCTGTTGACAACGGGCTTCCACGGTACCATTTGTGTTCATGAAATTAAACATGGTCTCATTTACAGTCTTAATTATCAGAAGATAACAGTATTTGCCCGTAAACATCTGTCTTCTCTGTACTGCAGCCACTTAAGCATGTGGGGGATTTTCTCCTGTCGCTAATCCTGGGATGCAGTTCTGTGAGACACTGATCATAACCGGCCAGCACTAAAAGGGTGAAGTCCTGCTTGTCCCTCTCATCTCCTAACCTCACCCCCTCGTTTTGGCTGGGCTATTTTAGTGAGTTAATTTGACTCAATGAAAGGGTCTGAAAAACAAGGAGGAAAAGAAAGAATGGGGGGGACAGAGCTTGAGCTATTTGGGCACAAGCAAGCTGTTTCATGTGCTCAGCTGTCTCTGAAAGGACTTACTCTGTGGGTAAACATTATGTACTTCCTCTGAAGTATGCCGAGATGCCCAGTAAGACTGGACTGGGGATTTGTTTCTGTGTGTTTGTGCACACTTAGCACAGTGGAAGCCTCTTAATGCTGTTATTCCTTAATACAAAGCTAATACCTAAAGCAGTACATCAGGTCCTATGACTTCCTTTGTATCTGTGCAGTTTGCCTTACTCATGTGATCCCTGATTTCTCTGCTGCTTCATCTGAGTGCTAGGTTTTTTTAGTATACAGTAGGGTCGGGAATTTTTCTGATACTATT
>NW_008824358.1:3069356-3083766 GCF_000699105.1 Pygoscelis adeliae | reverse complement strand
AAATAAATGAAATTCCTATTGAAGAAAGAAGCAATTCTGAGTTTTGCTGGAGTATGCAAGGCTTTTTTTTCCTAAAGCCAAGTAATTATCAAATATTATACAACCAGAGATGTGAGACTGAAATTCTACTGAAGGGTGAGGAGGACAGACATCAAACTGTTTCTAATTTTATCTGCATGTTAATGTTTGTAAGCATGCAGCTGCCATATCTTGCAGTAATGGACTAGTTAGTATTCCTGGACAAATGTATTCTGCATACAGAACTGATGTTTGACTTAAATTTGTGGGTGACTGTATGGACATACATTTAGAAATAATTTTAAGTATGTATTTTGATCTTTAGAGTGCCTATTATCTGCTAAGCTCAGGGAAATGTTTTGCTTCCTGCCATTCCAGAAGCCTGAGGATTCTAAATGAGACTATAATTAAATAATTTCAAAATAGTGATGACTTTAAATGTTTTTTCAAAAAGTCAGATTCTTTTTAGTCTCCTCATTTGGAGCAGCTGTAAAAGGTAATGATGTAATAATTTTTTCCTCAAAGGAAAAGAGAATGTAACCTCCTGCTTGATGTTATGGTAATTATGTACATGAGAAAATGGTTTCTAGAGGAAGCGGTATCGTATACACACAGAATGCTTGAGGAATGCAGGTAAAATTGGAAGGCAACCCAAAAGATAGAAACACCCCCTGAAGAGAGGGGTGGCTGTCTGGCCAAAGCTCAAGATGTCGCATAAGAGTCCACGGTAGCAACTCCTCTTGCTCCCATAGCCTCACTGGAGCCCAGCTGGGTATTGTGCTTTTGGAGCCTGTTTTTCAAAGTCAGATGCTTTGTTTTTAGAAGAAGTGTTCAGGTGACACTTTTATGTTAGCTTTCAAAATTGTTATTGACTTCCCTGAGAACAATACCACAACGTTGCATTGCACCCAGAAAAAGCACGATATCCAAAACTTCTGGCTTCTTACTTCAAAACGTAAATAGATGTAATTATATAGAAAAATATATAGAGAAAGAGTTGAGAAAATATATATAAATAGTCTTTATCTACAACCTGTCAATATTAACATTTTAGGACTGCATTCAGTGCAAGTTAGGTGGGCGTGGGTGCTGAACGGTCACACGGGGGCGCTGCATCTGGCTGTAACTTAAGGTAATTTTAATTTCTCTGTGGGCCTTGTACTTCTATTTGGTTTACTTGGCAGTGATATTCCTTTTCCTGTGGAATTCGCTACTGCTAAAACCATACCATTTCTGATATCTCTAAACTTCAGTAAATGCAGCTGGCTTATTACAGCGTAGGTCCTACGGCCGTATGACCATTTTCAGCCTGGGCTCACCAGGTATTAGAGCCTTTCCATAGCAACCGCACTGCCTGCGAGCACTAAACTTCCAGAATCTGCATCCCTTCCCTGGGATGTGTAACCCCTACAAATGATATACGCTTGCAAGCTCGTGCATTGCAGCCAAGCGATAATGCTGACCCTTCAGACTGCCTGTAACATCAACCTTCTCCAGCACGGTGGATACGGCTACAGCTTATCTCACTGGGAACCTGTGGCAGATGTGAGCAGATACATGGCGGGGGGGGGGAAGTTTAGTACAGAATTTCCGACTAAGGCTATTGCTCACATTCAGTACCATGAGAATCACTTATAAACCCAGAATGGGATCTGTAGTGTTTGTGGACTTAAAAGTACTGTTCTTCCAATCCTGCTGGAAATATTGTGCCTGCCACATCCTTCGATTCCATCACCTTTTTTATGATCACACTTTGTGGTACAATATCTGTTGCTCAGCAAGTCATCTGGGTCTTTCTCCTTACAGCTTCAGATGATGTCTTCCCATTAAAGAAATGTTATTCTTGCACTTCAAAATTATTATTTAATACTACGGTCGACATGCAAAGTTATCCTCTTCTTCCCATGTGTATTTTTAATCCTTTTTTTTGGATACACCTTTCTCATTTTCTTTGCAAATTTTGAACATGTTTCTACTTCTGTGCTGTGGCCGTTAATTAAAATATTAAAGACAGAATATTCAGTAATCTGTGAGAAACTCTTCTATTCATCCCCCTCCTGCTAGGTGGCTTCCCTGAAAGCATAACTCATCCTCATTTCTCCTTTAATGAGCTTCTTACCTTAAAATGCTATTACATCATCTTTTGTGAATCAAATTACTTTTTTTCCTCCATGTTAATTGCATCAAAATGTTTTGAATTCTGACAGAAAGTACTACATATTCTATTCTCCTTTCTGTGGTACTACTCTGCATCTTGGTAGTTTACCAAAATCTTTCACCTGGATTTGGATTTTCATGTTGAAGTTATTGGATATTTTTCTTTCAAGATAGTCATTTTCATTTCAGTGCCATCATCCTATTAAGTTTCTTCCTGTTTTGACTACATTTTAAATCATCCTCCTTGCCAAAAAAAAAGGAGGGTCAAATAATGACTTGGTTTTTAGGCCAGCCTATTGTTCATCTCATGACAGTGTGGTGTACATGCCTCATTCTTTGAAGAATTTTTCACTGCTGTACTTTGCTTCATGAGGTTTAATTCATCCTGACCTGTCTCTCCCCGTTTTTGTTCTGCCATCTGTGATTTTTCTTTGCTCTTTCTTTCCTTTTAAATTCTTTATTGGAACGCTTATCCCTTTCTTGTTTGTAATGCAATTTCTGAACAGTGTTTTTGACTTAAATTTCATTATTCTTCCACTTTGAAAATCTGTGCTGCTCAGTGATTTCCATAAATGGTTCCTTTAATATCTCAAAGTTCGATCTCTTGTATCTTTTCCAAATTAAAGAATCCTAGTATATATTGTTATATGAAAACCGAACTGCCTTCTTGTCATATGAAAACCATTCTTTATCTTTGATCATTCTTGTTGCCTTCTTCCAGTTACATAATAAATCCATTTTAAGATGGGAGGACCAGGACTGCATGCAGTATTCAGGATGGAATTGCTTTTTTTCAGTGTATAGTATTGTATAGTTTAGGAATATTTTTTTTACCCTCACATGCATTTATTTGTGCTTGTTAAAACTGAACTATATCTGTTCTTCTATCATTGTGTCATAAGACCCTTCGGCATGTTCTTTTGCAGTCAGTTTCATTTTTTCACAGCATTGAATAACTTTGTGGCCTCAGCAAACTCTTTCGAATGGATACTACGGGTCCCTTCTGAGTATGCTGAACAGTTTGAATCTCACCGACTGTCTGCCGATAACTGCATTTATACTGTGAAAAATGACCTTTTCTTCCCTGAACTTTCAATTGGTTACTAATTAAGACCTTTATTCTCCTACAATAAGGTTGGCTTCTTTAAGATCCTTTGATAGCAAATTGTCAAATGCTTCCTGAAAATCTAAGTAAACCATATCAACTGGATCCCCTTAGTCCACATGATTCTGCTTGACTTTTTCAGAAACGCTAAAAAAATTGAGGCGTAACCTCCAAAAGCTGTACTAACTCTTCCTTGTTATATCACATTTATCTGTGTGGTGTTCTTAAGGCCAATACAGTAAAAATTCAGTGAAAACCTCAGTTATACACAGGTCCCCAACTCCTCCTTCTAAAACCTAAAAAAAAGCATTGTTTTTGCTACCTCCTTCCAGTTCAAAGGAGTTTTAGTAATATTTTTAGTCTCTATCTTAATAGTTCAACAATTATATATTTATGTTCTTTTAGAACACTTAGTTGAGTCCTATCAGATCTTAAAAACAGATTTTTTTTTCTGATTTGAAACCTCTTCAAAATAATCTTTGAGAAAACCATAATTTAGAGCTCCTCTGCCTTCTTTCAAAAAAACCTGATTTACTAAAGAGACAAATATGAGTAATATGTGACTATGAATTCAACAACATTGTACAACTCTTCAGAATTGCAGAATACTGACAAGCACAAGCAAACCAACCTTGAGTTTGTATTGCGGGGTTGTCGGGTATAACTAGGGATTGTAAACTGTGATTTTTTTTTTCCCTTGTGAAGTAATGATTAATATTTTCACGTATGACATATATACAACAGCTAGTTTATTTAAGTAAAAAAAGTTTCAAATTCATATTAGTTATGTTCACACTAAAAAATAAATAAAAGCAATAATGATAAAAATCTTCCAAACATTATTACACAGTTTCTCAAAGTCAGGAGGAAGAAATAATAACAGATTTAGTTAGTGCTCTTGCATGCAGCGTGGAAGAAAATAATAAATAAAAATCCTTATTGCTAGTCATTGCAGATGCTTTTGCAAACCTGCTAGTTTTAACAAATGCATTTACTAGTCAATGAACACGTTTTGAGCACCTGCGCAATGTCGCATTACACTCTGTCCTGACAAAGCCTGTTTGCGATCTTTGTTTGTGGTCTGTTATTATGTGGATGCATTCTTTCCTAACCTTGTGTATGACAGGTTAGCAAGAAAGCTAGTAATAGGAGGAGACGGTGCTACTGATACAAAGAAGGAAAAAAAAGCCCCAAACCTTCCATTTGTATTTTGTTGTGTAGTAGCTAAAGTCCTGAGTAGCAAGTGTGTAAGAAAAGGTACTAAAGCACTTTTTTCCATTCTTTCATGCAACTAGAGTTGCTGGGCTACATTTTTATCTGACGTAATAAGATTCTGTCTTTACAGTCTGTTTACTGTCTCAATAAAGAAATTTGAAGATTAATGTCAGCATTTGTTATGTTATGAAGAATGATTTTACACGATCATGCGAAGAGCTCTTCAAAACAAAATGGAGTTTGAAAGAACAGTTCTGGGGCTTGGTTAGACAGTAACATAAGATCTGCAGCATAACATATTATTCTACTGACTTACTCTTCTACCTTACTTATCTGTAAGCGTTAAAAATCTCTGAAAGTTTAAGTGGCTCCTCTCAGTGTATTCTAGGCATTTTCTCCACTATAGGGAGAGCAACGGCAATACTGTTAATATTTTAGCTGGACAAAGTAGTTGGATTGATATAACACTTGTTTCCTCCAAAAGCAGTAATCTTTTCTGGCCCTGGCACTCATCTTGACCCATCGCTGAGCCAATTCAGCTCACTTAAGATGGGAAGAAGACGAACCCCATGGGAAAAGGAGGGAGGAATTGAACAGATTAATTTGGCCATATTGTCTAACTGCACAACAAGTTTGTCTTCCTAGTGGCTGCTCTGCTAAAAACACTCAGAGGCCTTGCACAACAAACCCTTGTCTATTCATTGCCATCCTAGAAGATGTTGCAGGAACAGACTCCAGAAATATTGAAATGTTTGAGACTGGGAGGCACTGATAATGGCAAATTACTACTCCAAAAGCTCATCTGGCTTTGCCAGCACATAGAGCTGGACGTAAGACCTCAGTACTTACCAACACAGCATGCAAGACGTTATTAAACAGTGGTTGCAGTTCATTTTATGAACAGAGGTGCACTAATGCCACAGAAAACTAGAATAAAGAAGATTAATATTGAAGTAAATTCCTTTGTTGGTAGAAATTAGTAACGTGATCTTTCTTACTGGAAAATAGACAAAATTTCTGCGCTGGAAAGACTGTTAAGCTAAGAGGTCTAAATTCACAGAATTTTGTATCGGTAGCAAAGCCCCAAGTTTTTCTTTGGTGTCTATTTTGCTGCCAGCAATGACATAGGTTCCTGAGCCCCAGGCCATCCTGTCTGCCTTCCTTTCAGTCAGCTTCATCATCGATGGGTTTCTCTTCTGAATCATCACTTTCGTATTCCTCATCCTCATATCTGAAGGCATCCTCAGCTTCAGGGTCAGACTGACCTTCCTCTTCACGCTCATGGGACTGGTCAGACCGAGAGCTGGGTCTTGACTGATCATCGTCCTCCTCCTGGGAATGGCCAAGCGACAGGCCTGCCTTTGCTTCCTCTTCTTCCTCCTCCTTCTCCTCGTCCTCTTCACGGTGCTGGTCAGAGCTGGGGCTGGACCCAGCCTCCTCTGCATGGCAAGGCTGATGAGCATAAGGGCTGGTTCTTGCCTCTGCCTCTTCCTCATCCTCCAGCTCCCTGGACTGGCCATCCTGGGCGGAGGTTTTGACACCTTTTCTCTTCTCTCCCTCCTCCTCCTCACGGGACTGCTCAGACCGAGGACTGCCGTCAGCTGCTTCCTCAAAGGATTCCCTTTCTTTCACTTTATCCTTGATGACTCTGAAAAGACAATTTGCATGCGTGATTTTTACTTTCAGGTAAGATGCTTTCCAGTAGGTTTTAAAGTACCTTCAGGTAATCTAGGACAAATCCTGGTAGACTCGGCTGGGGTGGAACTAGGGAAGGAAAAGGGAAGGGGGGACACTGGAGTCTCCTTTTACGCTAGAAAGTCACTCAACAGTATTGCTTATATATTTCAATGTTTATATTTCCACTTCCTTTTAAATCACCATTAAACCTAATGGATACTGAAAAGTATTTCTTATAAGGCTTATTTTAAAAATTCAGTAAAGGTAATGCAGAATGAAGTGACTTACTAGTGAACCTGCCGGAATTTTTGGGGAAAGGAACAAATAAAAAATGTTTGTCTTCATTTTTCTTTGAAGTGCATTACATAACATATCCAGTGCTCTCTTCTGTTTTATGAAATAATATTTATTTCAGGAAGAACAATAAAAAATGCATACTAATGCTAACTTTAGTAAAGCTAACTACATAGTCAAATATTTACCTGGGAAATACTACAAATAATTAAAAAAACCAAACAAACCCCAAACCTACACATCAAAAATTACTTTCTAATTGCTAGGTATGTAGTGGCAAAAAAAAAAAGCCTTCAGTAATCTCTACCTTTCTCTGGCATCAGTGGAGTTATTAAAATCTTCAGCACTGGAGCATTGTAGCAATTTAGTTGTTTGTCCTTTCTTTGAAACAAACTCTGGGCATATCCCCAGCGCTCTCAGTCTGTCAGAATAATGCTTTTCTGCAGCTATTCTGGCACTTTTCTGTAGGAAAACCACAATGGTTATGTTATCTAAATGCATTAAATGCCTGTCTTTTCTTTTGTTTATTTATATTAATACTCTGTTTCATTAATTGCATCTGACAAGTTGAAAGATTATTCACTGCAGGTAAGAATGGCAAAACAATACTCAAACTTTACACCAGATTTTCCTTTTCTGTACTAGTTTAAATCCAGTTTGCTCCCTGCGCCCACTGGCTAATGCAGAGCTATATATCCTGTATATAGCTATTGAGGGAGGATGAGGAAGATGTGGACATGTAGAAAATCAGACGTAGTCTTCTAGGGCTTCTCCCTTATCCCCTCTCCTCTTCTGTCTTCCCTCTCTGGGAGCTGCTGCCCTAAAAAAGTAGTATTGATTCACCTTCTTACAGTGCTATTTAACAAATTACATAGACGTGTATCTCTGTCTCTGAAACTGAGGGTGTAAATTCTGTTCCTCCAGGTAATATCTGAGTGAGGAGGACTTGTCCTCCGATCTACACAGACGTTCCTGCCCCGCACCGACGGCAGACCAGGAAACCCATACAGACAGAAGGGACAAGGGAACCAGTGATCTATGACTTGCTGCCTCTCTGGGTTTGGAAACAGGTCAGCGACCACACTACCAGCACGTGGTTGTACTGAAACGGAGCGATAAAAATACTGCATCTGAGCTTTAAAGTAGATATTAAGACTACTCAAATTTTCTTACCGCTTCTTTCCAAACTTAAACCTCTCACATTTTTGCTGTAAACTTTTGTTGTGTTTAGAGTTACCCACGTTATAACTGAATTGGACAACACGTTTACAACAGCCATCTCAGTTCCCTGTGCAAGCAAGCCACGAATGCTTAGTCACAAAAATTAGTAATATTTATATGGAGATAGGGCAATTGAGATTAAAATGGACAAATACTGGTCTCAAAAGTCTTTTAAGTGTCTTCTATGTTTGAAATGTTTGACTACAAATGCCTTGTGCAGTACTTGAAGATAAGATTAAGAAGTAACACAGAAGCAAGACAACCTGAGTGACTCTTTCAAGAAGCAATGGCCTTTGATTTACTCTTTCTTCCATTTCTTGCAACTCTTGCAAATATTCTTGCATTCTCTGCTTCTCATAATTCCTAAGGGAAACAGAGTACAAGAGAAATTATTATTAATTTATAATACAAGAAGTGATTTTCTACAGCAGCTGAAAGTTAAATCACTTACAACAAACTAAATATTGTCCTACTTAAAGATACATAAAAGGTAAATTACTTTATGGTGGTTATAGGGTTTGAGGTATCTTGTCTCATTTTCACAGCAATTGCTTGCCTGTTAAGTATCGAACAAAACTGCCTCTGAAGTAGTCACTTTGGATAAGCAGAGGGGTTCTGGCTAGTGAGGTTAATTAGGGGCTGAGTTTGGATTCTTCGGTTTTTTGGATACTTAGGGCTTTTTTAACTTTGGATACCTAGGTTTTTTGAAATGCTGATTTCATATGGATTTTCTAGTTGTTCTAAGTAAAATCAAACAGTTTGAAATAACTGATAAAATCAGAATACATCATAGGAAATTAATATTTAGCAGGGCCTGTTGCGACAGGACAAGGGGGAATGGCTTTAAACTAAAGGGGGGTAGATTTAGACTAGATATAAGGAAGAAATTTTTTTACGCTGAGGGTGGTGAGGCACTGGAACAGGTTGCCCAGAGAAGCTGTGGATGCCCCATCCCTGGAAGTGTTCAAGGCCAGGTTGGATGGGGCTTTGAGCAACCTGGTCTAGTGGAAGGTGTCCCTGCCCAGGGCAGGGGGGTTGGACTAGATGACCTTTAGAGGTCTCTTCCAACCCAAACCATTCTATGATTCTATAATATTATTAAATACAAATCAATACTTTGAGGTAAAGTTTGATGATAAGAATCTTGCTACTTTACCAGTCTATCTCACAAGAGGGGTGGCCACATTCTACATCATAGTACACTTTTTTCCTAGTTGGTTTGTCAAGGGCCCTGTCAATATAGCAGGATGACAAAACTGTTGATTCATCAGCTGAAATGATACCTCAGATCATAGCAAGCACTAGATAATCCAGATAGCACGGGTTGTAATCCTCTGTGTGACAGACACACCTCTTTGTGATGTTGCCTCTGTACTGGGCCAGCTCTAGCATTACCAAGTCGGACATTTAAGGGCAAGTATGAGAGCTAGGGGGCATTTTACACTTCTGTCTCCTCCTCCTTACCATCCTCTAAATCTCTGCAGTATGGCTATGCATTAGGGCAAGTTATTCACCATTTTGAAGGAGTGAACTTCATTGTTGCTACTTGCTTGCTCTCTCGGGCAGCTTTCTACAAACCTAATTATCTGTTAGAAGAGCACTTACATTAATATACTTTATTACCCAGACTATGCTGAAATAAGCGTTATCAAGTTAAGCACTTGTACCAGCCTTAATGCATCAGCACTAGGGAAGTAATCCTGCTTTGTAATAGCATAATTTTATGTGCAGACAAGAATTAAGCATGAGTGTTATACAATACTCCTGAAATCTGATTAAGCTAAATACCGTAATATGAAGTTTGCTGTTGAATGAACTCAAATCAAATCTGTAAGCCCACCCACTGTCTCAATTCTCCACCTTGCTACTGTAACTCAAGCAGAAAAACAATTTCTGTCCTAGAGTCAGCAGATCATCTGCCCAAGGACACTTACATTATAAAGCTCCTGTTACTAACGATATCTGCTGGTCGTGTCACAAAAGCAACTGCGCTTGAGCTCTGCCTCTAACAAAATAGTTAGAAGGGACTGCCCTCTTTGACCTGCACCTCTACCACTGCATCTCTGTGCTCCAGGACCCTGTGTAGGCCCTGCTTTTCCTAGACCGCTGCTTCTTCCTAGGTGTGCTTTGGCTTCAGCTGTCTTTGAGGGAGGTGGGAGGTGGGCATAGATGTATGCTGGATCGTCACTGACTGCCCACGTGGCCATTGTTGCAATGCTGCTTCTAGCATATCCCGGCTGAGCCACTGCACTTGATGCTTTCAGCATGTGAGAATGCACGTGCTTCAGTTTCTGCTATGTTTTCTCTTTCTGGTCACAGTGAAGCAATATTGGTGGTAAATAACCATTACAAAGTTTGCTGGTGGAACAATGTGCGGTATTGTCTCGCAGACGGTGCTGCGCTCTTGAACAGCCCAGAGTTTAAAGTCTATTAAGAATAAACCCGCAGTTTCCTATTTTAGCTATGAAGAAAGAAGAGACCCATGTAAAGCAAAAGAATGATGAAACCTTGTTTGTTACCTTCCAACTCAGCCATAAAGACAGCCCTAGCCTCCACCCTCATTTCAGAAAGATCTCTATCCTGGACCATATTCTAAACGCCTTAAAGTTTAGTATGGTAACTTAAAAGTTGCTAGTCCAAGCTATGAATCTTGTAATCAGGTGTATCTCATGATCACCCACCCTTGTATTGTTTTGCCCTACTACTGTCAGTTACTGGCAACTTGCCTGGTTACTGGAAATCAGGATTCATAGTCACTGCCCAAGAATCCTGCCTATGCACCAAGAAACAGGGGCAGAGCAGTCAGTGCCTCTCACTGTCTCCATGTAACAGCACTTAAATGGACGATACTGCTGCAGTGCCATCATGCCAAGACACATTATAAACCTCACAAAAAACTCGTTCAAACAGGACTAATTTTTTTTTCCTAGGATTAAAAAGAACAAGAAGCTGAAATGGTTAAATTGGGCACAAACACAAGGTTGAGCAGCAATTCTGGAGCTAAATCAGCATCAGAGAGCTGGAGCCATCTGGACTGCTAGCTTACAGCACACTGAGGAGGCCCTGATGTTGTTCCCTGTGTACTACTTTTCTCGGTTGTATAGAAACAGTTTTTGATTTTGTATCTCTACTAAAGGTAACTTTGGAATCCATTCCTCCTAACGTTCCTCCTAAGCACCAGCAGCTTCCTGGTTAGCTGCTGATACGTCTGCTAAGTTAAAAAATAATATTCTTGCTCTGATTTTTCCCTCTTAAGAGGGGACCTGCTGGGACAAAGAAGTGAATTGTGAAATGTTCGCTACTGTAGGAGACAGCTAGCACCAAAGTTGTACCAAGACCTATCAATCCAGCAGTGCAAGGATATTCTGTAACTACACTGTTCCTTTTCCTTTTGATGTTTTTAAACTTTTTTCTCTTTAGTTGATATGTCAATTGAGAAAACACAGGAGTGTCCTGTTAGCTAATCTATAATACTATAAGGTGGAACATAGGGATCGAAATCATTAGAACAGGCAACAATTTCCCAGTTGAAATACTAAATTTGGCCACTTCATTTGCTAGCTGCTCGTACAGTGTATAACTTATCAAATGTGTAATTATGTAAAATTAGACTATGCTATTTTTTACATTGTATGTTTGACATACAACGTAGAATGAGAGGTTCAGGATTCAGGGGAATGCAACAAAATACCTGAATGTTTTTAATTTGGATTTAGACATCTGAGCTAGGCTCTGATGTGGGTCATTGGCCTCAGCCCGAGTTGTCACAATTTTCTGGAGTTTTTTCGTTCTTTGTTTCTGCTTTGTTCTGTTCCTTTTTTGTTGTTCTTCCAGCTTTCTCTTTTCCACAAGTGTATTCCTGGGTGGAAAAATAAACTAAGGCTGAATTCATTTTAAATCAAGAGCAAGACTTCAAAGGAAGCTTTGGCAAAGGAGATTCAAAAGAGAAAAACAGGGTGAAGACAGGGTTGGCATAACAGGACACGAGGTATGTGCCATTTTAAGGGAGTCAGGGAAATTATTGATTTAAGGGATCCCGGGAAACAGCAGTCATTTGTCCCTTTCCTATGGACGTTCCAAGAAAAATGCACTATGTTTTGTTAACACTCATAAATACTAATTAAGTCCTATATTGAAAGATTTTAAGTTTTCTATTATAATTAAGTCCTTATATTAATGTATTAAGTCCTATATGCACTGCATGGAAGAACTGACTACATACGTAGAAATACAAAAGAAATCTACTCTTAAAGTGTATATAAAACGTAGAGCGTCGCTAAAGTAGTCACCTTATGGCTTGTAGCCGTCGTCTTGTGGATTCTGTGACTTTTGGCGACTTAGATTCCCCAAGTCCTGAGAGATGTGAATTTGCACTTGAATGTCTCGTTTGAGGTTTGCGTCTTGGAGAGGCATATGGCCAGCGTGTTTCTTTCAACTTTTCTTCATCCTCTTGAATGTCCTTCAAAATCTTCCCCTTGTTTGAGGGAATATACGGAGTACGGAGATTGAAAGGTTCACAGACTGTAAGGTGTTTCGCTTGTTTTTGTTGCAGGAGCCGTTTCTGAAATTTCTGGTGTAGTAATTCAAAATCCGGCACATTTGATTTGGTCTTGGGTCTATGTTCTGTTTCCTTTGGTTCAACGCACTTGTGTTTCTTCCTTTTATTGGTATCTTTTAAAGCCAGTCTGCTGTTGGGTAGAGATGAATTACGTAGCAACTCTTCAGCTCTCATTCTGATCCTGATTTCTCTGTAGAGCTCTTCCTCCTTTAGCTTGTCGTCAACGGCTGGACCGTAAACACGTTTAGGAACTGGTTTTGCTTTGAACAGTTTTGTTTTCTTTTCAGGTGTGGAAAGGTCTCTTAATTGCATTTTCCTAATTTCATTCCTTTGCTTCTCTCGTTCAATGAATTTAAATGGCTTCTGAGAAGCCAAGAGCTTGAGTTTGCTTCTCTCTTTCACAGACCTCCTGCGTTCTTCGTTCCGTTGCACAATTTCATGGTAGAGCGGAAGGAAGACAGCAGCAGGCACTGGGTTGGCTCGGAACTTTTTCTGACACTCTGCTTCTTCCTCTAGTTGCTTCTTCAATAAGTTATTTTCTATTTCAATCTGTGACTTTGATTTGACATTCTGTTCTTTTTTCCTAGCTTCTCTAATAGTCATCTGGAAAGGCTTGGGCACAGTAACTTTTGGTGACCGTGCCTTCTGTTTCTTCCGTATCATTCTGAAGGCTGGCGAGCTTGGTAAACTGTGTTTGGTGTGGGAGATGTAGTCTTCCACAGAGAACCCGTCCCACATTTTTTCAATCTGTTCCCTGGCAAATGCAGATGATCCAGTTTCACTACCATTTTCTTCAAAGGCTAATTCTCTGTCAGACCCATCAGATATACTTGAGCCTAAGGGATCACTTAAGTCAGAGTCTGAAAAGGATTTGTGCAAATTTAGAGGCTGACACGAGCTCTTGTCCCAAGTTGGCCTTTAAAAAAGGAAAAAAAGTTGTTTTGAGTCCAGTCCAACATCGACGCAAAGCCAGTAACTTCCGCTTTAAGGCATCATCATTAGAAAAAAAAAAAATTAAGAGCACTGGTGGGGAAGAGGAGAGGGGGAAAAGAAGGGAAAAGAGAAGCACATTGGGCACTCACACCAGATCAAGTTTTAAGTAAGTGCCGATCAAGTCAGCACTTCCTTAAGGAAAGGCACCGTGTTCTGCTAGACATGTTGCCCAGTCTCTGCTGCACACACGCTTGTAAATCTCACAGTCTGTTAGCAAGGTGAACAAGCATTTTTATTATTAAAACTAACTTTTCTGTGATTACCTGCTTATAGGAAATGGGGAGAGTAACACTTGCCAGCCCCAGAAAAAAACCCTGCCGTTTTACAGATGTCTGCAAAGCATTTGAGAATCTTCAGATAAAAGGTACCACCAAACTTACCTACAACACGTGTTAGAAGCAGCAGTTTTCTTGTCCGAGGGTTGTACTCCTTTTAAATAGAGTTTATTCCGATACATACTTTCTAATTTTGCCATGGTCTCCAAGTGGGCATTCTTCAACTCTTCTAGCTTCAAGTAATATTCTTGATTTGAATTGTGCATTTTGGAAAAGTCTATCCACTTGTCAGAGTCTCCATTTAGAGAGAGGGTCTGCTCTCTGTTGGGATTTGAATCCAAATCAGAACCATCCTAGAAGAGATGTTTAAAATTTTCTGACTGTTAGAAGAAAGGGGAACAAGGTTCTTAATACTGCTTTATCCTAATTCAGGCTAATGAATGATACAGTAACAGCAAATAGATACACCTGTATACAAATGTTAATGTAGAGTTACATGGAATAATACTACTGCGTAATAATTTAATCCTAAGGGTCCTATTTAAAGCATGTAAAATTCCTAAATCTGTCCCTGTAATCAAGATATTCATACCAGGAAATATGATCAAAGGGACTTACCAAAAGAAAAAAGTTTTAACTATTTTGTGAAGTGTAGTTTTTCCTTGATTGCTACACAGCTCTAAAAAAGCCTTTATTTAAAAACAAACAAAACCACAGCACAACCTTCTCTGCCTCCCATTTCCATAAGCATTCTTTAAACTACAGTTGCTGGGGGAGGGGAACCTCAATCCATCCCACTCCTACCAGTTTGATGCCAGGGCCAGCAACAGATGCCCAGAGCCGGGAGAAGGAACACAGGTCAGCAGGAGAGTGCCTGAAGAGCAGCACAAAGGAACT
>NW_008824358.1:3056972-3065653 GCF_000699105.1 Pygoscelis adeliae | reverse complement strand
CCACCTCTGCAGAGAGGCATGAATGGCTGATGGACCTATTTCTCGTAGTGAAGTTACAAATACTTTTAATGTAAAGAAACGGATGAGAAGACTAAACCGCACACCAGTTGCTGTAAGCCTTGTCAAGAATTGGAAGTTTGTGATGATGGGAAAGAAAAGCTTTAATCAAAGTCGGTATCTAAACGAAGAGAGATCATTGTTGGACGTAACCCTGTGGGGTAAGGCATCATTTGTAATTTTAAACAGCCGATAAAGAGCACTGATGCCTAAATCGATTGTCTAGTTTGTTTATTTTTTAGTATTTGAATTATTCTGAATGTTCTACTTAAATAACTAAGTCATAGGAAAGTATTTCAACACTAGCCGCCGGTCAACAGAGCGTAGCGGAAGTTTGCTCAAAAGCTCCAGATCTGACCGATCGTAAATAGAAATGCAAGTTAGAGAGTCATGAAAGAAATGCTCTCCTTTAGACATAAAGAGGAATCTGGTCATTCAGTACTGCAGTGAAGATGAAAGGGTTAATTCAAGATTTCAGGCTAAGAATTAGAAGTTGAAAAATGTTTATTCTAAACTATGAAATGTACCATTAAGAACGAATTAACTCTAAAGTAAACGAATCCTGGGGCAGCTGGGATGTTCCTGGAGTTGAGAACCCCTGTATTACAGCTCACCCTAATGAGATGACTCGCTAAGGCACTGAGGTGCGGTGACACCAACAAGGGGTACCCATTTCCTTCAGCTAATCATAGATTTCAGTGTATAGTTTATGACTTGTTTTAAAAAAAGTGTAATTTGCATTATAACTTTTTGACTTCTCAGCCAGTTTGGGGAAAACCAACTAATTTGGGGTGGTGGGAGGGAGGTGTGTGGATTAAACTGTCCAAAAACTTCACCCCTGGTGTTTTCCTAAACGGAACGGGGAGTTGAACACCACCAGGATGGAAGCAACCAAAAGGACGGTTACAGCTGTTTCAGAGATGCACCTCTTATCCAAAACTGGTTTTAAATAAATCCCTATGAATATAGAAACCCAGTTATAGTAATGTTATCCTTCCCTTTTTAGAACTAGGTTTAGTTTTGACGCTTGCACTTCACTGTTGGGTGAAGTACCAAAAGCTGCACGTAAAGACTGCCCTTCGTGATGCTCTGGATCGGGGGATGGCATCAGAAACCGCTGCGGCCTTCAGGAGACTACACAGAGCAAGGCCTGTGGTCGTATTCTGATGTGCCATCACTGCCACAACACCCCTTCGCTCTAGCTGGTCACAGTTAGGAGAAGTAATACCACTCCATTATGGAAAACTTTTAGAGAAGCAGCTCTAAGCTAGCGTGTTACTAGAGTGCAAATTCAAGGGTGGGTTTAGAATGTATTACAAGAGCTAATTACTTGCTGTCGCACCTTTCAGAACTAAGTGGAGCACGTAGCCCAGACAAGCAAATGTAACAAAAAGAAGTTTGCTTTATCATTTTGCTAGAAATAAGGTAAAGACTCCGATAGCCTACTGGGTGTTTATTGATAAACAGCATTTCCTTTTTGAAAACCAAAGTTGTTTTTTTTTTTAAATTAAGGAAGCCATATTCCAGACTACAGAGAAGGAGCTCTAGGACACGGTCCCCACTTTCTTTGCTCAGCTTAGCGAGTGTTCACCTGCAAAGAAGAGTTCACACAATCAGGCCTAAGAAGTCCCCAGGATACCCAACAATTACTTCTCCTCTGCTTAAAGGGTGTGGTTTTCTAGTCACTGTCTTAACCCCTTACTTTAAGGTACAGCATTTATAACGCATTTCACTTTGTTCCCCTTGCGGTTATTAGAAGGCCAAATGGTTTAAGTAGCACGTAAACTGACAACACTGCACAGTAGCTGTATTTTGAAGCACAGCAAATTAGATGACAGTAACTATCCTGCCGCTTGTGGAAAAAAAAAAAAAGATTAACCACAACACGATGCAAACACTACTCACCACATCATCAATCTTAAGAATGCTGCGCACAGTCTCTGTTGCAAGAGTCAGTGCGCTCAAAGACACCAGCAGCGGCTGGACAACTAACTCCTCCAAGATGTTGGAAATGCCACCCTGTGAGAACAAGTAGCTTTTACTTTGTGCAAGTCAGACTACAGTTAGATTTAGCAAGTTTTCTTTTAGTGGAACCTCGAGGAGGACAGTCAACTCTAAATTAGACGATCAGAAGGCTTGCGCTCTTCCATCCTCAGCTGGACTATTATGGTACACATCTTCCCCCCTCAAGCGCTTGACATAATCCAGTCAAAATTAGCCAAGAGAAAAGACAAATGTAGCTACATCAGCTTGAACACGGTGACAATTTAAAAGAAGTTAGCCCGCTGTGCTACTTGTAACATACGAGCACCTTCCACTGCAGATAATACTGATGGGTCATTCTAAATGGATCGATTTTTGTAGCTGAAACAATGTTTTTGAAGAGACACAGGAAGTTTCTTGTCCTGTGGGTATGACATTTAAGTATCCGCTATTAACCCATACTCAGGATAAGCGTTAAAGCCTCAGAGAACATGCTATGATCTGCCTCAACGCTAATTTCAGGGTGAATACCATTACGAGAGACAAACTTGCCCTCTCCTTAGTTTAGCCCTCATGCTAAGCATTCTCTTTTTAACGCCCAAGTATTTTCTTAAGCTGTGCTATGCATATACAATTCCTTATTACCTTTCTGACGTTAATGCCAGCTGTTTTCTCTCCTTGAGCATGTCTGTTTCTCAGCTCTGTTACCGTTGAAATAGGATTGAGACCTGCATTTTCAGCCAGCGTAGATGGTATGACTTCCAGCGCATCTCCATACGCACGGACGCAGTACGAGTCCATACCCCTCAAAGTGCGAGCATACTCGTTCAAGCGCAGTGCCAACTCTATCTCCGGTGCCCCACCTCCTGCAATTAACGCTCTGAGGACAGAAATTAAAAAAAAAAAAAAAGGTCAAACCTCATTTTACATAAGTGCGTAAATGATTCGCTTTCTGCATTATTAATATAATAAATTATCCTAACCAAACCGAGACGTTACCTTTTCTTAACTAAGCATCTTATGACACACAGGGCATCGTGAATTGAACGCTCAGCTTCTTCTAGAACAAGTTTGTTGGATCCACGTACCACGATGGTTACAGTTTTTCCAGGGTTTGTGCAGCCCGTAATCTAAAACATAAAACCAAATACTAAGACTGAAAAAAAAAAAAAAAAAAAAGGTTCTGGACAAAAAGAGACTTCAGTTGGTATTTGCAAGTTCTGTAACAGTACTGACGTCCGGCTAAGCAAAACCACTACCCTTCCCAAGTCGGTGGCTACTCAGAGATTAGAGGAGGTACTTAAATGTAGTAACTTCAGTAGTAAAAAGCCATTGAAGTTAGCGGCTGTTATTAAAATAATTGGCAGAAGTTAAGTAGGTATTAACATTTTGTCACTCCCTCACTCACCTTTATTAGTTTCCCAGAACCATTCAAGTTGACCTCCTCTGCCAGCTCAGCAGACCCCAGCATATCAGGAGTAAACTGGTCAATATGAGCAACAGGCTTAGTTCCAATTGTCTGAAAAAATAATGGGAAAAAAAAAATTCCAGAACCCGAACTGCAGTCAGCAAGTATACTGCATAACGTTCTGCTGCACCTTGCAGTAAAATGCAGTTAAGACTATGGTTTTTACATCTGTCCCGAATCTTTCTAGAAATGTGACTGCTCAACGGGAGTGTTTTTTAGGGAAATGTCTGCTCTTACATTACAGTCAGAACATGAAACTCGTGGAAGCGTCATAATAAACCGGCACTAGCTGGGTACTTAGTTTTTGGGGTAGACTGTAAACACCGATCCTACTTTAACAGCCATTTACGCAACTCACTTTACCTTACATATAAACTCAATGTCATCTCTTTCAATGTCTTTAACCACCATGATCTTCATTTTGTTCAGAAAGTGGAGGGCTAGGTCACTAAGAGCATCCCTAAAAACAAGAGGGAAGTAGTCAGTCCACAGCGCTATTTAGGAAGCGGGTCATACTAGCCAGCTGCATGCTTCTTACCAGCAGCGCCAAAGTTCTTCGGACTGCGAAGTAGGGATGTCATTGAACTCAAAACGTAGGTGACACTAGTGCTTTTAAAGGTACGGTCACTGTTAACAGCCAGTCTGACACTCTGCCAAGTGTGGCTGTTAGCATTTGGCTTCAATTTTCCAGGTATTCCAAACAATTCCAATTGTTCCCCCAAACACACATGGTAAGCCAGTAAATCGGTATTAACATACCGCAGAATAGACTTCTGGATCAGCAACACGTTGCATCCAGCCTTCTTAATTTGCTTAACTAAATTTAGAATATAGGCTCTCTCTTCGCGCAGTACTCTGTCCATCTGAGCATAATCGGAAACAACTATCTGGTTGTCCATCTATTTTGGAAAAAAAAAAAAGGAAAAAAAAAGAAAAAAGAAAAGCAAGTATTACTAACAACCGCCAACTTGAAAAGCAAGTGTCAAGATGTTCCATATTCTTTAATTTAGGAACCTGTGATTCAAAGCAAATAAGCATGACAGTAAAATACGTCTTATTAGAGATTGTTTAAATGATGAGAAATACTGGACTTTTGAACTATTTTCTTATCCCAGCTGTAAGTTCTTTAAGAGTTATGAGTATCTCTGCATTACCCAGCAGTTTCACTATAGCTGTGGAATAGAGCTGACATCCCAACGCCTTAAAAAAAAAAAAAGCTGTGTTATCGTTACCTTTGCATCTCCCAAGTACTACGCAAAAGGTTTCGCTCTAGTCATACAGTTTAACTTACATCTGTCTTTGGAGCAGACAAGCAGAACTGAATGAGGCCAATTTTGGCTTTTTCCACTCTGGTTACACCGGTATTTGCCACCTTCTGAGTGAGGACTAGTCCTTCAACCAGTTCACAATCATCAATTGTGCCTCTGAAAACAAAAACAATCCGTGACTCACTTTGGGAAGCTGACTTCACAGAGACAAAATTCATCTAGTTACAAATCGTTTCTCACCCCAACTTCTTAACAATTTTAATATCTCTGAGGTCCACGCTACTAGCTGTAGTTGGGTCAATCACCTTCATCACTGCGTCCACACTCATGGGAGAAAGTAAACTAGAATACTGACACACAACCTAAGGGATTTAATAGGAAAGAAAAAAAAAAATGGTGAGAGATTTAACTCTGACAACCCGTAATTTCAAAATAATATTGTCATTGTATTTCAGTGTTTTGACTTCTGAATTTTGAAACAAAGCTCATTTTCCCTCCCTGCCCATCACCCGGATGTCTTACCATGGTATCTTCTTAACGGCTACTCCATTTAAAGGAAAGAGCAGCTACGTTGGGGGGAGAACCGATGCTTAGGGACTTAGAAAGAGAAATTCAAGTTTCTTCCCTTAGACTCTTAAAATAAGACTTGTGAGAGCTTCCCAGATTATTCTGCTGGAAGGGAAACTAGCACGCTTCTCCAGATTTCGATGCTGTTTTAAGAGTTTCTGCCACACAACAAGAACTGCCTACGCAAAAAGTTGGCAAAAGCTCTCAGTATCCCACCTGATTTTTTTTGGTGCTGTTTTCAGTTGAAGCTTGTTTATTTTACACTTGCAGTTAACATGTAAGATCGCTAAACATTTCAGACTGAAATTCAGTTTGAGCGCTTCGATTCAATCTCAATCAACCACGGCCTTCTGAAAAGTCAGTCTAAGAGAGGGCAGCCCATGTCTGAAAACCAACTAGATTTATGATCTGCAGGCCATTCTTAATAAGCGCACAGCAGCACGGACTGGGAAGAGCTGAAGGCTCAGCTAGTCTGGAGGTACTAAGTTCACCTGTCAGCCGTACCTTTGAATTCAGCGAAGTAGTTGCACTGTTTAGCAAGGTTTCTCGGTCACTCAGTTCAACTGGCTGCGCCATGTTGGTCAATACTTCAATACCTTTATCCAAAGCTTTTTGGAATGACTCCGAAATGATGGTGGGGTGAATTCCTGGGGGTAGTATGAAATGGTTGTTAGACAGTCATGCTTTCAAACTAGTGGGTTTTTGTTGTTTTTTTCCTCAGCCTCTCTTTCCATTTCAAGATTAGAGAGACTCGTGTCAGAATGAACTGAAGACATTTTAGCAAAATGTGTTCTTCAAGAGTAGGTGACTTCCCTTATTACTTTCCACTGTTAAAGCTGAGGAAAAAAGCTACCATGTTCCTAATGATTTGTCCGCACAGACAAGCACAGCACACTTCCCTGCAACGTCAGACATCCCAGAAACATACTTTCTTCAAGTTTTGTTTATCCTTGGCATTCTTAAAGCTGCCGCTGTTCAGGTAGTACCTGCCAGGAGCCCGACAGCGATTTTATTTCAGATTTTCAAAGGCTGTTTTCCCACAGTGGTGTATGAAGTTCCCCGATTTCTCTGGCGTGTGTGACATACCCTTGATCTCTTCAAAGCGGGCGTCCTCGAACTACCTCTTATGGTAGAGGACGCCACGCTGCTGGCCCTGACCACGGTAGCAGCTTCCAGTAGCGCCGCTGAGTCAGACTGTTCCTGGCTGTGAGCAACACTTAAACAGAATGCACGGGTACCACCAGTACCGGGAAAGGAAGTGGAGAGCAAACGCTTGGCAGGGGTCACAAAGAGGACGACAAACAAAACGGTGTGTATCAAGGTGAGCCAAGTGCAAGCAAACCGCTGTAAAGTCCAAATCGGAGACAAAAAAGAACTCTGAAGAAGTTTCTCAAGGACCCTATTTAGTAAGTGACAGGAGGTGGTAAACTTGCTGAGTATAAAAAACCTGCGGAATCACTGGTTCCAAATTTCATTTATACCTTCTCATGCTATCTCTCTGACCACGAGAGAAGTACAAGTATGTTCAAGGTGAGTTTTTACAAGGCAACATTCATTGCATCATCTAGGCACTACTTCCTGTATCAACGGTAACGCGTTCAACTCAAAGTAAAAAGCTGAACACATTTTTAACCAAAAGTGGGACACAAGTGAGACCTGAATGCGGAGACTCGAGTCACCTTTCACGTTTAAACCGGGAACAGCTACTTTAAGCTTCGTTATACACGTGCAAGTGGAGAGACGTAACTACCTCCAGCCGTGTTTTTAATATTAAAGATATATATTTACCTTTTTGAAGAAGTCTGGAACAGGCATCCAAAAGAGCTCCAGCGATGACGACCACAGATGTAGTGCCATCACCAGCTTCAATATCTTGTGCTTTTGACAGCTCTACCAACTGAATGACAAATTATGGCAAAAGTTTATATATAACGCTACTTAATTGCAAACGCCGACAATTACCGGAAAAAGGAGATACTCAAGAACGCAGCACTACCGAAATCAATCTTGGTAGCAGGACTAATCATGCCTTTTCTACTTTGCAGTTGGTACCTCTTGCACCTTGCTTTCCATACCTGTACACCTATTTGGCAAAGTACAGTTACCGTGAAAGAAATCACAGAAGTCAGGAAGCTTTTCTCCCAAGCTTAAAACCGACCACACCTATCGAAGAGGCCTACCTTTTCCTTTCCTGTAGGAGGGTCACGGGAACCTCATTTCCATCTCCAACCACAATCAAATCTAAGAGCTCTACATTTAACTTCTCGAAAGACCAGGCTACTGTATCCTCAGACCACCTGACCACAATGTAATTCACTCTCTTCTTTCATTCTCTTCTCTCCTAGCGGTTTGGGACGTCACCGCCTTTTCCTTCTTAGGTAGGAGACGAAGGTCTGGGCTAGATTCCTTTATGTCTTAAAACATGCCCAGAGGGATTATGCGTAAGGAACACCAGATAAGAAATAAGGACTCGGAACGCTTCAGCACTTCTTACAATCAAAATATATAGTCCTGGAGCACACAGCGCAGAATTTCTTGCTCTATCGCTAGTGGGTAATGCTCCTCAAATCCACCAGAAATGTTACTACGTTTTTTTTGTCCCAGAAATTAAGCTCTAACACCTACCATTGTCCGAGCAACGGATAAAAAGACTCACCATTTTGGCTGCCGGGTGCAGAACTTGCATTTGTTTGAGAATAGTAGCACCATCATTAGTGATTGTCACATCTCCTTTAGCATCCTGAATCTGAGAAGGAAGAGTGAAACATAGTTCTGGTCGGTAACTACAAATCTTTAATTTAATTTGATACTCCATGTAAAATATTTTTCCAGACACAACATTATTTCTCAAACAGAGATGTGCATTTATTTTCCCTTTGATAAATGAAACTTGGAAAATACATTCAAGGCAAAACACGGCATCCTATATAAAACACGTTGACTTTACAGGATCACCAGTAAGCTTAATGTTTTAAAGATTTAAGTACAAGGTTTACCATTTTATCCATTCCCTTTGGTCCAAGGCTTGTTCTAATCGCATCGGCAACAGCTAGGAAGAGAAAAAAATACGTTTGCAAGTTGATCTAAAGAACTACAAGCGCTCACTCCACCATCCGAAGCGTTTCTTCTGAAAAGCAAGCGTCTCCCAGTATTAAGCAGTTCCCAGTAATTTTGCCAGCACTGGATCATCCTTAGCAGTACCACAACACAAACCGTTGCGATACCGGGACTGATTTCCGCAGCTCTTTCTTTAAGCAATTAACATCCCATCACTCCATTACAGCCGTTTTGAAACCGAGCAGTTAACAGCGAAATATTACACGGCAAGTAATCCGACC
>NW_008824358.1:3042150-3055883 GCF_000699105.1 Pygoscelis adeliae | reverse complement strand
GGGGGGCGTGGGTTTCCTCACCTGCGAAGCAGCTGGTGAAAGGGTCCCGCTGGCGAGGCGGGCGCTCTGAGGGAAGGTGCTTCCTGGGGCTGTGAGGAGGGACAACGCTCCTTGCGCGATGGCCGCCGAGTCGCTCGGTCGGCCTTCCCTGTCAGCGCACAGCCCGCGTGACATGTTAGAAACGTGTGACAGGCGACTGCTGCAAAGCGATTAATGTTAGTGCCACGCAGCCCGCTGGCGGTGGAGGGGAGCGTAGCTGTAACCTGTCGTCCTTTCTGGTGTGAGCCAGGGGTAGGCAGGCCTCGCCCTTTGCCTTTATTTGTCCCGCTGTGGCATCTTGCAGGTTTTCTTCCTGCTAAGACCAAGACCTGCTATGCCACCCCAGGTGTTTTAAGTAGGTTTTGAGCGCCTGTTTTCTTATGTTTTGCAGATCCTGTTCCCAAAAAGGATTTGAAGCGGCAGCTTTAGAGCAAGTGGAGTTAGACAGACTTGAATTACAGGAAAAGAACAGAAACAATGTACATTTTCTTGTAACGGCCTGCTCTTCCCATGTGTCTCAGGGAGTCTTATTTCAGCTTCTCTCACCATTGTAAAAAGGTAGGCTTTATCATCAATAAAAATAATGCTAGGGTTGAAAGATAGCATATACTTCTTAGGATGATCTTGCCTCAACTACTGTATCGATACAAGAAGCTTCTGTCTTTTGGGGGGGGGGATTTCTGAGTAGCTATTTAAATTATTTTCTTCACCTTGAACAGAATACAAACATAATAGGGTTTAGATGCAAAGGACATACTTGAACCCACAAAGTAAATTAGTTTGTTCTGTGTTCAAAGTAAGACACAAAGTAAAACACAGCAGCTCGAAAGAGCTCTGGCTGAAAGAAAAATGCCCAAGTAATATCTAAACTATATAATTTTTATGGCATGCCTCTTTCTGACTGGATGTGAAAAGTCAGGATTTATAATACGGCAGTGCCAGTAAAGTGCTCCCGTGCAGAGACAGTTACACAAGAAATGTGTCCCTGCACTAGTAAGGTGCTGCTGTTGTAAGAAACAGGCAAAGGATGTGAGCTCTTGAGCTTGTTTTCCGTTTCCAAGTACCTGCATCTATACCCGGAGCTCGTTGCAAGTGAAACATGTCCTCGTGCTGAGCAATTTTCTAGTGCCAGCAACAGCTTTGTATGGTGATATATAAAAATCAAGCATTTGGACAGTTCTGTTGTCAGTAGAAAAAAATAGGAAAAAAGACTCCATAGTCACGTGAATTCATCATCTCTCAACCATTTTTAACAGCTGCTTTTGAACTTTTTCTGCTGGATTTATGCACCATTGAAACATAGATGACTGCTCTTTGTCTGTTGGAGACTGTTTATAGAGAGAAGGTTTTGGAAGTGAATGGTCTTTGCCTTTCTATATTCAATTTTTAACAGGCAGAGAAGAAAACAGTTTCAAGTATAAAGGTAGAGAGACATCCAGCTCACAGACAGGGGAAAGGTCTACTAGTAAGAGTCTTGAGCTGGATTTATATCACCTTCAAAATCATCAGAAACCCATTCTAAATGACCACGATCACTGGGGTCTCTGACCCTGATCTTAAAGCACATCAAGCAGCAATGGCAACAGTACTAAATCCTGGACGTTTAACACTAACGCAACGTTAAAGCTAGAATCAGCAGAGCGCCAAGCTTTTAAAACAGCTATTGAGGTCTGTTTAGGCTGTTGTAGCTGGCCGCCTCCTTCTCGACTCAGGTTAGGGATCATTTAGAGTTTGTTGTGGTATCACAGGAGGTTCCTGGTTTCTCCTGGATGTATATAATAAGTGGTATAGCTACATTTAAGGGTACTGTGTAAATTTGAGCAGTGGCAGGTGTTGCTTCTCTGGGGCTGAACTGGGCTTTGGGTTTGGTTATGCCAGAGGGCGGCAGGAAAACACAGATCGTCTGCTATTACCATCAGTGAACACGTGCTGCACGATGCCGCACTGGGGTTAGGAGCAAGTTTTTTTCAGGATTTTGAAGGAAACGGAGGTTAGAACCGATGCTGTCACAGCCACCTTGTTACACATAGCTCTGTGTCTGGCAAAAACAGCCCCTCTAGTGTTAAGAATCATTTGGGGTTGGAGTTTGTTCCATTGCTGGGTGGAGAGCCTGGGTTTTTACTTGGTACGTAACAAGCTGCTGCACTAAGTTTAGGGCCGCTGTGGTTAGCGGCTACCTTCTTACGAAGAATTTTGGTCTGGCAGGGTTGCTTCTCCAGAGCTGGGCTTCTGGGCAGAGTTAGGATTAGGGGTTTTGTAAGCATTAGTCTGTGCGATCAGGTTTGCACTGGATGTAAGCGGAGTTGTCTGGCTAATTTAAAGGTTGTCATCCACTGCTGCCTCGTTCTGTGTCCAACGGAAGCTCCTTGGGTAGGGTTTGGTTTGATCTTAGGTCGTTGCAGGTTTTAAGGTGTCACTGGGTGGAGACTGACCCGGAGCGTGCATTGTGTTTTATTACTTGTTTTGTAATTACAGTCTGCTATCTGTAATTTAGATGAGCAGACATATAGGGCTCTCCAGCTGCTGAGTTTTGTTTAGGGCTTTGGCTACCGCTCAGTTTTTTGCTTCATTCTACGTGAAATAGAGATTATTTTTTTTTTTTCTTTTTACTAGCGTGTATTTAGGGGCAGCTTTATGGTTAGGCTTCCTCCTGCAATGTCCCATTGACCCGCGTGTCGGTTGTTAACGTTGATCCAGGCGGAGGGTTGTGGAGAGACATTTCTTAGGTATTCAAAATTCGGTGTTGCTTGTGGGAGAGTTATCTGAGATGGCTTAACGTCAGTCAGACTTGCTGTTGAAGTTCAGCTTCATGTCAGGGTGAAGGCTGAGGTTTCAGACAGCAGACCCAGAGGACCAAATCTGTTGTTAGGTCATGTTTAGAGCCAGCACTCGCAGAAGCCTGCCAGACTTGTTTTAGAGCTGAGTATAGACTCGGAGTTGCCTGCACATTATATTGTTTTTCTTACCCTCTTATCATCATTTCTGGCTGTTCTGACCTTTTCCAGCATTTCCAGGGAGCAGTGAGACGATAACAAATCATGCAGAAAACACCCTCATGCGTGATCCTGGGGTTGTAATATTTTTTTTAGCTTAGTTTCTTGAAAAAATGAGATTTGTGTGCTTAGTATTCTGTCCTTCAAATAGGACTTGGACCTGTCACCAATTTTGACCAAATGTGGTAGAAAGTCTGCGTGTTCTGGCTTTGTGTAAATAGGCAGCTGCACAGGGAAGAGAGACTTTTAGTTAAAGGCACACCGAGGACAGAGCTCAGTCCTTCTGGGATGTTTGTCAGTGGCACAATGTTTCTGTGGCTTTCAAAGTTTTGTTTTACTCAGGCAGAGACGACGAACCGCTATCAACACGAAATTTTTTTTGTTGTACAAGGTGCTTGTGAATCTGGGCAGATCACGTCACCTCTCTGTCTCTCGATTTTTCTTCCCCAACTATTTCTAGTCCGGTGCAGTTAGATGATAAACTTTTTTACCAGCTGTTTGTGCAGCATCTTGTCAAACGGAGTCCTAATGTCAAGTGGACCTTGCTGGTTCTACTGCAATATGAACAACGTGAACAGCCTTCACAGCATAACTACAGTCAGTGGACACCTAATCATGTGATGAGGACAAAACGGGGCTTCTGGGAATATTTGCATCTCTGTCTTTTTCACACGGTGAAAAACGCCTGGGATGAGTCTCTTTACTACTTACTGCACTTAAGTCAGGTTGGATATGAACGTTAGTCTCACGCGGGGTCTTTTTTTCTTTTTTCCTGGAGATAACTTGCCGAGTATTCTCAAGGCAGTAGTGATGACAGCATAAGGAATGATTGCCAAAGGGGGGGTGACATCATTTCTCCCAATGGCCTTAGATAAGTTATTAAGTACCATTACTTAATCATGCTCTGATAAGCGAGTAGCTTCTAAACATTTGATAAACGCAATGCTCATGCCTTCCCAGCACAGCAAGTAGATTTTCGTTTTCCAAAGACGAAGAAAGTCTCTACCTAGTGCCGAGTGTGTGAATTTTTTTCTCTTCTGTCTGGAGTTTCATCCCAGAAGTTGCCGCTCTTGGTGTCTGAGCGCTGTGCCCTGGTTAGAGCCCTGCGGGAGCTGGCAGCCCTGTGCCCGCCTGCATGGCAGGGATAGCTGCATCGCTGCTTCCACCTTCTGGAGGAGGCAGTGAACGAGGGATCCTGGTTTTTATGGATTCTTCCTGGGATTCTTTTACTTTATTTCTTCTGATTTTCTTTGGTTCTCTCCTGCTCTGGGTGTATCCAATGGGCTATGTATTGTGAAGACCATTTGCCCCTTTTCTCACACTCCCTCCATTTCCTGTTAGTATTTTCTGAGTTTTTTTCTCCCTTATGGTTCTTTAAAAAAATAATAATCTGAGAGTCGTGGTAAGCAGTTGACAAGGCTGCTCACCCATTAAAGGAGATTGCAAAAATCAGGATATATACTGTGGTAGTATGTTGGGTAATACCCAAAGTGCCATACAAGTATTATCTTCTCACATGTACTGGTAAGCAATGTCATCCAGCACTGAAGTGTGAGGATTAGGTATCAGCACAAAATACAATGCTCCACTGTGGTTTGGAAGAGAAGACAAATACCCTATTTATGGTGATTTTATTCTGCTAAGACACTACGGTAAACGTTGCTAATCCTGTGAAGAATTTGCTAGAAGGGATTCCTACGGATTCAGACCTTTTTTTGAAGACTGTACTTTATAGGTAGCTACATTGTCAACGTACTCTTAAAAACGTGTTGTGGCATGGGGAATGTCAGCTTGAGGTTATGGGTTGGTCAACTCCAGCAGTGAAAATGGAGATGTTTTATTTCATGCTTTCTTGGCAGCGCCCGACTCTTCAGAGGTGCTATAGCTGGGGCATGCAAAAACCTCCATTTTGCATACGGGCAGATCAAGTATGTGTACCAGTGGGCCAAGAGCACTGATCTGCTCATGTACCAAGTAACCAGATGCTGCGGAGACACTGTGACTGGCTGGACATGCTGCGGAGGTGCTAAAGGAATGGCTCTGTGCATGGCCCGACTGTCGGCCCGGGGCTATACAAGTTGCCACTGTGCCCTGGACCTGCAAAATCCATAAGCATCAGTTGAATCGTCAGTGTTTTTTGAAGCTGGTGAGAGTTGCTTAGGAGATCCCCATCCAATTATTGTAATATTCCACAGTAATATTATATGCAAAATGAAATTCAACGTATCAGATAATGTAAACATACTTAACTGTTACTGATCTTTATCTGTGCTGAATGAAAAAAAACCAAACAATTCTTGCCTTTTTTTTCTGTAAGTGCAATGACCGTGATCTGATCTCTGTTTCCAAAATCTTCAATATTTAAAAAATCTTATTGCACTTGTGGACTGATTTACCAGTTTTGGTTTTCTCAGACAGTAATCCCCTCCTTGCTCTTAAGAAATTGACAGTTTCATTTGCATTTTTCCTTCCCAGTGTCAAGTTGGCAGAGAACCTCCTGGTCATAAGGCTGCAAAAAGTATTAGAGACAGGGACAGTCAAGCTGCTGAATAACAGTCTAGGGGGCTGGGACTGTTGCTACTGTTACTTCTTAGCACTTCTGCTTTCTTTCCCTTCAAATGTTAATAGGTAAGGGTAAACAGATGCACACAGGCAGGCACATGGGTAGCCTAAGTTGGTGAGCTTGGTCTGTAGGGTGCAGGCTGAAGTTCTTTGGTGGAAGAATGAGTATTTCCACGTGGGTTAGTACCTGGGGAGAAGATTCCACCCTCTCCCTCTAGATGACAGCAGAACACCAGCCTTGCTGTAAGGGATTGTTTCCTGAATGTATTTCAAAAGAATATTATTTGTTGTCCTGCTTGATAACTTTTTAAAGAGGTTGGAATTACTGTTGTAATATATTGCCCTGCTTCAGAACAAAGTCTGCATACTTCGGACAGCTGATAAAAAGAAAAAGCACCAGGAGTTTAAACATGTTCTTTTATGAATATCTGTTTCCGCAAACTCGAAACATGTTCGCACCTGTGATTAATATCTCTGTATTTCACAGGCAAAGTACGAATCTGATGCTTCTTGACGGGCAAGATCCTGAACCCTCAGAGGCATCCTCCTTTCTAACACCACATGAATGCATTTTTCTGGAGACCACCGTGGAGGAGTACGTCTGTGCCAGTGCAGTGCTTGATGAATGAGCATGGTGGTTTGATTTTGCATCCTTCCACGAAGAGGCTGATAAAGCCAGTGGTATGATGTGAGCTCCCTGCCTTGGGCTGCATCGTCTCCCAGCTGGCCCATTACATACCTCTCAAGCCTGTGGCCAGGGACAACTCTCAAAAGCAGGCTCCCTTCTGTCACCGAGGCAGAATCAGGGTGAAGCGCCCTGTCCTGCTGCTCTGGGCTTTCCTGCCCACCCGCTTCTGCCGCCCAGGACAGGGCTCCTGGTGACTGCTTCTCTAAATGGCATTTGTTGCACCAAAGGCGAGGCGGTCCCTCTCTGTTCCCTCGCAGCCAGCAAGGCTTTTGCCTGCGTGGGTTCTGGCCCTTGGAGAGCTGCTTTTTTTTTCTGTACGGAGGCCTTCTCAGGGATCAGCTCCTTTTCCCAGAGTGTTTCTGCTTCCTGGGAGACTCCGTGAGACTCAGTGACTGATTGTCAAATGCCGAGCTAGGAGACGGAGCAGCATGTACCTCTGCCATGACACCCAGGGGATGCACCCGCATGCGCTGTTGGCTATTTTGGACTTCCTTTGCTTGAGCTTGGTCCTGTAGAAAGAAGAAAAACGTTGACAAGTGAATGGAGAAGGTTCTTTGGAATGCAGATAACTATTTCTTCTTAGGGAGAACAGCCAGGAAAAAAAATTACACAAGCTCTTCAAAAAACATATTTAAACGCTCTCTGCGCGTCCCCCAAGTGATCTTCCTCTCACACAGAAACAGGACAAGTTGGACTGTGAAACAGTAAGTGGATTACTAGTTATATATATTTTTTTAATGGGTTGGCTTTTGTTAGCTTTTAAAATGGTTTCAGAGATGTTTGGGTATCCCAGTCACGCTGCCAAAGGTTTATGTCGTTGGAGTTGGAGGTACAAACAGGGTTCGCTGTTGGGTGCAAACAGGAAGAGGGGGAGGAACAACCAGGCGGAGCAGAGCCGGGCAACATGGCTTTACGTGTGGGTGGGAGAGTTTCCGTTTAGCTCCCTGGTTGCTCTCCTCACTGGCCCCTGTCCCAAGCGGCACTGTGAGAACTGGCTCCGCTGCTTCTGTCGATCCACAGTAATGAAAATAGAGGAAACGTCCAAACTGGTTATTAGTTGTGTTTACAAGAATGACAGCTCTGGGTTTTGAGGCTGGGGAATGGGGATGACATTAATTTTTTTCTGCAATTATACTTGGATTATATAGAAGCCAGAAAATGGGCTTCAAGATAACTTTACCCTATGGATTAAAATATTGCTTGCTTTTTGGGGTTTACTTTCTAATTCGGTAGGTGCAGCTACGATAAAAAATCTAGAGGGGATAATGTGGTGATTCAGTTTTTCTCAAGTTATACATCGGTTTTAAGAACTAACAACAGGCAGTGCTTTCAAAGAAAGGTTTTATACTCGAATACTTACTTTGAAAATATTGTGACTTACTGAAATGGACGTTGCCCTTTTGAATAACTGTCATTTTACCTGTTCTTGGGCTGCAGCAGCTATCTGTCTTATATATATACAAGAGACAGGAGTTCTGAGTGGGAATACAGGGGAGGACTTTTTTATCCAAGCTGGAATTTTTGAAGTACGGCAGAATAAAGCCATTAGCTCTCATAACTTGAAAATTATTTCAGAGTGTATATATATATAATATATCCAAGGAAGATTGGTTGTAGCTTAGCACAAATATCAGGAAAAAGTGAAGTAAGAGAAGCACTGATTCAAAAGAGAAAAAAAGGCAACAGAGTAAAGTTGGTCATTACTAAAATCAACTCTGGTGAAACTATAAAGTGGGGGGGGGAGAACTTCTGCACCTGAAGCACTGATACTTACCATAGGTGTCGA
Organism: Pygoscelis adeliae; assembly: GCF_000699105.1. Lineage (NCBI taxonomy): Eukaryota > Metazoa > Chordata > Aves > Sphenisciformes > Spheniscidae > Pygoscelis > Pygoscelis adeliae. Next base: position 3,047,815 of record NW_008824358.1, on the reverse strand, counting down.
TAAATAAAAATCCCATGTTTTGAATCCTGCTGCTAATTCTCTTACGTCCTGCTTGTGAAAGGGTAGAGTGTGATCGGGCAAGAGAGAGGCACTACCCCTGGCTGGGGGATCTGTGCTTCAGGACGTCTCATCAGCCCAGATCAAACGGGGCTGTTGAGGGTTACTTTAAGTTGGAGCAAGTAGGGGACGTGGGAGTGGGACTTATATTTGTTTGGCTCACAGGAAAGACACTTTTAAAGAATGGGAGGCTCTGACATGTTGCCTTGGCTTGAAGGCGGTGAAGACCTGTGAAAAGTCAGGAGAGGCTGGAGTGAGAATTGGTTGGAGAAATCAGTTGTGATAAACCTGCATCTCACAGCGGGGAAAGATTCAAGAGACTGAGGTCGATATGCGGTTGCGCTTCTGGGTAGTGTCAGGTTGGAGTGTCCCCTGGTCACTGACCCTCAGGGAAGTCAAATCCTGTTACCGGCAGAGCTGCTTCTGCTGAGCTTTATGGCTTTCTAGTTAAGTGTTGCAGTGATGATGAGTGGCAATGTTGTAAAGGGTAGTTAGACGTATCCTCTCAAAATCTCATTTTAAATGATGTCCTGTTGCTTTGGACTAACTCATAGCTAAGCTGGAACGATCTTCATTTTCAGTTGCAGTATCGTTTTTGTCCTCCTCCTCTAGAGCTAATCTTCAAGACTATATCAATTGCTATTCACAAATCTCTTATTTTGCTCCACTTTGTTTCTGTTTCTAATACCAAACACCCCAGTCAAGGTCTCTTAGAGCTGTGTTGTACAAACAGAAGGGAGTATATGATCTCTGCCCCAGTTTGGAATAATGAGTCAAAGACTGAAGGTTTGTGCTCACTCCAAATGAAGTTAAAGTATCATCTGCGCCTATTCACTAGACCTTCCAGAAAACGCAGGAAAAAACAGGCTGCAAATAAATATGAAGAACTAAGTCCAAACAAAGAAAGATCTGAACTACCAGAATGTGACAATAAAAGAGATTTTCGAAGTGGAAGGTGACGCCATCCTGGCTTCTCCATTTGTATTTCACTTCTATTGTGAGTTTGAGTCATGGGGCTCAGCCAAGCTCAGCAGCTCAGGACCGGCATGGCAGGAATTGGCAACGAGCATCTGTCCAATGACGGTGTCATTCCCAGCACTGGTGTAGGGGAAAGGCCAAACCTGCATGGAAGGACTGCAAGCCGGTAGTGGTGAGGATGGCAGAGGCCACCTTATGCACATACAAAATGAAAGCTCTTATGACATCAGATAACACAAATTTACCGTAATAAAAACATTACTATATACTGAAAGTTCGTTCCAAAACAACAAAATGTTCGAGTTAATTTCTCAGGCTAAACGTAGTAAATGGTAAAGACAACACAAAGACCTGGGTCTTTAACAAAGAACCAGAACTCACTCTGTAGCTTTTATTTCCATTAATACTGGAAGCATTAAAAAAACCCACAAAACAGAACAGAGACTCTTTTACACTGTATAGCACCTTTCACTCTCTGAGATCTGGGGGGATTTTGCATGTTGTGTCTATACAGCAGTATACAGCAGCAGAAACACGCAGCTACTGGAACATAAACCTATGGGTCTCTGAATAGGAAGTATTTGATCGCGACAAACGCCTCCCCTTACACAAACATCTCTTTGAATTTTAATGGCAAGCTCAAAGCTGCTGAAGAACTGGGATTCTCAGCATCTCTCATTATTTTTGTAGCGGCAGTTAGCACCCAAAAGTACATTTGAAAAATGCCTGCGTAACTGTCTGCTGCTAGTGGATGGGATTTCAGTTTTTCAAGTCTCAGCAGCAAACGCGTGAAATTGTTTCATTACTTGGCTCTTTGCCTCTGTATGAGGTAAATCATGAGCCTGCTAAATCTGTAGATGGGACTGAGCAATCATCTCTGCTTAAAATCAATTGTGAAGCAAATGCTAATGTGCTCCCCCCTTCTGTACTGCTGTACTGCAAACTCCTCACTGCCTGTAAATTGGTATTGTGGTAGCACTCGGGAGCGTCCGTTGTGGAAAACATCATACAAAGTCAGAAAAAACCCAATTGTCCCTGCCCTAAGGATCCTGCACTGTCCTTTTTTACAATTAATCTTCATGTTTCTTTTTCCTGAACTGAAGTTGGGCTGAGCAACTGAAGTTGCAGTCACCGAGTTCTTCAATGGAGTTAGAGCTGCATAGCACCTTGCCGCTGAGCCCAAGGAGACCTGGGCTGTGTGAAATGTATGCTAGTATATTTGTAGGTGATTATAAAAACAACTTTTCAGGGTTAGTGTCCAGATTTGCTGCTGCGTAGCACATGAAAAAGAGTCCCAAGGCTTTCTTCTGTTTGACTACCTTCGTTATTAGTTTTTCTTTTTGTGTGTTTTTCTCTCCCTTAGAAACATGAGGGCTATGAAGTCTGATGTTTCATAGTTTTGCTGAAGGACATTTTGAGAGTCTCAGGAAAACATACCAAGGTGATAGAGACAGTGAGCTTTGAATGTGTAGAACGATCATCTAAAGCTAATTAGCTGTTTGTAGTTTTAATGGATAATCAAAGGCTGGGTTCTTATAAGAAACTAAGTGTGTACCATATTGCTCGCTCTGAGGCTTTTTACATGCCTTACACAGACATACAGACAAAATAATTGTGGAAATGAGAAAGAGTCCACTTGCTGCAGACAGAGCAGCAAAGACAGACTTGTAGCTGGGTTTTGTTTTGAATCTGGTGCACGAATTACCTGGAATTCCCTGACTTGTTGTCTGGCTTGACCCTGCTTTGTTCGAAGCAGTCACACAAATGTGGTAAGTGGTGTATGGTAATAGATTATACAGAGTGTACTGCCTTGCTGTGGAATAAATATTGTCCAGAACAAACTGTCTGTCCTCGTTGCCTTGGGCATGAAGCGTCAGCTCATAGGTGTGAACAACTGAATTTGGGGCGCACCAGTGTATCTGCGCAGAGCTGTCTGTAACTTCAGACACCTCTCTGAGCCTCGGTGGGTCTGGAACCTCATCTTCCCTTGACGTGCCAGGACATAAACATTGGGATGCACTCTGAAGTTCACTGCACGGCTTCTGAAGGTGTCTGCAAGGGTTGTAGTCACAGGAGGTGTATGCCAGTTGCACTGGGGTTTCCATCGACTGTTCATCGTAATCGTAGTCATCCACATAGTATATCAGTGGTCTGGTGGATGCAGGCTCTGACCGAGCGTTGGTCCTTGTGGAGTTCAGCTGCGGTAGGCTCGTTTGTGGTGTACCTTCCCCAGCGTGAGTGGCAAAGGAGTGGATATAATGGTCGGTGGCATTGGGGTTTCCTGTTGCTCTAGTAGAATAATCACTAGTGGGCTGGTTGAATGGGCCTTCCTGGGGAAACGTCGCATCGGTCGTTCTGAGCTCTCTCTTCAGCTGATCTGTTTCAGTTTGACTCGTGGAGCCGTAATCTGAGGAGTGACTATAGAGCTCTTTAAGAAAACCTGGGGAGCTGGTTATGGACACAAAGGAAGGGGGATGGCTCGTGGATTCGGAAACTGCCACCTCCTCCTGGGAGGAACTGTTGGCCTTTGTGAGCATCGGCTCAGTTGGGTTGGCTGCAGTTGTGCTCATTACGTTCCTCTGAATTAGGGAGCCGGTGTAAGTGTCTTGGGTTAGTGGAGCAGAGTCGGTTGTTGTTACTACGGTAGTTGCATCATAACTGGTAAGGCTGAAAGCATCGCGTTCGGGAGAGGGCGTGTTTGAATCGGGCACTGTAACGTTTCGCTCAGACTGGCATTTATTGTAGAGCTCTGGCAGTGAAAAAGATGTTGAAGGTCTGTCCCAATCTTCCTGGGATGTGTTGCAAAAAGTCTCCCAAGCCCTGCAGAGGGGACAAGTTAGCATAGACAAGATCCACAAGAACATTACAGGCTCCTGTAAGGCTGCTTGGACTGGAACTGGCAACCTGCTGTCCCCAAACAGTCTTTATATTAAAGAAGACCTGAAACCTAAACCAAAGCTAGGTTGTCTTAACGATAGTCCTGTGCTTGGCAGATGGCTTTATACAGCACTGGGAACTTAGGAGACTGGCTTTTTGGTTTTGTAAGGTGCAGGAAGATCTTTTGCCTGAGAAGCATCATCGTTTGCGACAAGGACTGTGAACCTTAGCAAGAGTGTGTCAGGGTTCAAGGTAACTTGTAAAGGGTCAGACTGTAATGCCACACTAGGAGGGGAACGCTTGCAGAGAGATGTAACAGGGTCCCCAGGACCCTTAAGTCAGCTGGTTTAGGCAGCTGGAGCTGTGCTGACGCGGGATGTGCTTTTAAATGACCGAGCTCGAGTTCTTTCTTTGCTCAGACATCGCATGTTTTTGTAAAGAATGCAACTGCTAAGCCCATCCCGATGAGAAACAATGTAATTTTAACAATCTACTTCCCTGCTCTGTCCACTTCTGATGACAAATCTTCTCGGTGGCCTTTCAAAAGGAAGGGAGATCATACATATGCAAAGCACTTCTTTTAACTACAGCTTCTTGTAATTAGTCTGTAAAACTGTAGGAGAGCATGGAAACAATAGGTGACAAATGGGGCTATTTGCAAGGGGTTTTGTTGACTGCCTGTGCCGATCTAGGCTTTGGGAATGCAAGGGCAAAGAGGAAATAATTTGCTGAATATCTTGCAAAGTCTTCCAGGTCCTGCTCCCAGTGGTGACCCATCAAGGCCACCAAGCCAGCTCATTTTTTATCTCCAGCTAATAGAGAAATGTGAACTGAAATAGAGAAAATAAGCTCTTCTCACCTTAAAGTAGAATCCACAGCTAATAACAGTTTCTACTGTTGTGCGTGTGCCCATGGCATTTGTCCACATTCAAGTACAATTCAGCCATGCTTTGTCCCTGAGGGGGACTTTATTTTGCATTTCTACCTCTCGTGGAAGGGAAGAGCACACAAGGAATTTGAATAACTTAGATGACAGTGAATGTTCGGTCCCCAAATAGCTTACATATTTAAGTTGTGTCTGAAAAGCATTACTTTATTTCCTTGAACTCACTTACTTTTGCAGCACAACTTTCTTGGGCTTGGAGAGCAGCCAGGAGAGCTGGCAGTTGCACAACAGAGGATTTCCGTACAAGTTGATGATGATGCTACCCGATGAATTGGTATTCCAAGGATTAAAGGAACTCAGGTTACAGCTACAAGATGACAAATGCAATGATTAGCAAACGCTGAGCTACCTTCCAAGGACTGGAGTGTGCTTAGTATCCCGGAGTGTGTAAGACACAAAGCAATATTCCCAGTTCCCTTGGAAGTAGCTACTTATCACCACCACCATTCTGCGCTTTGAAGTCCAGGCTAGTGCCTGCCCATCTCTCTAATTTGCACAGCGTAGCTGCTGTGTGTTAAAGCATAACAAAGGCATTGTAAGGGGATAACACCTTTAGAGATGGCAGCTGGAAGGGAAAGGACCTAGCATTTGGCAAGGGTCTTCTGTGAAGGATGCTCTCCTCTCTGCCGTCGTGCGTTCAGCTACACTTTTCTTTTGTACTAAACCATTTCTCCAGCTTCCTTCTCAGTCTGCTTGTAATGGCTTGTCTTTCTCTATGCCAATCATCCTCTTCACGTTAATTGCCTCTTTCATAATATAGACTCTCACCTACTAAAGTCAAATGACTAATACAGGAAGACCTTCCTT
>NW_008824358.1:3039071-3042076 GCF_000699105.1 Pygoscelis adeliae | reverse complement strand
CCTCCCTGTAGTCTGAGTGCTCAGAAGATGCTCTCTTTTGTCCATGACTTTAACTGCTACTCCTTTGGTTTTTTTAAGTTTGGGTCATGATTTTTAGCACTTTGAACTGGTATTCCTGCAGGTATTGTAAAGTGCTGTGTAAATTCAGTGTGGCAATCTAGTGGGAGATGGAATCCGTTGGGTTTTTTTGCTTAAATGGGTGTATTTTCCTAAAACTGATTCCTAGAGCACAGCCAGTGCTCTAGTGTTTGTTTTCTGATATGCTTATAATCTGGGCCTATATTACAGAATTCCTTTAAGGTGCTCTCCAAATATTTTCCTTTATGCTGACTGTTCTGTGTGCAGTTTACCTACCCTTATTTTGATAAATCACCTTCAGACTTTTCTTTCCCTTAGTATTTCAAGAGGTGCGTGGCATACCAAGTAAATCACAGAGGTGTTACCTCTAGAATAAGGACTAAACCATTGCTTTTACTAATGCTGAACAAGGAACTGTATTAATGTCTCACGCTAAAAGTGGGAGGGACAGGATTTTTGACCGCTTCCAAGGTGCGGATTTTAGGAAACTGTCAGCATTCATCCTTTGTAGAGCAAGGAATCCTCAGTGACCCGCTTCTCCTCTGGTGAGACGTTGCCATTGTAGATGTTGGAAGCATGGGCTGTATTGCAAGTGGGCTTCAGTGGGTCTATGCCAATCTTAACAGCGCTAGATGAACTCATCCATTGGGCTGGGAGATAAGGCAGAAGAGCGGGAGCACGATGGATGCGATCTCAAGCAACCAGTAACTGTGCTGTGAGTCTCATGTCTCATGCCACCTCTTTGGGCTGTATCAGCTCTTCTGCTGTATCAGGTCTACATCACAGGCTTTACATGGCATATCTGAGTATAAGACAGCGTGTTTCTCCATAGCACGCAAGCCCATACCTCCTTCCTAAATATTTGATAACAAGCAAACTCTGCATAAAAATCAACTCCCAGGCACCATGGTGCTGCGTGGCAAAGGCAACGTTATGTGAGGAAGAACAAAAAAGAAAACAACTCACTTCTCAAACGAGAGATGGCTCAGATGAGGAGCACTGTCAAACATCTCTGTCCTCACGAAACCCAGAGAGTGGGAGTCTTGACAGTTCAGCTCTTGGAGACCAGGCATGGACTTGAAGAAGTCGGTATCGAGGCTTCTTAATCGTGACATCTTTGTCAGGTGAAGCGATCTGAGGTTGGGCAAATCTCTGGTCCACTCTGGTTGAACTGAAGCAGAAAAAAGATTTGTATCTGTTGCCTAAATAGAGCATTCCTGTGGATTTCTGCCTAGAAAAAAGTTTTGAGTTCATAGGGATATAACATATCTCTGTGGTCTTCTGCAGCTATTCTTCTTGGGAAAGAAATAGAACAAAAATCAATACAGCAGTGTATAAACACCCATGCAATCACATTTTTGTAATATTACCTGCAGGTCATGCTATCGTAGGGCAGAGGTAAAGAAGGGAAGATAGGAGGACGATAAAGCTGATAAGAGATATGGAATAGGTTTCCTATTAGGTGAGATTAAATGAACAAGGATTTCTCTGCTCAGAGAAGTGGTGGGTGGGGGGAGATTAGAGAGGTCTACAAAGTCCTGACTGGTGTGAGAAAGGCAAGTAACTTCTTGTTTCTCCTAGCGCAGGAAAAAGAGCTGAGAGGCATGAAACTGAAAGAATAGGCCTTATACAAAAGTGCCTTTCCGTCCCACGACTGAATTGTGTAACTCGCTACCACAAGAAGGATTAGGTAAATTCATGGAGGAAATTTGGTGGTGTATCTGTTAAATGTGGGTTGAGGTGAAACCTCTAGCTTGAGGAGTCCCTAAGGTCCTGGCTCTGCCCCAGGCTGAGAGCAGCTGAGCAAGGCATCTAACATCTGTCCGCTTCAGCACCTCAGTTATAAACTGAGGCTGGCAGGGGAGGCAGACAAAAGAAAAAAAAATCATGCTGTAAATTGCTCAGGGCAGGGATTGTCTCCCTGTGTGGAAGTATTTGGTTGGTTGCGGTCGACACAAAAAGCCTCTCTCTGTGCTACTTCAATACAGTTGTATAAAGCAGAGTGTAACTGTGGGGACAGACAAAGAAAGATTTCAGCAGTGTGTCTGGAAAGGGAAATGATTTTCCTCCTGCGTCTCCCAAAGCTAATCTCAGGGCTGACAGTGGAATTAGGACAGAGGTGGGGGACTACAGGGGGACAAATAGTCCTGTTTGGTGGTGTCCATTCTCTGCTCTTCCTTTGGGAGGGTGGTCTGCGGGAGGGTGGTCTGCGGGAGGGTTTCCCCCCAGCAGTTGCATCGCAGCTGGAGAGTGCATTGCACGCTTGGACCAGCGGTTTGCAGCTTTCAGCGTGGGGTGTTCCCCCTCCAGCCCGGGCTCGGCCAGGATGGGAGCCATCATCCCAGCAAGGCTTCTGCTCCCCCTGGCCTGACCAAGCCCCATGTTTACAGTGGGAAATCCAGAAACTTACTTTTCTCAAGAAAGGTCCCGCTCAGATCAAGCATGTCGATGTTGTTTCCAGGCCTGTTCGTGGCCTCGCTGGGAGATGTGCTGATGGCAAAAGCAGACTCCCTAATTCCTCTGCTGTCATCCTGCCCGAGCAGCGTTGCAGAGAGGTTCAGGAACTGTAGCTGAGGGTAACAGGAAAAAGCCAGCGGCTGGATTTCAATCAGTGGATTTCCAGCCAGGGACAACCACCTCAAGTTAGGCAGGGCAGAGCTGTGGCACGATGGCACCGACGACAGCTTATTAAAGCTTAAGTCCAGGGAGAGAAGACTGCTGAGGGCTTCAGATCCCCATCTAACTGCCTGGAGATGGTTCTGCCTCAGCGAGAGGACGCGCAGCCGTGGGAGGTTTGCTATCTCCGTGCCGTTCACCTCTTCTAAGAGGTTGTTGCTGAGATCCAAGGTCTCCAGGGCCTCCGGAAGGCAGACGGGGAAAGCTGTCGGGCTGCTGTTGGTCAGCTGCAGGGTGATCCGGTCCTGTTC
>NW_008824358.1:3030952-3039030 GCF_000699105.1 Pygoscelis adeliae | reverse complement strand
TAACGTTCTCCCAAGAGTCTTCCTGAGCCAGCTGGAAAAAGGTGGTGATGTCCCTGGATGCTGCAGGCTCTGCTCTGCTCACCGGGCCCGACGCTGTGTTCCCCACCAGCAGAGAGAGGATGATCAAGCGTGAAAACATCCTTCTCCTAAGTGGCTTGCAATTAACTTGCAAGATCTGTTTGGTTTTTGTTTCAGGGAGGGGAAAACAAAACATCAGCATTAAGAGCTAAAATAAATCCCTCCAGGCAGCTACAAGCTATCTAAAAGTGAAACATTTGTAAGTCCTTTCCTTTTGCATTCAGACAGCTGAAGTGATAATTAATGTCTCTTCTGTAATTAAGCCTAAGTAAACATGAACCCTTGGGGACAGAAGTATCATGTGATCTTAGTCTAAGCATACCTACAGTTTTTCATGCAGAAAGCAAGCAAGTTGTATCACGTGTCTGGTTCCCACACCAGTACCCTCAGCACCAGACCGGCACCCAGAAGAGCAGCAGCGCGGGAGGTGGGCTCCCTGGTCTCTCTGCTCAGCTGCCCCTGTGCAGTATGGGGGTATGAGGGAGCGCCAGTGCTACTCCACTATAAAAATACCGGTTGGGACTATACTGGACAAGCTGCAGGAGAGGGATATTGCCATGTTATGGGACTTGACTTTTATACCTGATTGTGTATTGCTCTCTACAGGGCTGTCCTGCTGCATAGTGTCCAGTTTGGCCAGCCCACCGGGAAGAGTTATCTGATGGGATGATACCCAAGCAACAGGGCTAGGGTCAGGTGGGACCGTGGCAAGGGATTTTTTTCTGTGAGGTTGTCTGTACAAAGCAAATGTATGGATCCAAAGGCAGGGGAGGGTTGTTAAACATTAAAGGACCTAGGAGCCCAAACTGGGCTGAGCTGCAATGGGGTGGGCAGGTAAAAGTGCCTTTCCTATGTTAGGAAAGGCTTTCCTTCCCTTAGCAGAAGTTGAAACAGGAAAAGCCCAGGGCTCGTGTGGGCTCTGCCAGGGCAGTTCTGCCCCGTTCTGAGTGACAGCCACGGTGGGGACCCCAAAGGCACTTTGAGACTCGCCCTCCTCCTCTGCTCCTGACCCGCTGGCAGTGCCCCGGAGCCTGTCTGCCAGGCGGTGGCAGGGCTGGGGCCCTGCTGCAGGTGAGTGCCTCAGGCGTGGTATGCACCCCAGCTGCTGGGGAAAGGATGTGCTGAAAATGCAGCTCCTGAACCACATTTCAGTCAAAGTGGTCAGAAACGGAGAGCGTGCTCCTGGATCAGGACCCTAAAGGCCTGGTTACCAAGAAGCATGTTATTCAGTGTTACGGTTCCCTCTGTGCTCCCTCCCCGTCCCACCCCAGCTTTGCCTTTGTCATTTAAAAAAAAAAAAAAAAAAGAAAAAGAAAAAAAAGCTCTAAATGATTTGCCCAAGGCTGCGCAGGTAATCTGTGTCAGAGGAGGGAATTAACCAAAGCCCAAAACTAGTGCTTTTCTTACTGAGCTGTCTTTTGTGTTGCCAGGCATCACAATGATCATTCCTCATCCAAAAATATATTACAGTGTAGGGGGGTGGCTGAAGCCCCATGTAGTATGAAATATCTCCGACTTATTCCAAACCTTAATAGCTACTTGCTGTTCCCTGAATGGTGCCAGGTCTTGCCCAGACCACCATCTGGTGCTGCCATCCCAGGTTTGAAGTAGGGACCAGCAACACAGTGTAATTTGGTTGCTTGTGTCCTTTTTGTCATCTGGAACCGGGCAAGAGCTGAGCAGCCTCAGGGCTTCCTGGTCACCAGAGCTGCTGGATTTCCAGCACATGGCAGGGAGAGGATGGGAGGAATTGCGCTGCTGGATCCCGATCTTAGATTTAATCTTAGTCCCTGGCTCTAAACCGCATCCGCTTGCACGTACCTGTCCAGAAGTCCTGATGCCTCGTGCTTCTGCTCTGCGTGGCTCCGATTGCCTGGCCTTGATTTTATACACTTCGGTGACTCAGCTGAGAGCGTGAAATGCCTCTTTTCTGTTCCCGGCTTTCCCTGCTCGTGGCTCTGCCCACAAGCGCAGGCGAGGTTTGTTCCAGGCTTGCTCCCCCGCATCCAGCTTTCCCCTGACTGGAGAGGGGGTGGCTCCAGGCAGCTTTCCCCGCTCCCTCGGCCCTAGCAGGAGGTGGGTGGGAGGGCTCTTATTTCCCAACGCTCAGGCAGGGCTGCTCCGTCTGTCTTTGTCTAAGCAGAGGGGGATAAAGGGAAAAGATCAGTGTCTGTAGTCCCAACTCTCACGTCTTCCAGTGACAGGGGGGAAGGGAGAGGAATTATTGCGTTTCTTTGCTGACAGGCCATGATGATGTAAAGCTAAGGCTCTGTCTGCTGACATGGGCTTTGGTTGCTCTCTAGGCACCAATAAAAGGCTTCAAGTGTTTTTATTTCTAAGACTCTTGCAGTTGGGAGTAATTCCTGGAAATGTTCACGCAGGACAAATGACTTTTCTAAGGAGGCCCTTGGGAAATGTCAAAAGCGAAGCTCTCACCTACCACTCCTGCAGAGAGGAATGCTCTCGGCCGATGGAGAGGGCCTGCGGCATCTCAGGCTGCGCGTGATGGACTTGGGAGGCCTCTCCCGGTCCTGCTGTGCGTGGGTTGTGTTCTCTGTTCTGCATCTGCCGTACTGCATAGCTTGGGAGAGTTCCCATTCGGCTCCTTCTCTCATCCTTTGCTGGATAAGTAAGACTGACAATGTAAAGTATCTCCCACCAAGGGACCTGCCCTGAGCCGGATTTCTCAGCATTCCCACAATTCGAATAATAATTTGGCTGGTCAAGGGTTGAGAGTAAAGCCAGGAACAGGAAAGGGGTGAATTGATCGAGATTGTTCCAAAGTAAAAGCGAAAGGGTGGTTGTTCAGTTGCTACTATAAGACAATTAATGATTAAAATTTCCAGGGAGAACAGTAGTCAGTGTTTTTCATTTGTCAGGACAACAAAAGAGATCCATGACATGAAGGCAACACAGACCTGTATGCTTGGGTACTAAAGTGCAGATAAAGGTCTTGCTTTCCCAAAAACCTTGAGTCTGCATGTACGCAGAGCTTATCTATTGACCATGTCATTCATTATCTGCGTGGGGAGAGAGCCTTGAAAAACACCAGAACATCCACAGAACAAGATACCGTCTTTTAGTAGGACTCTCTGGAGCCATTGCGGTTCCCTTGGAGGCTGGGCGAGATGTACGTATTGTTCCCGTGTGGAATGGCTCTAAGGCAAGACAAATAGTTTCCTAAATGAGGGGCTAATCCCATAGATTAACCCTGGTGGAGCAGCTCACAGGCCTGCGTTTAGGGCAGCGTACAGGCCTGGCACGTGCGCGCTAACAGGTACCTTCAGAGGTCTGCACTCTGCTGGGTTCAAAGGGCAAACTGGAGCAGGTTAAAAAAAATCTGAAGAATTTGGTATAACAGGAGGAAAGTCCAGCCCCTGCCAGGCGGGTGGAAACCCTGCCTTCCTTTTGGCTTTGCAGACCTGCTGGCTGCAAAGCTCCTCTTTGAGAGAAGCTGGGGAGCAGGGAGGTGGTCTCGCTTTGCCTCGGGCTATTAAGTACCCGTGTTGTGTTTGCTGCCGTTAGCTCAGTGCTTAGAGACAGTGAATTTTCATTGGTTATTATGTTGGTTTTAATCTCTCAAAAAACTACTCCATGAAACCTGGAGGGCCAAATGCTGCCTTACTTTTAATGTGTTCAACCTCACTGACTTCATTTTGGAGACTGAGACAAGCAGCCTTGTAAGACTGGAAAAGCAGCCTGGCCACTAGCGAGCGGGCCACTCATTTCAGTGAAGGTGGAAGGGAGGTGGAGTCTTTGCCCAGAGGTGCTTGACTTCCGAGTGGTACAGAGAACCTCTTGCAAGAAGCAGAGCACCCTTGGAAAATGAGCGTTTGTTATTTTTATTTTCCACCTTTGGATGCCCAGTTTTTGAGGCAGGCATCCTATTTCCCCAGGTCTTTGCCTAGCTGCAAACTCTAATCATCTGGAATATTACTGCTATGGTACTACGTCTCAAACAGCTGCCCAGGTATTGGTGAAGGTTTCCCAGGGCAGACAGCAGCCCTCTCTCACCAGTTTCTCTGAAATTATCTGGTAGCAGCAGGCAGAGATTTCCCCTTTGTGAGTCACTTTGGCCTGTTCTCATGTCGCTGAGTTTCTTCAGGTTATTCTTCTCCCTTTTTCTACTTTTTTAAGAGTTTCAGTGGCAACCTGGGGGAACGTTTAGTAAAGGCAGGCATTTTTGTCAGCCTTTTCACATGGATGATGCACAAAGAGCTGAACCAGACGCCCCCACCCCGGGGCTGATTCAGTGCTGCACAAAACCCCTCTGCCTGCAGGAATTCTAGGGATAAGCCCTGCATTCCCTAGTGACACCGAGATAAACAGAAGCACGGGGAGAGCAGGAGAAGGCGAGGATGGTACCAGGCTGTAAAGTTTAAGAGATGAATGTTTCTCACTGGCCGTGATCCAAGTGATGGTTAAGAATGAAACTATCCTGAAAAAATCTGGAGAATGGCTTTTAAGGCCAACAAAAGAAAAGAAGAATTTTGCAGGTCAGTTCACAGAGCAAGCACAAGCAAGACATTTTCCTACAGAGAACAGGGAGAGAATGCAAGAACAGGATTATTTAGCCTGACCTTTCAGAAAACTCTGGGGTGTGTGTGTTGTCTGCTGCAGTAACACATGCTGAAGGCAGGGGTGAAATCCCCTACAGAATTTGTTGTCAGAACAGACAGCAGCCATCTGACATTGGTAGTGTTTTACCCTGACCTGACTTTGGTTTAATTAAGCACGATGCACAGCATAGGGTTGCAGCCGAGTCGAGGTATTAGTTTCCTAAAGGCTTTTGTTTTCGTCTAAACACGATTCCGCTCCAGGATTTTGTCTCTGATTGCGAAATTTCAGGGCAGATGCCCTTGTCCTGCTTTCACTCTCTCTGTAAAACATCTCACACATCTGGCACCGTGCAATTAATAACTTGGTTTCTACAGACCGCTGAGCCTATGTTCTTTAACTCCATGTGTAAATCAGGTGGTATGAACAAGCGAAAGCCAAGTTTAATCAGGTTATTGTATGAGTAAGGGAGGGCGTGGTACCCCGTGTGCATTAAGGGGAACTTCTGAAGTCTGGCTGGGACATGCTTGGTGACGTGGGGAGGGATGAAAGATGACTCCGTGCTGTGGCTGGCCCCGAGCTGGGCTGGTGCAGGTGCCAGGCAGAGCAGGCTGGTGCAGGCCTCCTCTCAGGAGCTGCCAACTGTATCCAGCCCGGAATTACGGAGGTGCAGGAGTGCCCTGGGTCGTGCCTTCCCACTCCGACCTCTTCTGGGGCTGCTTGTAGGAAGCAGAGCTACCGTCACTGCCCCCATGCAGCACTGAAGGCAGCTGGATAAAAACAGACTCCTTTCCTAAGTGTTCCTTACCTGTCATGGAAAAGCCTTGCCGGGAGAAAGGTAGCTGATGACCTAAAGAAACACGGAGACAGGACAGCAGCAAGGGATCATTCCCTTAAAGCTAAAATGACAAAGGGTGAGGCTTACAGCCAGCCGGGATGAGCTGTCAGAGCTCCTCCTTGCAGAGCAGCGGGAATTCTTTACTCGAAAGGCAGTGACACATGGAGTGAGACCGAGGGAGGGGCAGGAAAGAAAATGGAAATATTTGATCGTTTCTCTGAAATCCCAGCCCAGACAACTTGGACCGCAAGTAGGCATGTTTGCTTAGCAGTAAAACGCGCCGCACACTCTGCTAATGAGAACTACATTCAAAGTTCCCGTATCTCTGCATTCACGTGTTCAGGTCATTTAGATGACAGGTGGCAACTACAGGGCTTCCATGCAACAGTCGTGTGACAAGGTCTGCTCCGAGAGTGGCAAGCACAGGGCTGTGCTTCCCGATGACCAATTTACGGGAGTCTGTCATTGCCAAATGAGGGGCTCTGACACAGGCACAGTCACAGTCCTGACTGCAACTCGGTAGCCAAAGTGGAGGCCGAGTCTGGAAGAGGGCTGCCTGCGGAAGAAGTGCTGGCACTAAGACGCGCATTCAGCTCTCCCACAGCACCCTTGGGCAGGTTTTAAATATTGCAAGTGTTTGGACTTGGACTGTCCATTATAGGTGGTTCTCACACGCTGAGGAAAATACTTGGCCTGTGTCAAGCAAGTGAGAAGTGGGTAAGTCCTCTACTGAGGGAAAACTGGATGGGTCCCTCAGCCCCTGTGTAAAAAGTGCTGAGGAGAGGGAAGTACGGGGGGCTGGGAAGCAGGCTGTATCAGCTCTTTCTTTTGCAAAATGTAAAGCTATAGTTTGTTTAAACTGGCACAAATCGGGAGCGATTCCACTGCAGCCTACTGACAGGCACTGGGGAAAAGCAGAGGACATGACAGAAAAATCAGGGCTGTCCAGTCCCAGTGACGGTTGGGAATTACGCAGTGATTTCTGCGACATCGCTTGGTGACATGACAACACCTGCCCATTGTATTCCTTTAGATATGTGAAACCAGTTTTGGTTTGCCCAGCAGTTTCACGAATCCTCCTAGCTTCATTCTCTCCTTGCTTTACTGATCACTACGCATTGCAGGGCAGAACCAAATTTCTTTCAGCTGGGTGGATGTGTGTGGCTCCCTCCAGCAGGCAGAGCTGGCTGCTACAGATCTGCTTCCTCAGGCACGGTATCGCAGAGTAATCTCTTTGTATTCTGCATTACATACATGAGTAAGATCATTTCTACAGGCATTTCAGCTCCTTGCTCAACTTATGAACAAGTTTAGAGTTAGATGTCACAGTGAAACAGAGTAACAGGGACAGAAAATAGAAAGGCCTACACTCAGAGGCCTTTTTAACAAGCAAATAATTTTAAATAGTACCTAAAGCATTTTTTTCAACCTGGAAATTAACAAAGTTCCTCAAAAGATCAACATTTTGAATCCCATTTTGCCAAGATTAATGCTTTGGTTTTAGGTGTCTGGTAGCTTCTCTGGCTTTAAGGGAACTACTTAAGTGGATGAAGGTAGACACGGGTGCTACATTTTTGAACAATTGTGTAATCACTACTTGGGTTGTGATAGCACAGTCCACAGGACTTTGGAACACTGATGGAATGTTTTCTGTTCCCAGTGCAAGTGTTAGACAAGTAATGTAGCCTTAAAATATGTATTTAATCAGCTTTAGTTCTGTTAAATGCTGGCCTTTTTAACAATGGCCAGTTTAACAGTGGGAGTTGCACGGCTGTAACAGAGGAGTACATTTGCCGTACAATATCCTCAAGTTACTTGTTCTGGATGCTGAAACAGACTCTTGCAATTAAAAATACTAGATTCAAAAATGCCCAGTGGCTAGACACTGTTTATTTAAAAACCTCTAGCTGTACAAAAGGAAAACAAAGACGATTTAATTTTCCTAGTGTTGACGATGGAATTGCCATATTGCATCCAGTGACCTTGGCTTCAATATTTAACAAAAACTGTAAATAGTCCAGTCATATTACAAGATGGATTGACATGTACAATATTTATTAGCCAGCAATTAACAATCAGAGAGGTTTTCGTTTAATTTCTGGTCATCTTAGCTGCGGGGAGAAGCAGGCAGAGGGAAGAGAGTTTACTTCACCTCATTCCTGACCTCCAGTTAATTTATGGAATAGATCTTCGTCCAGTGTTTCATTCTGGTCCTTGGAGCGGGTTGACAAGAAGATGTAGCCCCCAATATACTCATGGATGATTTTGCAGTCTGCGCTCAGGCACGTGAAAGCGATAGATACATTCTGATCAAACTCGATTGCAACCTAAAGAAAATACATATGGCAAAATCAGGAACAGAGATAAGCTGTGTCTGGGGAAAAAAGAGCAAGTGTGAGAGCATGGCTGGACCACAAATACTGTGACAAAGCAGTACCAGACAGGAGCTGTAAAGATTTCCTGGTCTGCAGGATGTCGAGAGTGTTTGGCTGCTTGTTTCTTAATTTTCTGCTATGGCAGGGCCCTCTTGTGGTCAAAATCTTATTGCTTGTTTAGGCAGGCAACAAAAACATGCTTTTAACTAGTTTTTCTAATGGTGCATAAA
>NW_008824358.1:3029247-3030932 GCF_000699105.1 Pygoscelis adeliae | reverse complement strand
GGAATGGTACTCCTGACTCTTTGTGCACTTAACCAATAGTGTTTAATACTGTCCATTGGTATGTGCTGACCTTAAATCCGCTTTTGGGGTCCAGGTTTTGATTTCCAACTACCGTCAGTTCTAAAATCCAGCAAACTGAGGTTAGGTGCTAACTGTGGATTCTGCCTTTTTTGAGAGAGATTTAAAGCAAACCCAACAGTTTTACCCAGCATTACAGGCTTTGGCACAGGGAGGACTGCAGGAGAGTACTAGGGATTGTATCTGATCTCTCCTGGCTCCTACAGGTGGATGGGGAAAACTGTATAAGCAGGAACAGTTTCCAGGCTGCTTGAATTTACATTGGGTCACATTAGTTCTACCCCAGAAATCTACAATTTACAAAGCTGGCTTCAAGCTTTCAAACCCAAACTCTGCAGTGGACTGCTGGGCAACAGCTGGCCCCACTGAGCAGCCTTCATCAGGGTCAGGAGCACCCCGGTATAAATCACACAACGGAGCTTCTTTCTCAGGACCGCATGCTGACACAGAGGAGCTTGCACCCTGGCCTTGCAAGCTCAGTTTGGGATTTGCAAGACAAACTGTATCCTCAGCCTGTAACAGAGACTGAATCACCACAATTTAGAGGATGATGCACGAGCTAGACTATACAGAGAGTTAAAATGAGATTTTTACTGACAGAGCAGTAAACATAACGGGTTGGAATTTACCTTTCAGTCTCTGTATTTCATCCCATCAAAATCAAGGGCAACTTATAAAGAATAAGCTTGGTAGGAACCTTTTAAAATGGAGATCTTTTACTTTCTGAATTTTGACTACAGACTCCATTAAGAAAAATTTTAGGCAGATTATTTAATAACATGTCACAACACATTCAACATCTTTTCACTCTGAGGTTTAAAAAGATTTTCTGAAAGCATCATCCAGTGTCTGAAATGTAATGACTGAACGCAGGGAGCTGTTCCAGTTTTACCTGGCGTATTTCCCAGTTCACATTCCACTGCTTCATGTTGGAGAACCTCCACGTTGTGATAGGATCTCCTGTGGCTATATCTATTCGTATCAGCCTGTTATAGGACACCCCAAGCATATCATCCTTTTTGCTGCCTTTAAACCTGAAAAAAAACCCAAACCAACAAAGCCTTTGAGAAGATGGGGTTTGCAGTGATTTCTGTCTAGAGAAACATTTCACCCGCCCTCCTCTGAAAGTGCAAAAAAAAAAAAAAAAAAAAAGTGGGAGAAGTCACAACAGCCTGGGATTGAGGAGAGCTTGGGCCCTGCTTTAGAACAGTATTTGTTGTAAAGCAAAAATGTAGGCTGGTGAACCATGGTATAAGATGGAAAATAATCAGGCAGGTAGATCTAGCTGAAATCTTTCCAATTAATTGTTTTCTGCTAAAAAATACTGTTCTGCCAAAATGCATGAATTTGATTATGCTTTTACTGGAAAAGCGTCAACAATAATTTTCCTTGCTTCATTTCACTAATGTTGAAACATGTTCTTCTACTTATATTCACCTAAATTATATAAGCATATAAAGGAATAGCTAGGAAAAGGTTACTCTGGTAAAGAAACCACCTTCCTCGACCCTTCATGCTGAAAGCTGGAAGAAATCTCATCTGTCTGCTAATATTTTCAATATTTTTGATCCCGTTTCTGAACCTTCTCCCCTTAGATGAAGCTGGCT
>NW_008824358.1:3008782-3029175 GCF_000699105.1 Pygoscelis adeliae | reverse complement strand
AATTTGTGCCTTACTTAACGCCCGCACTGAGATACCGCCCATCAGTTTGTAGAAATTCACCACGAGGTGTTTTGCTCACGCTACAAAATGCAGTTTAGGTGTTGGGTTTGTTTGTTTGTTTAACAGAATTAGTGCTGACAGATGGGGCAAAACATCTACATCTATGTTAGTAAATTAAATAGCGACAGGGAACATTCCCGGGCACTGAACTCGTGTTCTGTTCGATTGCTAGAAGAGTCCCAGGCAGAATTCTGGCCGCAACCAAGCAGCGCTCTCAAATGACTCCTAGGTATGGCTCAGGAGCTGGAACATCCAGGGACCAACATGATCTGGCAGTTCATGTGAGGCTACTGGGTTTTGGGAAGTCAGAAAGTTTAATAGTACAGATGTGGGCTGTTCTATGCCAGCTGGCCTCTGTGCCAGAGAATGGTTCCCAGCTGGTTCAATTTATACCGCAGATGATTCCTAAGTAGCCCTGGAAGAGGTGTTAAGCACAAATTAAGGAAGGTGCCTCCAAGTACGGTTGTGTCAGTACTGTTCAGTTTTTTGGTAGTTTGTCAAGAGAAAAGAATGCAGGTCAGAACCCTGCCACATTCAAGGTAAATGTCCAGGGAAACTGCTGCGAACACAACAGACCTTTCCTGCGCTGACTGCTCTTCCAGATCAACCTAAAAAAGGGATCGTTTGCTGTTTTCTTAATGAAATGCCAAAGAAATTAGCATTTTATCGTATTCCAATGAGAAAGAGTTGGAGTGAACAAATATATTGCAAACCTGAGAACACCAACAAGACATGCATTTATTTACATTTTAGTGAGTTTATGTCAATAAGGGTTTAATCCTAGTGATACGTTACTTCAGGCAATACACGACAGGTCTGTACGAAGGCAGACATAGTGGAGAGTCTCACTCCAGGAACCGAGCTACTGAGTGCTACTGCTATAGAGAAAAACAGCAGTATGGAAGTTACTAGAATTAAAAAAGGTCTTGTGGGGGAAAAAATAGAGAATGTTTCCAAAACAGGGAGTCAAAGAACTTCCCGCAAATCACTGACCGTGAATGCCTTATGGCAGCTTGACATTGCTGTAACAGTGTGATTACCTTACAATGTAGTAGGATAAGCCAAACTCGGGGAGGGACTGCCATGCTTGAATAAAACGCAGCTTGGCCTCCACTAGGGGCATCTGGCATACATTTTGGTGGGCTTCCAGAATACGAGCAGCCAACTGGGAAACACAGGAAGAGAGAAAGGTTTCACTTGACTGGAGAACAAAAATACCCTTGCTTTCACTAAATCAAACATCATTAGCTCTGATGCCATGTTCAGACACTTAGTCATCACCGTTCATGCAGAGGTACTGCAGAGAGCACTTGGGGACAGATCCTGAGCTACAAGGGCAGAAGAATGCAGGAAGGTCTCAGTGTCTGGGTTTGTGCTGCGCTGGGTCTAGCTCCAGCATACTGCTCTGGAGACTGTCCCCCGAGGGTGGGTAGGCTGAACTCTTCTGCAGCAAAAGCAGTGGACAAGGAATTAGGTGGAGAGGAAGGAGAGGCACCCAGGCGAGGACAGGAAGACACTGTTATTTAAGATGTAGACGGTAACTTCCTGTCCTTAAAAACCTTCCTTTCTTACTCTGAAGAGACTTTCAGGGACAGCGTTATCAGGAGGAGAACACGATGAGTGACTTAGGAGGCTGTGGGGATGTAGGAGGAGTACTTGGAAGAAGTGCCGAGAGACCTGTCCGTGTGTTCATTTTAAAGAAAAGGCCTCTTGCTAAATATCAAAGGGACAAATGAGTATTGCAAGATGATCCTACTGTACGGTTTCTAAATGCTGCTTCGATCCAGCTTCACCCCTAAGCAATCACTGGAACCACCCATCCCCAACCATCAAGCCATGCTCAGGATACCTGCTTGGACTTGTATTTTTTGGTATAACGTAGTGAGACGAAGCATTCTGGTTTCATATCTATGCTTTCTGGATCAGAGACAGCCTGGGGAGACATGGCCCAGTTCTTCATCTTTAGAAATGAAAGGATCTTGTGGACCTCGGGATGATAAGAGCTATCGGCCATCGTTTTACCTTTTGAGGCTAAAACGCAAGCAGCCATCCACCGAGCATATTGATTCTCCTGCAACAAAGACAATTGTTTGGTATTTTTGGACAAGCCATTTATGAAGACGGCTACTGCTCACGCATCTTTCACTGCGCGATAAAACCACTCTGGAGTTACTCCGCTTAATTTGCGTGGATGTGTAGTAACCATAGTACTATTGTTCTTCCCTGACTGGGCTAGTTCCACCGACAGGACTGCCTTTGCAGAACAGTTAGGTTTTAAATTTTCAAAGAAACCCAGTACTTTGGAATAGATTCTCATGGAAATTTTATTGCATGACTGTTTTCCACCTAATGAACATTTTTACACAATTTGGATTGATACATTTCAATACACGTGAAATAAATTGAAACGGAAAACAAATGCAAGATCCTTATCACACTACTCTCATCTGAATGGGAAGAGTTCTAATTAAGAAAAAAGAAGAGAACAAAACCCCAAACCCCAGTCCTGTGAAAACACTGAAGCAAAACATTGTAATTTCTTTTTACCTTTTTGATAGTATGTTCTTTTTTCTTTCCAGCAGCTTTACTTGGAAACTGATGATAAACATAGAATTACTGTCCTTTTGTCCCCTCAACCATAAAGTATTTGTTAAACCACCACATCATTCTTAAATTTTACTAAACATGTAGAAAATAAACTCTCTGCAGCATCCTTGGTTTTCGATACAAATTCTAGAACAAGACAATGGGTCTTCTAGACAATCTGCCAATAAATCTGGAATACAAACTTTCCCTTGTCTTATTACTCACGTTTTCGCATCTTAAATATACTTCATTCATGCCATCAGCAACAGGAATTAGTAATTTGATTCCAAACTTCTTCGCTGCAACATTTACATCTGGTACAACTTCACATCCTAGATCAGAGAGAATCAGGAAGGAATAGATTTATTTAATTACTACATCACTAACTTTAAGTACTGATTAATACTGAAGAACAGTACTTAATGGTTGATTTTCTTTGAGATCAAAGGCCAAGACTTCCGAAGCTTAGGCCTGTTCTAGCTTTCTGTTCTAGTTCACTGCCTGGTCTGGCTTGCCAGGGTGATGAATGCTCGGAGCTCAAAGAGCATGTTAGTCAATGTGAAAAAGAAAGGATCCAAGTGCTCTCAAAACCTCAGCCTGATCTTAGGAAATGCTCAACACTTAAAATGAAGAGGAGCTGATGAGATAGGCACTTTTGGAAATTTTTGCCTAATTGTCTTGAAAGCCTGGACTATATTTTCAGAAGCTGCTTAGTACTGACAATGGGACGTGGGTGACATCTACAACAGAGCTGGCCAGTTCAGGGATCCGGGAGAACTCTGGGGACCTGGTATTTCATGTTGATGGTGCTATTACAGGCCTTCTGGATTCAGCTGGAGTCGAGGATGCCTACAGTCCCCCTCTGTGTCGAGGGACACCAAGGCTGTGGGCTACTTGGTGAGGTTCTGGTCACCCTGGCTAGTTTTACCATGCATTTATCTGACCTACTGAGGATATGCAGATTGGTATGCAGAGCCATTTGTTCACAGGGGTCAATCTGCTTTCTATTTCAAAGGTTTCTTCTAGGATGAATCCTGGGCATCACTGGTTCCCTGACGCTGAACAAATGATGTCCCTGCAGGAGTAGATGTAGATGGAGGCTATATATGGTGCTGCTGTTTGCCGTGTGTACACCTGGGATTTCTCCTCCAGAAGTACCTAAAGCTGGTTGTAGCTATGGAAATCCCCATTCATGAAACAAGGTCCAGAGAAGGTCTTGGAGCTGTCCCTGCACAGCAGTATATAGGTGCAACCTATGGCATTCTTGTCCGCTGCATCATCCATAAGCCTCTGCTACCAGTGTGCGTTTGCCAAGGACAGAGGTGAGTACTAGCATTTAACATAGAGTAAAAATATTTGGAAATAAAAGTGTCACACAGATCCCATTCTCTGACTCATCTTTAAGTGAATTCGGCAGTACGTGGCATTTTACAAGCCAGGTCCAGATAATCTTGGTTTGGGCTAAGCTATTGAATCCTTTTTGTTTAGGCCTCTTTTGCAGATGCAGTCTGCCTGCTTAGGAGTCTCAGTAACTGAAAAAGTTCCAAGAGTAAATGCTACTGCGCTTGCCGTCCTGAGTCTCGCAGGGATTCCTTGATTTATTCAGTTCACGAATGCAATAGAAAAAGGAAAGAAAGGAAAAGAAAATTCCTACCTTTTAGGTTTAGTTTCTCAATAGGTTCTCCCTGTGCGGATTCCTTGTTTTTAAAATAAGATACTGAAGTGTCTTTAAAGACAAACCAATATGGCTTGATAGCTTTGAGTGACAGCTTCCTGGGCCTAAAAGAAAAAAAGAAATCACATTTGTTTATATTGAAATGTACAAATTGCTAAGTCACTCACAAACATTACTGTGGATCTCAAATTGCTTTGAGGTCATACACATGGCTTCCGTTGGGTTACTCATGCTTGTGTCAATGAGGCGGGTGGCAAACACCTGGAACCGACACCGCACCCAAGTTATCCCGGGTATGGATGTGGTTTTTACCCCAGATTCTAGCTGAATCCCATCTGTGATTTCTCTCGGGTTTTTTTCCTTCTCTTCTATGTGGTTTTTCTTACTTTTTTTTTGGTCTTTCATTCTTAATCAAAGCCCTTCCCTTCTAAGGAAGACTAATTCTGTTTTTTACATGAGCTCAGTAACACTAACGTAACCCACGAGTTTGTTCACACGCACTAGAATTAGCTTCAGTTTTTCATCGCTCCTTATTTAGAAGATTTGCACCATAAAACTAACTTGTATTCATTAAATTGTAAGGGAGTAGAGACCATCTTTTTGGCTTTATCTGAATAGTATCTAACACAACAAAATTCAATTCCTTCAATTATACAGGTTCTGTAGCACTCCAAGAAAAGGTAATAGTTTAAACCATCTTCTTCCACTAGGGCAGTGTTATTCCAGCTCCTCACACATGTATATAGATGGATATAATCCTAATTTTAATTATTTTGCTTAATTTCAATACTTGGCTAATGCAAACTGATTCCTTTCATAGAGTAAATTTAAAAATATCTACTTTGGAATTGAGAATTAACTGATAGATACCAATGGTCAAGCATAATCATTGTGCCCGCCCCACCTCTCTTCAGTAAGAGATAAAAATCATAATTAATTCTACTAAGAATACACTAACAAAGCCACCGGGGCTGGGGGGGAGGGAGAGGAATAAAATCCCAGGTTCAATATGTTTCGGGAGAGAAAACCAGAGGTATTAGCACTATTTTAGTAGAGAAATACTTCACAACTAGCTACAAAAGTCAACAATGAAGTTAAAAAGAAGAAAAAAGAAAAAAAAAAAAAAATTCCACTGTCTATTTAGTACTTCCCTTTAAATCTAAGATGATGGTACAAACAGTATACAGCTAGCTGGAAAACAGAGATTTATTATACCCATTCTTGCCTTCTCCAGAGCCTTTCTAGAAATCCTAGTTTAGAATCCTTTCTAGAAAATGGTGATTTGTATGATTAAATTTAAAAAAATAACTTGGATTTTCAAAACTGCCAAATATTTTGGCTTTTAATTTTCCAATATCGTGACATTCTTCAAAAATAAGGGACTATAATTTTTTTTAGACTGACAAAATTATTTTTCTATCCAAAAAAAGTTGCTGAAAACTTGTTTGAAAGCTTTTTGTTGTTGTTGTTTTTGAAAAAAAAAATTGTAATTCTCCACCATATTGTCACCCACCTGAAAGTAGTATTTACTAGTGTGCTAATGTGGTGCATACTGTGAATAAATGTGAATAAAAGTTCACTATATGAATAGACCCAGCAGTATGACATACAGCTTTGCATTTATGTTTACAATTAAGCAAATAACTATAGTAGCAAAATGCTGTTGTTCTTTTAAAGAAATGTTTTACGCCTTACCTAGTTTCTACAATGTCTTAGGTTTAGTAAGTGATTTATCATGTATATAGGAAATTTTTCATGATGAAAAATAACCGCTGAATGCTTTTAAAAGCAAACTGCTCTACTGCTGGGGAAAAATAAACAATGCATTGTTAGAGGCGAATAACTGACAGAACTTAAAAGGCTTAAATTCCCTTTCATCTTGAGCCACCTTAGTAATTTGAACATCAAATAAAATTTCTTAATTGGGAATTAATAATTAACAATTCTTAACAGTTAACAACAGTTAACAGTTTTCAAGTGCAATTTTCAGTTTGCTGGCTACAAATATGATTTGTCAACGGAATGAATGATAAATACTTGGGCAACAGAAATCTTTATCTTTCTAAAACATGTGGACTGTTTTGCGATAAAAGGCACTACGGACTTGAGGTCACTGCAGGCATTTAAATAACCCATAAATGAAGATATTCTAGTGGGATCAGAGAATTGTACTTTCCTCAGTTTACTTACTTAGGTGAGGTATTACTGATCTGGTTTACCATACTGCTACTTCAACTTGAAACTCATTTTGATATTAGAAACAGACTCCATGCTTGGTTAGAAAGGGGTAATTTGTTTGTTTCTTTTGTTTAAAAAAATACATCAATCCCCAGGGTTGCTTTCAGAAATTCTTCTCAGGGAGAGCTGAAAGTTCTTTCTAGTTTTTCATTGGCAAAACCCAGTAAAATGTGATTGAAAACAAAATTGTAGACTCTCTTGTTTAGAGATGATGATTGATGAGCACTAGGAAATTTAAAGAGCCTGGTCTTTTAATAAGCATAGGTATAGCTACCCCAGCACCCCAAGAGCTGGAAAGATTTGCTGACAGTCTTGCTCAGAAGCAGTAAGAGAAAGATTTGAAGATGATATTAGGTGTATTTGTTGATTTATAACCTTAGGATCTACCGTTAGATTAGAATGAAAAACTCAAGAGATCTCTTGTATGGTTAAGCTTTTTGTTTTGTATGTTTTATTATTAGTTTTAATCACTCACCTAACTAGCCTGAGATTATCAGCAAGTTTCGGGATGTCTGTGATGTCCTCCTATCAGGAATAATTAGGAATAATTTTAGTACAATGCACTTTGTAATCGTCTGTTAACTCTGTTAAAAAAATCAGGAACCAGGTGGGCTCATCGGAGTCAATGCATTTGGCACAGTGAAAGCAATTCTGGGATCTGAAAGGACATACCAGAGCGTTACTTGTGTTTCCACCTTCCAGTGTCACTTCCAGATTAGAAAGTGCAGCTTCTACTTCATCTACTTCTGATTCACAGGTGAAATCTTGTGCCTCTGATGATAATGATAACTTGTTTACATGATACTAAAATAAAACATCGAATATCAAATAGTCAATATATCGGTTAGCAACACGCAATCACAGCATATGGAAAATAGGCCATTTGGTCTTCTGGGTCTCGGACAACTGCGTAAAGTTCTGCAGCACGGAACTATGGCGTGTTTCACAAGGAAACAGGTATGTCCACCGTAATCTCCTGTGCAATTACTGATAACAGTTTCCTATTTTAATTGCCAGTGTTTCTATTCCTTCAGTGTATAATCATCCTGTTCTGTGAGGCCGACTCAACGCTGACATTTCCATCCCTAGTACTGTCAGCTGTAAGTGCCATCCGTACCAGGTGGAAACGTGGCAGCAAGGTTCTGTGGTGTTCCACAGTGGCAGGCCGTGAATTTTTGGGCAGCTCCGTTTACGTTTAAAAGGAAGGAATGTATTAATAATCAACATTTGTGCCTTATTACCTACAGTCAGGGACTAAGTCACGCTAAGTCATGATAAATTTCTACGTACTCCATAGCGTCCCTACCTTCACATTGTGCTATAGCTTTTTTTCGGTCTGTTGTGAACATATGTATTGATGTATTAGAGAAATTTTCAGGGAGAATATGTGAAAGGGTGGTAGCTGGTATGGGAAGCAACACTTCATAGTAATCCCCTTCAGAATAGACTGGTATCAAAGTTACATCCTGGGTACGGTTTGCTTTAGAAAATCTTAGTAAATGGTTCCATAATTGTATGTGTCAGTTTGAATAATGGTGTGCTGCTACTGAATTTAGTTGGTTTAGCTGATGGCTGCTGCTTATTGTTTCTCACTCAAATAGCAGCCCCCCAGTCCAAACAGAGCTATTGGCCTGGGCTCTATCCGAGTCTTGCCCTAGCTTGTGCCTGCCTCTTGAGCAAACAGGTTTTGCAACTTGGATCAAGTACGTGCCTGTAGTGCAGCGAAGATCAGCATTTCTTCCTCTGTGCAGTCAATTTCTTCTAAGAGGATGGCCCAACGGGCTTGTTCATATATTTGGTTTATTCGCACTGCATCATACTGTAGCAAAAAAGAACAACATTGGTCATTAATGACCATCAAGATACAGATTCACGATCAGCTGCAGCTGACCTAACATTGGGCTGAAGCCATAAAGGTTGTTTCCTTCCTCCCCCCACCTCTGCCCTGCTGTGTACGTTCCCATCCTTCTCTTGTACTAGCCGGTGTGATTGTGTGTAGGGTCACAGTGGCTTGCTGATCCAACAGAAAATTAATCAGGAGTCCTTGGCTGAAGCAGAAGGGGAGATTAAGACATCCCCTTTTGTGGTAGTGGGCCTTGGACTGACTTAACCGAAATGTGAAACCACACTATGAGAGTGAAAATACTGTGACGCAGCTGATATGAATGTGACATTCAACAGCTTGCTACTGCCAAAAGACAGAAGCTCTTATTCCTCACTTCCCCTCTTCTGCTCTTGGCTTTTTCGGTTCTGGCTCTATCTTTGCACTGGCTTGACATTTGTCAGATCCTGCTGTGAACTGCTTTAATTCACTACCCATTTTTTGGATAGCGATTGTTTCTTATTATCTACTTGGTTAATAAGCTGAAATGACTCACAGAAATATTCAAGCCCCAGAGCTGGTGAAAGGTAGGTGATGGGAGGGTAAACCTTGGAGCGTGACCTCTCCCAGTAGTGGTGAGCGATTAAGTTGCCTGAAGCTGTTTTGGGTTATTTCATCCTATGGCTCCATGGCTGGCTGGGGCAAAGAAGGGAAATGTTTGGGCTGCTGATGTTGAGACACGTACTTGAATTTTAGTGGGGGTGGCATTTCACCCAAAAACAAGCCACCTGTTTATCTGAGATGCCTGAAATGAAGGAGTTTTACAGAATTTACAGAAAATAACAATGTGAAGGCCACATCCTCTAAAATTCACATTTGAACTCTTGTTGATTTACACTGGCCGATGATCATGCTTTAATTTCACTAAATGTATCACCCGAGCCTTAAAAACACTGGCTTAACACAACCAGCGTTGACTTTTGGTGGAAACAAATGCAAACGAGAGGCAACTTGAGAAAAACATTGAAGTGATTTTTGAAGACTAAGTCTTGTTTTCAAATGAGACTTAGGCATTTTTGCTGAACTTTCCAAAGGTATTTAACAACCCAGTTACATTGAAACAAATTTGATGTAAGCGCCTGAGTGCTTCTGCGGGCTTCAGAATATATATTCAGCCCAGAAAAGCTGAATATTCAGTGAAGGGCAGTGGAACATAAATGTAATTTTTAAGTCCATTTTCAAAAATAGGGCTTACACCTTTACATCGTTTAGGATGCTGTCAGTTTAGTTTTCCCCTTAATTTTTCTTGTTAGAGGAGAGGCAGAAAGTAAACCAGCCCCTCTGGAAGTCTGGATACTGTTTCTGGTGCTCTTCAGATCTCATCTTTATACTTAAGATCTTATTTCAGGTGAGGAATGGTGATTCAGTGTCCAGAGGTGAAAAATGTAGCCTTAGCTGAGGGGAAGAAGTTGAATTTGAGCTCTGAAGGCCTAACAAATCCTAGCTAAAATTCAGTATCCTTGTGCTATAGCTCCTTGACATGAAAGCAGGCAAACAATGAATAGCAATAAAAACAAAGCTCTTACTTTTGGATTCAAATCAAAGAAAGTGTAATATTTAAAGCGTAAAAGAAGTTGATCGTCCTCCAGAATGCCTTGTTCCATAAGTGATCGAGATGAATCTAGCCAGCTGCGGAAGAAAACAACCCACAGATTCATCTGTACAGGAAAAACTATCACACCTGCAGAGCTCCAATGTACTTGTGAAACAAAAGCGGGAACAAATAGCTCTGATTCCTGCAAGTCTGGGGAAAATTCGCGTAACCCGAGAAGGTGGAACGTTCATATGGATTTCCAACTTTCATTGTATAAACACAATACCTACAATCTTCCTATTTTTTTCTCCAGCACTACTCAAAACATCAGAAGGAGATGCCCGAAACTGAGCAGTAACTAGTTGTGGGGTGACCTATGCCAATAAGATTCTTTCTTCTTGATCTCCAGAAATGCGAGGTTCGTTTAAGCCAGGGCGAAAGTGTACCTGTATATTTAGAACTCCCGCTTTTCATTTCAGTATTTGCTGTTTTGTAATTCTAGCTACTTCTGTTCTCCAGTGAAATCCAATGAAAATATCGAAGTCACTGTTAAATGCTCCACAGATCTAAAAATGACAATCCGTATTTTAATGCTAGAGAGACAATCCTCTCAAACACTTGCACCACTAAACCCCCCAGTGCTCTGGATTCTTCTGTGGTGTACAATAAGCAATGTTTGCTTGCGCATAATTCAGTAAGTCACCTATTTGTAATGCATTAGAGCTTTACGGAGTTTATCCACGTTTATTTCCACTGTCCATTTAAAGCCTTTAGAGTTTGCTATCCAAACTGTCCTTTAGCTACGCCCAAAGTGCTAAACTGGATTTGCCTTCATCTAACAACAGAATTTAGTCCAGAGCCTGCACAATTACATCATTCATCACTTTCAAACCAAATTGCCTAACCAAGAATGTTGAATAAGGAAAAAAGATTACAAAGAGTAAGTATTTCTGAAATAAACCCAAGATCAAAGCATGCATTTAAGTATCAATGTAGCCATATATCAGGGGGTTGTTGTCAAATTCTGCTTTACACTTAAGAAGCTGGATTAATGCTACCCTTGTTAAGCCAGCTAACAAAGATCTCAAAGAGCGGCATCTTACCCTGCATTGAGTTTGGCTTTGTCAGCTAAAGTCCGAGGCTGGTACATCTCTGCTAGTGTTTCTGGAGAACAGTTGGGATGACTGAAGGCGAGGATGCTGCAGTTCTGCTCAGTCAAGGGACTGTCGCTGAACCACGTGATTGTAGAAGATGCTGGTGTCCCACTGATGGGATCATAAACGGGTGTCATGGTTTTACTATATAAACCTGGACTTCCTGCAAGTTAAGAGAGTAATGTATTATTCCAGGGAAAACTGCCTTCAGACTTAGGTAGTCCACCACTTTCCATCATAGGAAAAGACTAACCCTTTTCTTTCAAGACAGTCTCCTATCTCTGCTGTTTACAGCAGGCCTTGTCCTTTCACGGGTGAAGTGTGACAGAAGTGCTCTTCCTTGTTCTGTGAGATATCTCAGTTGTGTTGGAGATAGGAAACACATACATTCAAGCCTTTATTTCTCCTTTTCCTTGGAGGTTGCCAAAATTGTTGAATATTTTAAGAGTGGTCTCACATTTTCAAAGAGCAGCAGCACATCCTGTGTGCAGGGCCACAGCTGATCACCCGTTTTCTGGTATAGCCTTTCTCATGTCAGTGGAATGGAAAACATTTGAAAAACAACAGAAAAATATTGATATACTGGAGATTTCAGCAGCTTCTTGAAGCCACTAATTTCAGGCCAACTGTGTCTCTCTGACCACCATCCTACATTAAAGTGGTCTCCCTGGTTTTAATTGTGTAGCAAAGGATTTCTTCCTCTTTTTGACTTTTCAATCAGAAGAACAAAATCATATTGGTTTTTCATTACCTGATAATCCAGAACTCACTGGAGAGTTGCACAGGTTTAAAATATCTTCTGTAACTGGTTCTTTGCTGTTCTTGTCTTTTTTCTTTTTCTTTTTGAGTGCATCTTCTGATTGCTTCAACAAAGAGAGTTCTTCTGACCGTCTAATATCTACAACGGCAATTTGGGAAGTGAAGCAAGATGAAACATTTGAAACTTAGCAGCTTACATCCAAAAAAAGCCCGTGGTTGGTAATAGCATTTGGGGAAGCTCCATGTTGCAATCTGAATTTTATTTCTAGCAGGTTGAAAGCAGTAGCCATGGAAAATCCAGTAACTGAATAACAAGGCCAAAGACTTTGGGCTGCGAGAGTGAGTTTTGACAGGATTTAAGCCTGCTTTTGTAGCAAGCATAACTGCATTTTAGAACACCAGGGAAAAACTCTTTCTCCCTGATGGCTCTGCAATCACCTTTGAGCATAATAACCCCAATGAAATGTCTGACTTATAAATAAGCAAGAACAGAAATGAAACCACTGTATTTGAAGTTCATGCCTTCTATTATTCACTTAAGACTTTTATATTTCACATACAAGATTCTGTCTTGGCTATACACTATTCCCTACTGCACTACTGATTCAGACATGTATTGTCAGTTGCAAACCTGACACTGTTTCTGAAAAACTCTTTTATCCTGGGGTAAGCAAAGACATTTTTTGACAGTATTCACTCATGAGAAAAGTTACAGGGTTCCTCTACTGACTCAGTCTGGAAGAAAAATGTGGGTAGAAATACTTAATTTGGCCAAATGTCAGCTGAACAATTATGGCATCATTTTATCAGAGCTATTAAATGTAATAAAGACATACTATCCCTTTCACAGTCCAGTGCTAGAAGATGAAACTGAAAGCTACATTGTAGTCAATATGAGGTGGTAAATTCCTTCTGAAGATGAATGTGGTGTTGGCCTCAGCTTGGAAGATCTAAATTAAAGAATCCCTAACACTAAGGCATTGTGAAGACTGTTTGCAGACTCGACTTATTCCTGCGGATCACAGGCACACAGGTCAGGCATCCTCCAAAACCTCATCTCTGCTTGGAGGTGCTCCATTACTGGAAAGAGCAGAGACACGGGGACTCAGTGCTGCAACACATTCATGGGCTTGTGTGTGGTAGTTGGGTATGCCCTGACCCGAAGATGTTTGGGCATATAAAAGTTTTGAACGTTTAAAACATGCTCCTTCTGATGTAAATACATATGACCAATAGGCCAAGTTGAATATCATTAATGCTAGTGAAAGTAGGTGATAAATCAGTTGACGTGGTGAAAGCTGGTGTAGGAGATTGGTAAGCTCAAGCTCTTAGTCGATGGCATAGAATAAGCAAGACGGAGTCCCGCTCAAGGAGGACAAGGATCCCTACAAACCCATCAACCATGACTTTGACTATCCAGTACTCCTGCAGCTCATGGGACACATTTCTGATACTGTTTGCATCAGTTATGACCACGACTGAGAACCATTGACATGCACTGGATACTAAAAACCAAAAAATCTGTCTTTTGATCCTGGGTCAGCTCAATCAAATTTCTCCTTGAGGTAAACAGTTTTGTGAGTAAGGAATTCACATCAAAACAAAGTCGCCTAATAAAATGCTCCAACTTAGCTGCCAGAGGGGATTTAGCTTTACTTACTGAGAATTTTGCAGATGTCACTGACAGCTTTGAATACCACAGAAGAGAAGCTGACTTTCAGTCTCACAGTCTTCATGTTTGGCAAGCGAAGCCGCAGCATTTTGTGCTGAGTAGTAAAGAACAGCTTAGCATCTGCCTGCACCCCGCATTTATCGAGTGTCCAGTGGGTTTTCAGAAGCCAACATTTTTTTTGCTCCCACCAAAGGGCATAGTCTGACCAATCTTGTGATATTTCTAGGAAAATACAAAATGGTTATTAATAAACTATGGAGCAAATACACTAAAAAACTTGGTTTGGAAACAGTGCTCTGCAAACAGGAGAAATTATTTACATTGAAGTAGCAACTACAGTTCCTGAGACCTAGACCCCATTTGCTGAATACTTGTGGCAGTCACTGGGAACTAACTTTGTTTTCCCTGAAGAGTTAACCTAGGTGCTGACTGTGGCACTGCCTTAATCTTGCAGATATCCACAGGCAAAGTGCATCTCCTGAATCTGGTGCTATGCATGGTCCAGCGCTGCTTGGATTGTGCTGGGATATGGGCTAATAACAAGGGTACCCACTTTGCAACTTGATAGCGCAAACTAAAAGTCCTCCCACAAAACCTTGTGTGCACCCAGATGGGCACAAGTTCTTCCACATACTCCTGGGAAGCACCGCTGAACAGCTCCTCTCTATAGTGTTAAGAACCAGCAGTGAGTCCCTTGAAGTCTTGGTGACACACAGCTAAGGGCTGTTCTCAGCTCTTCTCTGTGGCTGCACAGTTAGACTAACAAGGATGCTCACCTGAGTGTAGCCCACTTACGACAACTTTACAGTGGCAACGTTCTTTAAATAATCAAGGAAAATAATTATTATTTTGGGAGTAAGCCCTGTGACAATCAGGAAAGAGTTAGCAAGCTCTCTAACAAGTAAGATGACCTTCTCTACCACACAGGATGCAGAAACTTGTAAGGGAGGTAGAATGGGCATGATGCGATATGGTACAGTTAAATCTTTTATTAGTCTGTGCAGGAGGGCAGGCTGGTGTGACTGACCAGGGACTGACAACGGTTGCCTACAAAAACTTCTCGGAGAAGACAGGCCTGCCAAGAGATGACTGTCTTGTTTCACTAATACGGGCTTGCCTGTGTTCTGCTTAAGTAAAAAATGTTTGTGTATTTTGTACTTTGAAAACATACAGCTAAAGTAAGGCTTGCTGAATCAAGAACAGATAGAAGACTTTGTTCACGACTTATATTAAGAGTTTTGGAAGGGAAGAACAGTGGCTTTTACCTGATTACTCTTGAGCAGTAAGCTATCCTGACCTGAAAGGTGTCAAAACCTTGACTAGATCAGCATGAGAAGCACATGCATAAGGAAAGAGATAAAGTATTGCTGCTCTCAGTTCCATGGGGAATTCCAAGATTAGATGACTTCCCAGATGCCAATGATGTGTAGTAGCAGGTAAAGTTTCTGTGTGATCTTGGTCAAGTTGTTTCAGTCTTCTGCGTCATTTCTCATTCCTCACCAGCTCCGCCAGGTAGAGGCTATTCCTCAGCCTGTCTATAGCACAGTAGAGCCCTGTCCTGTTTTGGAGTTTCTTGGGAAAAGATTGTGTCTTGAGAGCTGCTGACACAAATCACTTAGTTACAGATTTGCTTTAAATATTATTTAATATAGAAAGCTTTTCGCACTAGTTGAGTACTAGTTATAAGAATACTGTGAAAAATTAGTCTTCTGACCCAGTGAGAACTCCAGCTACCATTGGTTTGCTGGCTGAACTGTGTGGGTAAGTATGCACAGAAGTTGGTAGAAATGTATCACAGTTATGCGACCTGTTTTAATGCTGGAAAAGGGATTCCCTGATAAAATCACTATCTCCAAGTAGAGCTTTTCCATGACAGAGGGTTTTCGTGTAAAAATGTCCTTCCATTGGATGGGAGCCTTTTGGAAAGGATATCTCACGCATCTCCCCTTTGTTTCCTTCAAACCCCATGTTTGAAAACAAAACCATTCATTTGGCAGTAAGAACTCTGAAATTAAGTTGTCGATTTTTAAATTTCTTGACACTATTTTGCTGAAGGGTTTTGTTATACTTCAGTTTTTCTCTTCTTGTTTGTCTGAAGTCAAGCTATGTGAGAAAGACTAAAGTTTCAAGGAGGTTTCTTTTTACTTTTTTTTTTGTTGTTGCCACAAATCTTGTATTTCTAGAGCAATGCATGGAAATGCAAAGCTCACGGTGTTCCCACTTGGCGAGTCTAATCTAGCAGACAGGTTCCTTTCTGTGTGAAGTTTGTGACTGAAGACTTCTAGATTTAAGAATTCAGGAAAAAGAACAATACTTGAAGAATGAGTTGCATATGAAAACCCTGTGGCATTGATATAATAATCAAATACCATACTATCTTGTCTGTATCTATCATTCTGCTGCCTCAGTGCAGATGATGATTTTGGGAGGCAGCTCCATTTGACGGCTTTGAGTTAAAGAAACCTGGATTCTCTTATTGCCTGTAGCGCTGACTTGCTGTGACTGTACACAGGGTATTTTACCTTTCATCTCCTAACTTTGACTCGGCCAGTCTCTGCTCTTCACAGCCGTTCCCTGCTGGATATAAGCAATGGATAATGTGGCTCAGATTTTGGCTGGAACGCTACTACAGCACAGGAAACAGCAACTTCTGAAATGCCTTTGTAACAACTAATCCCATCCCTCTGACTGCCACAGATGGATAAATAGGGTATCAGCTACCTTTACTGCCCCTCAAACTAGCCACCTATAAAGTCTATCTGGACAGGGAGTTGAATAGTTAGTCTAGTCCAACTGCATTTGTCTAACTGGAAGACAAGAACAAAGTAAAGTTTTGTTTGCACTGTGACAGTATGGGGCTTTAGTCACAGACAGGGAGGGGTTCTGGCCACATAAAAACCCCGAGTCTGCAGCACCTACGTGCTCAGCGTACCGTTACAAAGAAGTGAGTGAGGCAGTGCCACTTCAAAATGCGCAGGAGCCTCTTTTTGTAGAAGGAAAGCTGCATGTATTATTTTAGTAACACTGTGTAAATTAAACAGGTCTTTACTCACTGATTTGTTCTACTAATTTCAGCATCACTCCTCCAATATGAAGGTCCCCTGTGACCCGCAGTAAAAATTCCTTTTGTACCTCTTCATGCTGATGATCAACTGTCACCAAAAGCTCCCAGGAATGAGACCCATATTCACTTGAGGAAATCATTTTGCAAAGGTCTATGTAAGCTCTGCAAAAACAAACCAAACAAACAAAAAGGATATTTTTCCTCCGTTCTCTGAAACAAATGCATCTCCCCACAGTCTCAAAATACCTCCATGCTGCCAAGATTTCGCAGTGGCCTTGGCTGGAACTTCAGATGTGTTATCTTGTTACCTCTGAACTAGACTCTGCTCTTGTGATTACTCTTGCAAGATAGGCATGTGGGATTTTTTGTTTTTATTCTGATTTCCAATCCCCCAACTCAAGTGTCTCCAGCTGGGTAGAAACAGCCCAGTTTTACCCGGGTTTCCCCACTATACAATGCTATTCTGCCCGTCTGGACACCGTAAAGCCTGCAGTTGTGGATGGGATCTGTTTTGGCAATCTGTCCAGTGAACAAAGGAATTTCGTTGACTTGTACACTTACAGCTGTAATTTTCACTGCAAATGAAAGTTTACACTTGCAGTTCTGCCAGCTTGGTCCCATGGGACCAAAACCAGAGAGTAGTTTTACCTATTTGCGAGGGAGGCAAGTAACTTTAATGGCTCTCTGCCAGCAATACCCAGGCACAGAACTGCAGTTTCTGCTGATTGTCTGCTTGCACAGAGATGTCGGCATGTACCCTGTCTCAGCAGGGTGTATCGTCTGAGATCCCACCAGGCTCCTGCCAGGACAGGTAAACAGTGATCGTGCCAAGCCCAACTAGAGAAGATGCTCAAAGTAGAAGCTGTGGTTATCGTCAGTAGAGTTCTGCTAATTACTGAAGAAAGAGCTTGTAGGTCTAAGGTGATGCTGCAGGAAGGATTTGGGATATTTAACGAGTGAGAGAAGACACCAGATTAGCACTCAGTGTCCTGTTAAACTGAACCCTAAGAAACAAGCCCTTGCAGTTGAAGCTTAGGCAGTAAAGTGGATGACTTCCATTTATTGCAGACTTTCAGCAGCACCTGAGAACCCAAGTCACAGACAGGGACTCAGTTAAAGGTGCCATACACAGACTGCTTCTAACGTAAAAAATGACTAGGACTTGTTTACAAAGAAGGCTAGGGGGGTTGTAACAACATTAACAGATTTCTGTAGATCTTTTTAAAGAGAAGTATTGAGTAAGTTAAAACCCTTAGCCTAAAAGTTACGTCAAACCCAGAAAAATCAAGAACCGTTGTCATAGGTGAGGAGTGAGAGAAGGAACGACCTTTTCTAGGACTGACTGCAGGACAAGACCAGAGTAGCTTAGGTTACGCTACCATAAGATTAAGCTAAAGGTTAAATAAAGCATGCCTGGAAACAGGGTGAAAATTTAAGTTCACCTATTTACTGAATTTATAATGAAGCTTTATGTTACCGATTAGATAATAAAAGAGGTTTTTTGTGCCAAAAGATACTACTTTAGGGCAGAGCCCAGTTCAATGTTCACTCTGAGGTTCCCTTCCAGAGGTGCAAGGAGGCTCTTGCAACTCAAGAGCCAGCCTGTTACAGCTTAACTTTCCCCAGACTTTCAGGTGTTATTCATGTTTCTTAACACCTTATGGTTTAAGAATTTCAACAGGAAGACTTTTGATATTTTGTTAAATGGTGTATCATGCAGTATTTGTATTATGGAGTACAACATAAATCAGTCATCTAACTGTTTCAGTGAAGTTCTTTTAAAATCCGTTCTCAGAATACTAATGTTGTAGGCTTGGTTCCTTGAACTCCTTTGGGCCTAGGCCATGCCTGCTGTCAACCTACTGACATAAAATTTGATATCAAAGGGATAATAGAAATGTGGTGGTAATGACAAATTCTGCTAATAAGGAAAAGTGATTCCAAAGGTAAAGGCAATGAAAGTGTATCTGTTAAAGGTTAGATTGATCGCCCCCTAAATGAATGACAATATAAACGAAACATCTGTCCAGCTCAAAACCATCCTTTTAGGGGAAAATCACCTTACCAAGGAGTTTCACTAGAACAGTGCTGGGAGTCTGCCCTGAAATTCTAAAATCATGATGACTTATAGACAGCCCTAACTCAGAAAACTGCGACTTTGTAATCATATGACTCCAAGAGGCTAATTTACGCTGAGGAACAAATGCTATTGTTAATTATGTTCTTGGATGTGCCAGCCTACACCTTTTCACCAGTTACTAAACCAACAAAGGTTGATACTTATCCAAGAGGTTTGTTTGTTTTGCCTTGGTAAATAAAGACATTGTGTCGGACACTGTGGCTCTCCTGCCTCAGGGATAGAGCTGGGATTTCGAATTCGTGCTGCTGTGTGCCACATGGATGTGCTAGCTTAGGTATGCATTAGACCAGGGGGGGACCTGGTGGAGGGGAAGGGCTGTGCCTCTCCTGAAGGCACAGCGTCCAAGAGACAGCTCCTGAGATGGTCTCCCAGGCAGATGAGGCTTTCAGCACAACAGTTAACCGTTGCACTGTACTCATTGCAAAACAAAAATCCTGGCCTCAGAAAAGTCAAAATGCCACTAGTCGCTCTCCTAAGCATCACTAACAGCATTAAAAATAAATAAATCTACAACTGGCCTAAGCGTGAGAACTACGTGCTTTCATTTCGGGAGCATGGGTATGATATCTGGCAGGTGAACTATACTTTTGCCTACGCTACAGTCCACTATAAGCCAGTATTGTTACTGAAAAGAAGCCGCCTCATCTGCCCTCTTGTGCCAGCGAAAACATTTGGGAGCTGATCTGGGTTTTTTTTTTCTTTTTAAATTTGGTTTAGCTTCCCAGTCTAATTCTGCATACAAATGCTTGTGCTGACACGGGTGAAAATGGGTAGCCCAAGGGCTGGGTGAAACTCTTTTCTTTCATTTGCGCTGGCTTGGAAAACCATGGCCTCGGTGCAGCTAATCCTGGCACGCCACCATTCCCTAAAGCTGCTCTCTTCCCCACTTCCTCTTCAAACCAGGAGGTTTTAGTTTGATGGCAAGAAAACACAAACACTAGTAAATTATCCCAGAACGCAGCACAAACAAAGCCTAGTCTCAAAGAAGAGGCAAGCTAAGCAACGAGGACAACTAACTATCGTGTATTAAAACCCAAACAAACCCAAACTGCCGGGGGGGGGGCTGCGTGTCTCAAAGCCTTCGGGTCAAGACTGGATCTGCTCGGGGAACGCGCCCCAGTTCCCGGGCTCCACGTGGGCTGCAGCTGTATGGCCTGGCACGGGGAGATCAAACCGGCCAGAAACGCGTCTTCGGGCTGTAGCTGACTCTAGTCAGTATTTCTACAGAGCATTTTAGCCAACGCAGCTACAAAAAAGCAGCAATTACTCTACAGATCGAGCTCTCCGCACGTTTTAGCCCTTAGAGCCCCGAACTTGAAACTTTCTAACGCAGGAAAAGCTCCACTTCAAGGTAAAGGGGGGGAAAACCAGAGTATGATGTCTCCCTGAGTATTTCTAAGACGGGTAGCGCCCTGGCATCTTTCGGAAGGTGGCTGCTGGGAGGTAAGGGGGTAAATACGGCACGCGTTCCTGCGCCCTCCTGCACGGCTCTGAGGGCAGGGCAGGCGTTTGAGGAAGTGCCAGGCTGGAGTGACCCCGCGGAGGCGGTTCCCCGCGGGGGGCCGGGATGGGATCAACCCGCAGCGGTTACAAGCGCCGGAGAATAATTTAAAAAAAAATGACTAAAAC
>NW_008824358.1:2986613-3008172 GCF_000699105.1 Pygoscelis adeliae | reverse complement strand
CTGGCCCAGCCGGTGAAAAGCAGCGGCGTGAAGAAGCTCTTTGTGGTGGAGGCGGCTGGGTCCCGCGAGGGGCGGCTGCCAGGGGAAGTTGATAGCTGCCCTCCAGAACAAAGAGTGGCAAAGCCGTATCTGAGATACCTCCATCTCTCCCTTTCAGGAAATGAAAACTGGTGCAAAGGTACCAGAAATACGATTTAAAAGTTAAATACTAACTTTAGGGTAAGTTTCAAATGTCTGTGACTCTACTTTAAGACCGATCAGTGTTTGAAAATGTAGTGAGGTAGATATAAGCCACTCTGTAGTGACCATGGCTAAAAGCTTTCCTCCTTCTGTCCTGAAAGCCTTCCTGTCTGACGGTGGATGCTGGGTGTGAAAGCGATAGAAGTGACAGTGAAAGGCCCACTGGAGCCACACTCAGGCATGCCGTAGCAAGGATGGCTTGTTGGGGGACTCCACCTCATTTATGTTTAACTGCAACACCGTAACACCAAGACCATCGAGCCACACTGGGTGTACAAGGGGTTCTTGCTTTTAGGCTGCAGTTGTTCAGAGATTTGAGACTAGTCGGAGAAAATAAGTTCATTTCTGAGGGTGCAATGCCAAAGAATAGAAAGGCGTATTTGTGGTGTAGGGATGCATTATGATGCACAGAATAAAAGTGGGTTGAATTGACTGGAACTGGGCAAGTGCTTCTCCAAGAGGCGGATTTCCCTCCGCCTTCCCTTTCTTGCCTTAAACTTTTGACTTGCTTAGTGGTATAGTGACTAGATAAAACACAGTGGGGGAAAAAAAACCCAAAACCCAACAACAACGGGAAAGAGAAATAGAGAAAATAAAGGAAAAAGTTATTTCACATTAAACTCATATCCTGGAAAAAGAGCCCCCAGAGGCTGTAGAGGTATAAAGGATGCATCTTTGGCACTCCATGGGCAACAAACGGTTACTTTCATTAGAACAAAGCAGACGTGAAGTTGCCAAACCACAGATAAAATCACAGGATATTTGCTCCCCTTATCGCTGTCCTAGACTCAGTCACTGAGCTGCTCTGGCTACACGTACCTCTTCAGATTGTCTGTGCTTGCACCAAGGTTGTGTAAGTATCGGACATCCTTTGAGGCAGGAATTTGAGAACTCATGCCTTTCAGGGCTCTCAGTCACCTGAGGGCACGGATAGACATTTAATTGCCCCGACCAGCCTCACCTGGGACTAATTCCAGGCACTCCAGTTAAGCTCAGGCTAGGTCTTCAGTCCTCGCTTGAATGATGTTGTAGGTGCCCTGGTTGGTGGGAGCGCTTGAAGGGGTCATCCTCCAGTCCTGGCTCGTCCTTCTGTGTGGAGCAGCTCTGTGTTTGCTGCTCCTTGGCAGTTCCTTAACTCGATGGCTTTTGGATCTTCATAGGACAATTTGGTAAGCCAGCCATTTGTTTTTGTTTGTTTTTTTTTTTTTTAACACAGGTATGTATGCAGATGAGCAAATAACTTCTCATGGAAAAGGCCATGGGATAATATGAAATTCAGGTCTGAGTTACTTCCAATAGTTGGAAAAGCAATTAGAAAAACTTAAAAGGTTGTTTTTGGGCCAGAATATTCTGGTGTGCGCTCTTCGTGGCTACGTGAGCTTGTTTTGCCTTATCTATGTGGCTAGGACACAAAACTGAGAAGCTTTTCTTGGTGCTCTATTCAGCCTAAGCAGAGACATGATGCAGAGGTCCAGGGAAGCTTGTAAACAGCTGAGTCTGCTGCTGCTCAGCTCGGAAACAAATCTTTGTGTTTTGTTTTTTAAACAACAAATAAAGCATCCTTCCTGAGGGCAAAACTGCAGGCCCTTGATTAAATTGGACAAAAAAAGATGCTTGGGAGATAACATACAAGCAAAGGTGGTTGACAGGCCAGAAGCATTAATAAACATTGACTCTCATCTCCAGGTTGGTCCAAGCCTTGACCTCTTCTAAGTGCAAGCACTATTTCTTTTTTTTCCTCCCAGTTGCCTGTGAATAACTAACTTGAGGGAAGAGACTGTGGAGTTTGATGTCAGCCTTGTTCTGCTGTTCCAGGAGGGCTATGGCGCATGTTCCTTCTGAACTGCTCTGGGACTGCTGGAGAGAACTCTGTGTTACCCATCTGCCAGATCCCTTTGAGAGGGAAGTGCACTTACTGTATGCTGGCGGAGCTGGATGAAGAGGAAAAGATCTGGAACAAAGCCAGAAGACGAAGAAGTCTGGGTAAGTTCTCTTTTGAATCTAGCATGAACTGTTACAAGGTGTAGGTGTCTGGAAATGGGTGGATTTTCAGTCAGCACTGACCCATACCCACAGCACTAAAGGCAGTGATGGTTTACTTCTGAAGAGTTGCAAAGTTAAGGTCTGTTTCGGAGGCAGCACGCTCATTTTCAGCCATCTCGCAGGAGGCTGAGGAAATCAGATTTGGAGACCTGTAATTCTCTCATCCTTTGAGAAGGTGAGTGGGGAAAACTGTAATTGAGCAACAACTTTTCTCTGCCAGAGTTCCCATGGAAAAGGACAGGAAACCTCCATTTGCACCTTCTTAATCAGTTTATATGCTAAAACCCTCCTCTAGTCAAGAATGAGGCTTACTGGATATAGGTAATATATGGCTTCATTCTTGGAGTTAGACAGCTAAGACTCAACATTATCTGTTTAGAGTTTGATTCCTTTTCCTATAGGGTCTACTGAATGCCTATAGCTAAGAGTCTCTTAGTAGACAAATGTATGTTTTGAGAGCATGGGACATGTTACGGGTCGTGTAACATGACAAAGACAATAATAAATACTCAGTTTTTTGTAGAAGACGTATTTCTTCTTGCAATACACTTTTTATAGCTCCTCTGTACTTTTACTAGGCCAGTGTTTTAAATTATCACCAAGTGAGCATGTAAGACTGGCTCTATTGTTTCTTGTGTTTACGCTCCTCTTAACAAACACGAGGTGTGGAGAAAGTGTCTTCTCTTTTCCTGGTAGGCCTCTGTATATCTGTTAGGATCTTACCTTAACTATGGGAAAACAACCTTGCTCAGTATTAAACTTCAAGTACTGTTGGGGTCACTTCAGTTCACGGATGCGTCTGTTTTCCAAATTCCCGTTCCTCTCCAACCTGCCTTACTGAGGTTCTCTTCACATCCTCCATGTAATAGATGTAATACTTCCTCCTTCTCCATAAGCAGCCTTTCCCACTTGGGGTGTGTCAGGCTGTGTCAAAAGCGGATCCAGAACAGAACCGCAGGAGGGGTGGGGGACAGTATCAACTTGCTGCAAGTGCTGTATTTCCCCCAGATCTCTTCAGACTCTTACTCACGTCAGCTTTTCCAAGTAATTGCTCATGAGAGTGCCCTGAGTTTGGAGGGCAGAAGGCGAGCTCTGAGTGTAGCCTTTGAGGCGAAAGTTACATAAAGACACTTGTAGAATACTTACAGATGCCCCTGCAAGTTTCTGGCACCTTTGAATCTACTAAAGCCTTGAAGATAAGAAGCTATTGTCGCTGTGCTGGGTATCTTGGCTTAGATTCCAGGTGAAGACTCTGATAAAGCTGAGAAGAGAATGTCAGTGATATGTCCCCGTGTCCTATAGCTGGTCATCGGAGACCTGTTCTTCACATAACGGCATCCAAACCGAAGAGTGGAGATGTGAAAGAGTGGTCCCTCTCTCCCCGTGGAGAATTTGTGTTAGTTTGTAATGTGACTTCTGAAGTCTGCCTTTGAGACACACTAGGCAGGGAGATGATTTTTGTCGTGCTAAATGAAAATATTTTTCACTTGCTCAAGGCAAAGAAGTAATGCATGCATCTCTTGTATCCCCTCCGTTACTGGGTGGGTGTGTGTGTGTGGAAATCAATGCAAACCCTGGAAGGAGTACCAGGCAATATTGACAAAACTGTTGAGAAAATCTGATCTTTACCACAGTGGATCTGTAGGCCTCCGTGTTTAAAATCTACTTTGTTATAAATGGCCAAGATGAGAGGTGGTAATACTTTATCTTTTGGTATCCGTTGGCTATACTGCCAGTTGATGAAGCCAGTAGCCATGGTCCAAATATCTGAAACTTTGGAAAAATTCAGCTCTGAATCTAAGTCCTGTAAGCGGTACTTGGATTAAGAGGAACAATCCCCCGATCTTACTCTTGGTTTAGGAGAGTTTAA
Organism: Pygoscelis adeliae; assembly: GCF_000699105.1. Classification (NCBI taxonomy): domain Eukaryota; kingdom Metazoa; phylum Chordata; class Aves; order Sphenisciformes; family Spheniscidae; genus Pygoscelis; species Pygoscelis adeliae. Next base: position 3,004,019 of record NW_008824358.1, on the reverse strand, counting down.
GTTTCTATTGCATATCTGCACCGGGGTCTGAGGTTGATGTGACCGAGTTTCCCTCGGTGCAGAGCAGACAGCGATGATCCATAATGAGTCAAGCTTGCAAAGAGTGTCTCTAACCTCTGGACGCAGGTGCTCCTGAAGGATTTTGGAAGTTCACCCTCTGTCTCTGGCTGTCTCATGCTTGAAAAGCAACTCATGATGAAACACTGACATGACTAGCGCAAAGTCTGAGTCATTGAACAGTGTTGTCAGGAAACCCCTTCGATGTGAGGAACAGCGAAGGGTGAGTGGGAGGGGTCTTGCTACACAGAACAGACCAAGGACAGTAATGCCTGCAACAGACCATAGCAATGGGTATGTTCCACAGACAGCTGATTTAATGACTCGGACCTCTGTCATACTGCTTTCAGCTGAAGCAATGAAGCTCTGCAAAGCTTTAGTTGCAAGCAGAACCTCTTTTTCATGACCGAGGATGAACTCATCCTACCATTCAGCCTTTTACCTTCCTTCAGTCCAGTGATTGCAACACAGAGCAAAAAATGGTGGTTTGGACTGTCTTTCAGGCTTGTTAAAAGAAATAATTAGTGGCTTGGTTGACAAATGTGCTAGGTGGTGTAAGACTCAGAAATTCTTGGTGTTACCTTTTCTGTGCTCCTGTCAAGTCAGGGCTATGAGGAGGTGGTACCAAGTGAATGTCGGCCAATTCTGAAAATTCTGCCCTTAAATACGTATCTGCATGGTTAATTGAAAGAAATACCTTTTCCTTCTCCACCCTCGGAGTCTGAACACCTGCTGTGGAGTTGTAAAAGTTATGAGTTAAGAGTTGTTAGGCCTGACTGTGTACATAAAAGTTACAGGCTACAAGATACAGCATTATATAAAATGTTGGCCAGTGGATTTAGTCTGCACTCGTATTGTCTTGTGTTTCTTGTGGATCCCAAGTCAAATTTTAACATGTTCACGACAGCTTTGTTGCAGATGTGAGGAAAGAAGTAGCAGTTCTCATTCTGCAAGTAGGAAATAGGAGGACTGGAGTGGATACAGATCTGTGCAAAGTTACACGCCTTTCAGAGGATGGAACTAAGGCTAAAATCCTGATGGCAAGTCTGGAACTAAGGCTAAAATCCTGATGGCAAGTCTGGAACTAAGGCTAAAATCCTGATGGCAAGTCTGCAGCTTTAGCTGAAAGGCCATGCACATCGTACTTCTTGTACGTAAAACTAATACTTGAACATCTCTTGTTTGTAACAGCCTCTTGGTAATAGGACGAGTTATTTGCAATAAAAAGTGGCTGCACCCTACAGAACTGTGTGTGGGTTTGGGTTACACATGCTGATGTGGAGTCTGCTGCTTACCAAACAAATAACTGAGCCTCTGTTTTCCGTCCTGCAAATTTTGATAATAGTGTTTCTTTATGTTTAAAAACTTATTCTGAGATCTCGGGGTGAGCAACACTATACAGTATTATCCTGTGGTGTGCTGGACTGTGCCTATTATTAAGGTACTGGATCATGTCTGATGGGGATGTCTTGCAGTTGTACTCTTAGCTGTAGGAACAGGTGAAGAAAAAGTCCCAAAGGCAAACACAGGATTTGGTACTATTCCTTCCAAAACTGGAATGCGAAAGACTGGGTTCAAAATAATTGTTTGATTACATGCTCTTATTATAACTGTTTTCCTTAGGATACTATTTCTCAGTTGGAGTGACATTCTGAGATATTATCTGAAGCTGGATTGGGGCTATTTGGATGGAAGCTTTTAAGATAAATAGACTCACCTTTGTTTGACCTTTTCAGTTTAAAATTGTTCATATTAATACTACCCTAAGTCATTCTTCATCCTTTTTAGACACTTTAAATATTACAGCTGTACTTACAAGATCTAAATGAAACTGAATGTTATATGTCTGTGCAGATTGATTAAAGACAGTCTTGCCCCAAGGAGACTGGAGCTGCAATAGGGGAACCTCTGAGGGTAAAAGTGTCCTTATTCCATTTGCACAAAAAGAAGAATGACTGGAGGTTGCAAAGTGGTTCAGTTGTAAATCAGGTGTTTCTGGGCCACAGGTGGCAGAGGCAGAGCTGTACAGGTGTTCCCCCGCTCCGGTTTGGGAGGTCTGGCAGAGCCCTCAGCTCTGGGTCAGGCTGGTAGGAGCCAAGCGCCGCTGCTGCAGGGCAAGGCTTGGGCATACAGGCCTGAGGCTCGCAGAGGACCTTTGGTGGCGGGATCTGTGCTGGCTTCCAAGGAGCTCCTGCCCTGTGAGCGTCTCCTGCCCTGTGAGCTGCTTCTGCCCGTTTCCGGGCCTTTGGGCCACAGCCCTAGGGAGAGCAGAGTTGCAACAACTCCGCCCCTGAGGAGGCCGCATAAGTGTGCCCTGTTGGCTGGATTAGGCTCGTGGGCCTACATTAGAAGATCTCAAGTGAAGAGATCTTCCCTGGTCTGTACAACTTGGTGTGGAATAGAAGGCTGCATCTGTCTATGAAGCAGTGCGTTAGCAGACTTTTAAAGTGATGCTGCTGCAGAAGTGGGTTGTGCAACTCTCCTGAATGAATAATTTCTGGAAGCAATGCAAATGCTGTGTTGCTAAACTTGGTTCTCTTTTTGATGCTAGACCCAGCCTTTTAAAAATAGAAGCTTTAAATAAGACTTTCCTGTCTCTATTCCGGCACCTAAATCGGTGTCAGCATTTTCCAAAGGGCTGAGCAGCACCTGGAGTTCCCCACAAGGGTTGTGACTGACCAGTGAAAGCTGTAGCATAGGGAACACTGAAAAATCATGTTGCAGATTCATGTGCCTAAGGGTAGGTTTTTTTGTCTTTATTGTTCTCCCCCCCTACCTCCCCCCGGAGTCTCTGGCTGGATTACCAACTCTTACAATTTGTTACCCTCGTTAATTCATGTTTCTCAGAGCTTCACCTCTGAGAGCAAGGCTAGACATTGAGAACAGTGAAGAAAATTTGAAAATATGATTCAAGTGTATTCCAAACTGAATAGCAAATATTGTATTGCTTATTTAAAAACTACTTTGGGGGCGGGGGAAGCTCATCAGGGCACCACTCTTTAAAAACTGGCAAAGTTTTCAAGCCTTGAAGTACTGCTTTAAATATTTCTTTAAAAAGGAGTCATCTTTGAAGATGACTAAAACAGCAGTTGTCATAATAGTGGGGTTACTTGCATCTCTCGTTTTCTGGCCCTGACCCAATGTTGGGCTTCTTGCCTGTGCTTGCGCTTGGGGTTGGACCAGTTATTATTTTATTCCCTGTGATGGAAGAAAACTCTGATTTTCTTTGTAAGATCAAGTGAGTGTTGGATACTTGGATTTCCACAAACTGAGAGCTATACTACGATGCTTAACTGCATTCTTAAAACTTGGCCCTCGTTTAGTTTTGCTTTGCAGTTAAAGCTGAGCACTGATAAAAATGAAACTCCCTAATGGCAAACTACACTCTCGCGCTGACACACGCATGTACGCAAGTCTCACTTAATCGTTCATGCTAGCCTGAGTTCAGCTTTTTTTCCTCTCTACCTGTAACTGAATCGCATCCCGTCTCTCACCCATGCAGATCCTTCTGAGTACCTGAAGAAATATAAATATTGCACGGTGTGGTAAACAGAAATACCGAGGGAGGTACAAATTGTCCCAGCTGAGTCTCTGGAAATAATTGGCCTTGTAGGCTGGCTCAGAAGCCCAGCTAATCCAGGCATAAAACGGCACTGACTTTTGTTGTACTACTGGTAGGATACAGACTAACTGGGTTGGTTGGAGTGATAAATTCATATCCTGAGGTTTTTACTTCTCTCTTCGTTGATGACAGTCAGCTGTAATATCCGTTGCTGTAACATCTCCAAAGCAACTTAACAGCAACAGTAATAAATGACAACAATAAGGAATAGCAGTGGAGAAAAAAAAATTGTGCAAGAAGCCTGAAAAGCTCTTCTGTCATGTGAGAAACTCTCGAAGCCGATACAAAATACTGCCTGCCTCACTGGGCTGTGACCAGTAGGTGCCACTGCAGCCTTATTAACAGGGGCCACAGCAACATGGATATAACTGAATACAACTGCAGCATAGGAAGGGGACATCTGGTGGCCTTCTCAGTCATATTGGCTGATGACAACATGTGCCATGCCACCTGATGCTAGGGATGTACAGAATAGACGTGGGGTAAAACCACCTTACGTACACATCCGCATGATTAATTCTTAGGGCAGATGACACGCTTCCTATTTAGGACTCTGGAAAGCTTGCTTTTCCTGTCTGAGTTTCCTCCTTGCCCTTGCCTTATGATGGAAGCGAGATCCGTGATGGTATCTCTGCCCCTGCATCAAGGAGTGCAATTCATGTTTCTTTCCAGGTTACTGTTGCTTTGGGCCCAGCAAGCGCTGGAGGTTTCTGCCATGATAGGTGTGCTTGGCGTCACGTTCAGGATTTGATAAACACTGACTATTGCGTGTACATGAAATAGTGTGAGCCACCTGTATTTAGCTTTTTTTTTCAGTATAAAGATGATATTTGGGAGAAAAGATCTTCCATTGAAATGTTATTTAAGGAAAAAAATAGGTCGTGATAATACTTTTATATACACATGTTTTCTTTTTTCTTTTTTTAAAAGAAAAGCAAATAGTGGAAGCCATACAGCTTCTTCTGTTGTTCTAACTCTTATGTGCATATAAATATACATTTTTAACCCACCTGACTATGAAGTCTGTCTGGAGCATTATCTATTTAAAAGGTACCTCTTAGGCCAAAGTGTAGAACTTGCTGCTCATACAAAACGTATTCCCACAAGAGGCCTTAAATTGCTAGGAGAAGGCTCTGCGGTGAGGGTAGCTGGGATTAGAACCAGTGCAGCTGTACTGCACAGATGGCAGGAGAACTTGAGGATGTGGTGGTGTCGGGTCTACGTCATTCGTGCTTTCATGTGGAATTTATTAAGGGCAAAAGGAGTTGGCTGTTGTACCAATCTCTATTTGGGGTATTACAAGCTTGCAGATGCTATTCCAGCCAATTTGCTTCAGATGAAAAATGTCTCCTTCCTGTCGCATCTTATTATCTCTACCAGGCAGGTGTGGTGTGCGCAGGGGTTTTGCGGCTGCTCTTGGAGGAGCTCTGCTCTGAGCACCTGTAACGTGTTTGGGTAGACCTCGAGGAGCGCACCATCAGTGGATTCTCTTTTCCTAGCCCGAGTTCCTCTTAACATGAGCCCTTTTTCCTAAGGGTAAGACTATGTACTCCGGATCAGTTCTGCAAAGCGCTTCAACAGATGCTTAACTGAAGGATATGAACAGTTCTGTTGTAGGTGTTCCTTTGTGCTTTGGGCCCGGTATAAACTCTTTGCTGGACCTTCATGGATCAAACCATGAGTGACTTTTTACTGTGGCTGACGCTGGAAAGGTGGGCTATTGTTTTGGCTAAAGAATACTGCAGTTCAAGCAGTGCAGATCCCTCATCGCTTGATGCAGATACTCTCATCCTAACAAATATACTCACTTTTGAAACAATTAAGCAAACCCTCATTATCAAGCCTTGAAGGTCTCAAGTCATGAGCTGCACCTTCCCCAAAATTAAATCCCACCCCAATATTTTGGCTTCATCAAACTAGCTCTGCCCAGTTTCATTATTTTATTTGTCACTTTGTTTTTATTTGTCATTTTGAGCCCTTGTGATGCGTGCAAGTCATGTAGTCAGTCTTTACTGTGCAGCTGAAAGGAAGGCAGATATACCTTGATGAAGTGAAAGGTGAGATTCCTGAGTAATTGTATGAACAGAGAAAAGAAATAATCTTAAAAATGCAAAATATCTAAAGAATTGGATCAGACGTTGTGGTAGTCTTTCAAGGATTTGATTAAACTGAATTGGAGTTAGAATCTTTTTTCCTCTAAGAGAAAGCAAGTGAATGCATTTAGCAAAGGAAGAGTGAAAGCAGTTTAAATGGAGCTTTTTTTTTTAATAGATGGATCTTGAAAAATCTTTTGTCTCTGTATGTGGGTTCCTCTAAACTGATTACACTAATGTGGTTGTTTCTGTAATTTAATTATCTCTGCACTCCATGAGAGCAAGTTCATTAAAAGTCTCTCCTTTTGTTAGCTGAAACGTATTAGGTTTTCCTACGTGGAACTTCATGGCTTTTGTTTGCTCCTCTTGTCGTAGGCTGTTTTTGTTCAGCGCAGCTGTGCTTTCTATTGCATAACAACTTAATATAACTGGCTTTATAGCTCTTCCTTTCTGTGGGCTGGACAAAATTACCTCCAGGGATTTGCAAATGTAGGTCAGTAGTGTAAAAACACAAGTCCCACTCCTATATTCAAGTTTGCTCCTAAGTGGCCAAGCAGTTCTGCTTCCAGTCCCTTCGGCAGGTTGTATTGCAGGCGCTTTGATGTTAGAAGGCTAAATGTGTGTGCAGGGAAATTGCTGGGCTTTCAAGCATCATCCCGGTAGCCTGGGTTTGGAAATTGTATTTTGTTTATGACCAGAAAGGTTTTTATTTTAGAAAGCTCTTGGGAGATGAGCTTAACCTTGGGCTACGGTAATGTCAGGACTGAACAGGGCTGGGCATAGTTTGTATTTAGATTGGCGACAGCCAATCCTTCGGAGCTGCATGACTCAGTAGCTGACACACTTCCTTCTGGGTACGAATGCCACAGCACGTTGGTAGGAGGTACTGCACTGCTCCATGAGTCATTAAATCCAAAGCACTGAATTTTTCCTGGTCATTAAAGATCACTTGGCTCCTTTAGTAAGAGCGCGGCTTTGCCTGGCTAGTCTGACTAACCCCTGACTCCAGTAAGCTCCCTTCTCAGGCAGTCCCCTCCCTGGCAGTCCGGCTTCATCATTTGCTCTTTGCGTTCCTGTTGAAGTGCTGCAGATTCGTGGTGTTGGTATAGAATAGCTAGTCCTTTTCAGTACTGGGGAGATCCATGTATTTTTACAGCTGTGAAACTAGGAGGCTAAATAACCAGATATTATTATATATAGATATACCAGTAAACTGGATAATTTCTTTTGATCGTCAGCGTACACAGGCCAGGGATCTTGTGCCTTCTGTTAGTTCCTTTTCCCTTCCTAAGGAAGTCCTTGGAGTGAAATCCACCAACCTGAAACTCGAACATTTCTTGTTTGTTTTGGGAGCAAGGAGGAGTTTCCCCTTCCCTGCAGCAGGGTATGGAGGGGCTTTGAGCTTTGCAGATTCCCTAGAACCAGCTCAGTCTTGTGATAGCGGTAGAGATGTTTCTGTCGTCTTGTGTATCTGTTTCACAGAGTGACCTTCTCTTTGTGTCCCAGTGAACTGCAGGTGGTATCCTGCCATGAGAAGAGTGAAATGTTTGTGTTACAGCTGGCAGGCTAGCCGTGTGCCAAGGCTGCCATGACTTGAGGATGTTTTAGGAGCTTTGTGCTAGAATGCTATTTATGTGCAACTGCTTTAAACTTGACTAGAGATGTTGGTGGTCAGTTTACACTACGGAGCAGCTAGCTCTCCTTTCTGACCTATACAGGCCCACAGGACTTTCCTAGTTTTAGAAATTGCAGGTTCTGAACTGATGAGGATGGAAGAGGAAAACACAGAAATGAAAAATGGGCAGTCATGCTCACAGGACTATGGACAGCTTTCTAGGTCTGCGTCTGCTATAACTTACCATCCGTGAGGATTCATGGTGGCTTTTGGAGATGTCCTTTCCAGCAAGATTCATATGTTAATCATGAAGCTTTTAAACAAAATTTCTTACTCATTGCATATTATAACCTGCCAGCTCTGACCCGTGTTTGATCTGGAATTGTTTTAGGAATATCCAAGTATGAAGGAAATGCCTGTCCTTTAGGCAGAAGTAGAGGCTCCATTTCTAGATGAATATTGCATAGTCTTTACAAATATCTTCTTTTGATAATACATTTTTTAAGTTACTTTCCTAAGAACCCTAGTTCTGTGCTTATTGAGTGGATGGCCCATTTTGTCTGGTGTATCAGGTAGGGTTCTTGGTCAAGTTTGCATCCCAGAGGTAAACGGGAACTCTTCTTTTAAATCTACTTTTCCAACTTTAGTTTCAAAACCAGAAACTTAGCTGCAAAGGAAGTGCCTACGTGGAAAAAGTAAACCGTAGAGCTTTAGCCATCTTAATCCTTCCCTAAAATTTCTCTGGAAATTAAGGTGACTGTCATTCCAGTGTTTGAAATCTTCTAGCATATTGTAATCATTCCTAACATGTTTTGAGATGTATATATTGGATGGCTACTGAATAACATGTTTAATCAGAGTTTTTAAAGGCTCAGTTACATTTCTAGGATGAGAGGTTGTCAGTTAATAAGTCTTTGACAGCAACAGGAGTCTTGTCTTAACCCACTTACTAATTCAATACCTGGAAAACTCCTCAAAGGCCTCAGATTCAGCATTGCTTTTAAGTGGATACTTGCAACGATATTTGTAGCTCACACACTGATACCATGCTGTGCTTGTTCTGACCTCCCTTTAAGGACCTGATGCAAAACCAATTTTGAAATAAGCGGAAAGTCTTCCATTGATGTTGTGCTTTAGAACAGATCCTAGAAGAAACTGCAGAGGAAGCGATAACATAGTGGTGGGTCATGTGTCTAGTGTCTGCAGTACTGGGGAGCTGATGTCATGTTTATTAGAAGCCAAGATCAGAGTTCACAGGCTCAGGAAATGTCTGCAGAGTTTAGGAATGGTTTGTAACTTCTATCCCAATGACAGGTTTATTTGGCACTTTTTGATAAGTGGCCTGTTTGAAATTTCCTCTCCAAGTAAGCAATTTGTAATTCCCACTTGAAAGGGCTACTGTGGGGGATGGTGATGGGGCCATATTTGAAAACCATTTATGGTTACTAACATCCTGGCATCTGTCATCCAGGAGTCCTGCGCCTTTATTGTTTCGATCTGTCCAAAATGACTTCTTTATATAGAAACTGAAAAACTCTCCTTGTGTCCTGAGTGCAGATAGAAATATTTATGGTCCCTTAAAACGTATAAATAGAATTGGTGACTAAGCTAAAGGACCATTAGAAATAGTTCCGCTTTTTTTCCATGGTTAGATTTGCTCCCTTTATTTTGATCGCCTTGTCTCGTACGACCTTACAGTGTGGTTTTCACCGTTCCTCGCCAAAATACTGTCATTGTGACACTTAAAATCTGCCAATTCTGAGCCGCTGCACTGATTCACAATCCTCTTATCCCGAGCCCGGCTTCTGCTTTCTTAAGCAACAATGTAGTCATTTTGCAGGTGTTGGAGGTTTCTTCCACTGACGACTTCTATTGGCTGCTGAAGAAAGTTAGAAAAACTCCCGTCGTAGTGGTGGTGTAGCTGCAGTACTCTAAGGATATCAAGGAAACAAAGTTTATTGGGGGAGGTAACGGCTTTTCTTAGACCAGCTTGTGTAGCTGGAAAGAGCAAACAGACTCAGAACCTCAAAGGATCTGGTGAGGTGAATCTGAGCCGAAAAGTTTGTTTGGTCTTTCTAAATATGTTGGATAATTCTTGTTTACCTGCCTGAATTTCAACAGAACTGTCAAGCTCTGTGGATGGGAAAAGCGTGACATTATGTGCTCTTAGGATTACGGTTAGATCCTAGAACTAACTAGAACTATAACAATGCTTGTTTTTTATGATAATTGGGATTCATGAGCTTTTTTTCATGTATGATTGTGTGACTGCCCCTTTGAGGCATAGAAGGAGTATGAGGAACACCGGACAGCTGCCTGCCGGGGATGAAAATGGAGAATTTCCCTTTGGCTGCTTTTTTTCTGCTTCCGGAAGCAGTCTGATGCGGTAGACCTAAACTTGGTTTTCAGCTACACTGGTTTTTATTTCGAGAATTGGAGCAGGTGTTTAGGGAAGTGTTACCAAAACATAGGCTCTTCAGAATCGGTACTTAGGGACATGGAGGAACCCAGCAAAGCAGCTGTCAACTCTGCTGTGTTTAAAGAGGATTAACAGGAGTTAGGTTGTTACCGGCGTTCTTGGGAGCACCCGGTTCAGATAAGGGCCTGTGTGCCTCTTTTGGAACCCGAGTACTCTGAAAATCTAGTCTTTAGTATGTGTGTGTAACACTTGTAAACAAATCCCAGACTCCCGTGTGCTCTTGAAAGTACCCCAGCTCCTTTTTGTGGTAAGGTCTAGTTGGACAAATAATGTCTTCACTCTTCTGATGCTTTCAAAATCTAAATAGATGGAAGAGACCTGATTTGCCTGAAGACACGCGGAGGACAAGCGGTAAGGTTGAGAGGAGAATCTGGATTCCATTTCCATGTTGCTGCCCTGTTCACTGGGGCATGGAGTCACATAGGCTAATCTTGAATCATATTCAAATTTATTTCCTGTCATCAGGGGTTTATGCATCGAATATACCCTGACCTCTGTCCTCATCTGAGGTAAACCAGACAAGACTACCCCAACAGCACTTTATCGTAGTGTTGATTTTGTTCTGTTCTTGGCTTCCTGTTCAAGCCATTTAATGACATATTCATGATGATGTCTCCGGAATCGCAGGGAAGGTACTGCAATTCAGTGTTAGAAGCTGAGTCTAGTTCCTGCCAGCAGAGGACATTGTTGTTCAATAAATTTCTCCAAGAGTCTGTCTTTTGGCGTTTGCTGTGGATCTTTAGCCTGATGGTTTATAGAGTTTTGGACAATTTGTTACACTTACAAAAGAGCCTATTTTTGTGGAGGAGCGAAAACTTATGAGACTTTAGAAAATGAATTGCAACTGAACTATCTTCCAGGTCCCAGAAGCAGAGTGCTGCTTGTCATGCCAGTTTTCAGCCAGTAAAGCACTGCTTACAGAAGTGCTGTTGATTGGCACCAGTACTGCAAAGATGGTGAGTCGCATAAGCAATCAGCAGGAGGAACTGAAATCTAGGGAAACATTATGCATCTATTTTTAGCGAGACTTTCACCTGCACATGAAGGATAAGCGGGCGTCATGGCAGAAGTTGAAATTAAGGAGGGATTTAAAACTGATGGCTTTGAGGAAAGTGAATTTGTATGTGCCTTGTGCGAGGGTACCTCTCGATGGCAGCAGTGGGCTAATGCTGCCACAGAAAGTTCGGGGGCGGGTGGGAAATCATGTTTGTTCAGCCATTCCCTGATACCTGGTGTGGAGGTGGGAGCTGAGGAACAATTAAAAAAAAAAATCAGCCTATTTATATAAAGGAATGTTTATTGGACCAACCAGAGAAACAGGAGTCCCTGCAGACACGGAGCGGCCTTGAGTCATGTGCACAACAGGGTAGGTGCTCTGAGGTGTCGACGGACCTGGAAAGCAGTCCTTGTTTGTGTGTAATTAGCTGTACCCTGAACTGAGAGCATACGTCCAGTCAAGTGTCTTCTATAGGAGGTGGGCCCCATAATTTAGAGGACTCTTGAAGGGCATAAATATCTTGTTTGCCAAAACCAAACAAGCCAACCCAAAAAATCCCACCCCCCTCTGAGGGTGAAAATAGAGATTTAGAAATTTTTTTTTTGAGAATTCACCTAAATTTTGTTAAATTATTTGCTAAATGAAAGTAATGTGTAAGCTAAATACTTGATGCTTTAAAAATATTTCTATTGTTCGCTATAGCAGAATGATCCTTTAATTCACTATTAAGTTTTAAAGTTAAGATGGGAGGGAAGGTTTTAAGCTGACTTCAGTTGAAATGGTTTTTGACTTCTGAGGCTGTTGGGTTGACAGGGAGGATCCAACTCTTTGATAGTGAGCCAACGAACATATTCTTTGTCCTGCTTCTCCTTCAGCACTTCTAATGCCTCCCGTCATCCATTACTTTGTTTCTAATGAGTACTTGAATAAAAAAAGCCCTGATGCCACTGCAGACCCCAAACTGCGGCCTCCTGTCCCAGGCATGCAAACAGAGCAATACTGTTCCCTTCTCTTGTGCGTTAGGGAAGTTATTCTGCCTCAACACTGTTAAAAAGGATTACAGCGGGACTGGGATGTGTTTGAGAGGCCTTGCTCTATCAGCTTCAGTTGCACCGTATTTATATTAGCTGAGGATGTGGCTTTGGGTTTTGATTTCAGTTGTTGGTTAAGTCAGGAAACCTAAGTTTCTCAGCTGTGATGCCATTTTTTTATTTGCATGGAATCTGCTTTTAAATAAGAAGTATAACTGACTGAATGTTGCTCTTCTGATGGATTAGTTCTCTTTTGGGATTTTGTGGCCAGATGCCTCCTGAATGCTGCCAAAGCCAATTGTTTGCCTTTTTTTTTTTTAAAAAAAAAGTAGTAGTAGTAGTTGTTGATCTCTGCAGAATGATGGGTGAGTTCCTCAGTGCAGACCGAGACCCTTACCCTGCCAAGCGTGGAGGCAGGCACACCGGGGCTGATTGTTGGTATAGACTGGTAGCACTGATAACAGGGACACTGACAGTTTGCAGCAATTTAGGGCTTGGCCTCAAAAGTACATCTAGACCAAGTGTTGGAGATAGGTCTTTAAGCGGAAAAATATGATGGCTAAAAAGAAAAACCCTAAATCTCCTTTCACAGGGGAAAAGAAAATCACAGGCTTATAAGGAAAGATGTGGTGAGCTTCATGCTTTGTAGCTTCCCTTTCCTACTCCCTCCCCCAGAAGTTCAAGAGGTCTGCAAAACCTCAGGTTCCACAAAATATGACCGTCCCTAATTATAAGGTTAAAGTATTAATATTGCATATGGCAATAGGAAGTGTGAGGAGGAAGCACTACCCCCTTTGCCGAACAGCCCCTTTTCAATAAAAATAGCAAAATCAAAGTTTATATTAGGAAATGTGAAAATCCCATGAGTCTCAGCGTCCTCTGAAGTAATTTCTTCCACTGCTAGGTACAGCCAGCTTCCTATTTATTCAGAAACACTGTAACATCTGTGGGAGAGAGAGAGACGCGCTAGCATGTGTGGCCTCCTCAGCTGAACCTCGGGGCCTGGCAGTCGGGGGGAAAAAGCGACGTGTTCCCTAGCACTGTTTTTTCAGGTTTGCTTTTAACGCTTGCAGAAACCTGGCGATGCCCAAGGAAGAAAGAGGGCAGTCTAGACTGCTTAAACCGAAGAGTCGGCAGCTGCCGTTGTGCTGGTTTTAGGGTGGGAGCCACTGGCTTTGGGACCTCTTGTGTTCTACAGGTAGCAGGGCTGATCTGGCACCTCTGTCTTGGGCAGAGCCCCGGTTAAAGTCAGTAGGTCTCAGCTGATTAGGGGTGAGTTTTGAGAGGTTGAAATGGATGTTATAGTTGAGTGATGGAGAAGAATTAAAACTCCTAAGATTGATTTACTTAATGAACTTTATTACGTCACAGAGACGGGGTCGCGTCCATCCTTGCATGGTTAAGAAGGGAGAATGCAAGAAGTTTTTGAAATCCTAGTGTTTTGAAATCGAGCTTTCCTGGCTGAGTGGTTTAATGGCTGGCCAAAGGCACAGGCTGGCTTTTGCTTCCAGTACCGGTCGGAAGCGGCAAGTTACAGACGAGAGACGTTTCTCTTTGATGGTATTGGTGTGTTCTCCCTGTTCGCTGGAAGGGGATAGGAGGTACGCTGGTACCACATAGAGCTTAAGAGACTGGTTTATACATGACCGATAGGTACTTACACCCTTGACTAGGCAACTATCAACTACATTACATTTTGGATGTATAAAAACAGCTGGGGTGGGTATGTCAGAGGAGGCAGGAACAGTATTTGTCCCTTTCGTGTTCCTAAAGCTGAATCTTCACCCCAAGGTAATGGCCCATAATTGAAACATTCATTTGCTTAATAATTTTATTTAGCTTTGTCTTGCGGGTCTCTCTAGTCTCTTTCTTTCTGTGTGAGACTCGCACATCTGGCCCCTCTGTCCTGCTCTGCCATCGTACTACTGACAGCACGTACATTTTAAGCATCTCAGCTTTCCTCTGAATTCCCCAGCTGCCTCTGCTTCCAACCATCCACATCTGGCATTTGTTAGTGACAATCTATGGCATCACAGATCTCCGGCTGTCCACAGACGCAGTCCTGTGCTATGACTGTGTCCTGTTGTGTGACTTGGCTTGTAGGACACATCCCTCTCATGATCTGAGGTGGTGGATCCTGATGCAAAAAGCACAAAGTCCCCTTCTTGCGTCTTAAACTGATTTTTATTTGAGGTATGAGATAAACCAGCCAAATGGAAGCTTAAAAATAGCATTCTCAATGTTTTTTAATTCTTTCTCATAAATTAGCTTTAGTAAGTCAGAATTTTTGAAGCTGGGTCCTTAAAATGGCAGATGGAAAAACTTGCAGTGGGGCCTAACCTGAAGGATTTGTTTTCAAAACTGAAGGACGATTAGTAGCTCCCATCTGCTCAGTGAAGGTTATGGAGGGCCCAGCGCTGTTGAGCATTGGGCTGGTTTTCGTCTCCAGTTCATCAAAGTCTTTTAAGCACACGCTTCTCTCTAATCCTGTGAGTAATGCTATGTGATGGTCAAATACAAGTTAAGAAGGTGTTGCGTTTTAATATTAAGCTTCTGTTTTTCAAATGACAGTCTATCTCTGCAGTTATGTACAGGTGACTCTTCCTACACTTGTGTGACCATTGTGCATCAGCGGATTCAAGTTTGGAGTTACTTAATTGCTTGTCCAGACAAGTAACTCTTGCATGTTCATGTACCGGTGCTGTCAGTGTTCGACAGACAGACAAAGATGACTTTGTGCAAATTTGGGGGTCTTCAGTCGAAAATCAGCCCCTTCGTGTGAACTGCTTGGGAATTCGCTTTGGGAAGTGACTTGAAGTAGCTTCATCTCTAGTATTGCTAAACTTCAGTCTTCTGAGAACAGCCTCTTCTGACGCGATTGCCTTTTCCTTTTATTTATACAGCAAGGTTAACATATTTGCTCTTGTTCTTTAATATAGAACAACAGACTTATTTTGGTATTAGTGCATACGTGTAGTTAAAAATGGATGTCTGCGTATAATGTGGATGTGTGTCTATGTATGTGTCAGTTTTTAGAAGATTATTGGAAGCAGCTGTGGGTGGAAGAGAAACAAAGCCATGGGTTTGCGAGCCAAACAATTAACATAGGAGTGGAATACTGTAGTTACATCAGTCTTTCTTTAAAAAGCCAGAATTTCTCCCTTATTCCCAAACGTACATTATTAATTCTCTTGGCATGTACCATAGCAAAATGACTGCGTTTATGAACTTGACTACTTCTTTTAACAAGTTCCAATAACTGCTTCCTAAACCTTGTGTTTTTATATCAATTACATACAGTAAGCATTGAAATCAACCAAAGAGAACTGCTGAGGCCAAGAAGGGTTATTTATGTTAAATGAGGATTGCCAACTGCCAAAAGTAAAATGTGGATATAATTTTATAACACCATTTTATAATTAAAGTCATAAGTGAGGTTTCCTGCTATTGTTTAAAAATGTGTCACGATAAATTTAAATCAAGGATGAAGGCACAGAATGGGCTACTAAAGAACATATCAATACAACAAAGATGGTACGGCGAACATGTCTGTTGCAAAAGAAAAACATGTGCTAACAATTTCAGTGAAATAATTATATTTATTGCATATAGATTCTGTTTTAGGAACTATAACCACTTAGAAACTGTTTTCATTCATGTCAGATTGAGGTTAATTTGTTGTTACTGTATGTCTATAGATAGATTTTTACTGTCAGAGAAATTTAATATGTTGGTTTAATGATAAGGCAGTCTTCTAGCCAGACCGGATTTTTTTTAAAGGCCAAGAAATCCAGGAAAAGTTAATAATTTTGGCTAATATTTATGTGTCCACAGCATTTTGGAGGTAATATTGTATCAATAAAGAAAATAAAACTTTGGCAAGTAAGTACCCACTGGCCAGATTCAGGAAAATATTTAACACACGCTTAACTTTAACAATTTCAGTGGGATGTTGATTTTAATAGGAGTTCAGCATATGCCGAAGGGCTTCTATAGGAATTCGTTTTTCAGTCGTGGCCTAAACTTGCAGAAGAAATAACTTCGAATTGTCAAAGTGAACAGGAATAATAACAGCCCTTTGTTTTAATTTACTCATTGTCTGAATACATAATTTTGCTACTGTACTGTCAAAGCCATTAACTTCAGAAGACTTTAGGGTTGACCCTTTGCAGCCTACTGGCAGTTGGTAATGCTACCCTTTTCCCAGAAAGTAGTAGTTTAATTCACATGCATTCGTAAGAGTTAATGGCTAGAACATTCCTGACTTTGGTAAGTCATGTTCATGGAATAGGTAAGTAATTTCCAATGTATCATTTCATACATCGCTTTGCTAATATAACCCATGTGTTTCGTATCAGCACCGAAAGGACATTAATCAGTACACACCACTTCTGCCAGACGTATTCTGTGCAAAGTCCCTGGTTACATCTCAAATGTCAATATGTGGAAAAAGATGAATAATAAAATGCAATAGATATCATTTGTTACACATGCCATTTGTAAGTTCATTGTAAAATAGATCCCATAGAAAGAGCTGATGGTAATACAACGTTAAAGTCGCACAGTTAAGCTCTCAGCGGTAAGAAATGCCACAGTCAGGCGTATAGTCGTAATTCTGCTGCCTTGTCCATATGATAATAATGCATGGGCGCTTCAACTATAGGATCACAGGTTATTTCTCCAGTGATACAGTATTTTTTTCCAAACTGGAGAAAGCTTGGAAGCTGCACAATGCAGGAGCCGTTGATGTCCCTACGAATTCTACCTCATGCCTAGAAAATTTCAGCCAAAATATATGCGTTTTTAAGTTATTCATGACTCTTGAAATTAGGGATGCTGGAATGGAAGCAACTGTATAACCCTAACATAAAAGGTCACTGTAGCCACTGGTCTAATAAATGCTGGAAAATGTTCTCATTAGTGACACTAATTCTAACTTAATTCGTTAGTCATTTGAGGCAGAATTCTTTAAAGTCTGATTCTCCCCCTCCCCGTCCCTGGGGGAAGAAGGTGGTGCAAGGAAGAGATTGTGAGACAAGGAGAAATGAAATGGGATGTCAGGGACAAGGAGGAGCAAGAGGAGGTGCTGGGACAGAAGGGGAGGCACTGGGGGATGGAAGGTATACCTGTAATCAGGTAAATAATTAGCCTAAACCACCCTGACATGTTCTAGAAATCTGTGACAGGTGATTTCACAATCTCTCCAAGTAACTATTACTTAACTCTTTACAATCTTTTTGACCTCTCAACTGAATTTCTCTTGTTTTTAAAATTTAGCCCTTTACTCTTGTCCTGTCCATGGGGGAGGAAGAGAACAAATAACTGACTCCCCACACCAAATTTGGTGTCCTGCAAGATGTCCTCTTCTTTTCCCTCTCCCTACTTTCTAAATCTTCTGATTTGCTAAAATTTGCTGTTATTCCTGTTGATTTACTGTTTTCCAAAGATGTCTAACAGGTCTCTGAACTCTTTTTTTTTTTTCCTGTGGCCTCAAGATGGCGCCAATGTAACT
>NW_008824358.1:2974404-2986578 GCF_000699105.1 Pygoscelis adeliae | reverse complement strand
TTGGTATCATCCAGATGTTTGGGTTTGGTTTTGGTGTTGTGGTTTGGTTTTTTGTTGGGTTTTTTTTTTTTTATTAAATTAAAGTCTCTCTCAAAAGCACTTTAAAGACTTCTGAATACTATTGCACCGTGATAAGATGTGTGTAGGATGAAGACCCTCGTGAATACACTCTCTCAGTCTCCCGGTGAGTGGTTAACAATGGCTCGCTGAATGCAACTTTTCAACCACTTGTTTTGCTACTTTATAATCATTTCACAAAGACCATGTTTTTCCTTGTTTTCTTAGAGGAGCTGTGTTGTGAGGGTTATACTCAAAGCCTTGCTTGCCTCTATATAATCTCTCTATGTACTGTAGGCCAGTTATCTTGTAAAGGGTGAAATTTTCATTTGCTCTGTTGCATGTATACAAGGTATTTCTTACTGTCTTATTTGTATGGTAGGGGTTATAATCAGGTGTATAGACTGGGCTAAATGTTCCCAGACTGTTCCCTATCTCCTAAAAATCAGTAAAATTATGCTTTCTGGTCTCCTGGAGTTCCATACAAGTCTTCAGTGAGCACTCTACAGATAACCAGGAATGGCTCAGAGTCCTTCATTTAGCTTCCTAAGTGCTCTGAAGTTACCATGTGTGGCTGATCTGGATATATTTAACTATTCCAAATATTTTTTAACATTTTTTTTTTCCCCCCATAGCCTGGACTGTGCACTTACTCTCTTGCTATTAAGTTCAGCTTTAAGTATCTGATCTCAATTAACCTCCTTTAAAAACTGAAGCAGGAAAGGCCATGTTTAAGCCTTCTAGATGTTATCGATAATCAGGAAAAGCATCACAGATGCCCTCCCCTATTAAGCAGTTTACTATCAATAGCCTCAGAAGGCAAACATGGAAATGTCTCGGACCATTTAGAGAAAAAGACTCTGCTACTGTGGGGGGGTTTATGCTGCCAGAAAGCTCAAATATTTGTGGATTACTCAATGTGAGAGCAGATGACTGAGCTGAAATCACAGCCTCCTGCATTTAACAGCAGCAGGAAGCATTTTGTTGTGCTACTTCCCTGGGTGCTCTCTAATGACAAAAAAATTGCACATTTCTGTCTGGTGAAATTCAGTCAGAATCCTTGGTAGCTGGACAGAAATCAGGCTAGACGTAGCTGCTTAACATGGTTTGCATTACATACTAGCTGCAGATATTGCCTTGAGGAGAGTATGCACACGGAATATTTTGTCTTAATTGACTCCAGTCTGTGTCACCAAGAGGTTTCTAATCTTTGTCCTCTTAAGTTAATATGTTAAAAAGAACGTAAGGCTTCTCTTTTACACATATCTTTCTCATATAGAAGAATTTTGAGAAACAAGTAAAGAAAATACAGATTACAACGTTTAAGCTGAAGTAAAAGGGAGTGTAAAATCAGTCCAGAGTTGGCTAGTGAAGGGGAACTGGAATTTGGTGGAGCTCCCGCTTCTGTAACCAAAAAGATACATGCAGTTGCTCTTAGGAGCTGCAGCAAACCCGTATTTGCACACCAGGCAGTTGTGACTGAGTAGCAGATCTTTAGCAGGTCTGCTGCTAAACAGACTTCTCCAGGCTCTGTTGTGGAAGAATCTGCATGTGAATTCTTCAGTTCAATTAGAAATAAAAATGATTGTCCTTTCATTGCTCAGAGGTAACTGCCATAGGCTGATATATATTCTGGATTTCAAAAGGAACATAAAACTACTATCACTCTGCTTATGTTTAGCATCCCTCTAGGATGGAGCACGGGCATAAACTAAAACCTGGCTTCAAACTGGTCAAGCCTCCAACTTCACTCAAAATGCCTGTGTTGATCAGTGGCCAGGAGTATGTTTTGATAGCATTGGTGAGACTCATTGTGAATTTTACACCTTCTTCGTAAGGTACGTGAAGTATTCATGTTCCCGGTCCTTGTTACAGCTAAACACTGGAAAGTCTTTAAAGCTTCCATCTTTACGTGACTTCATGAGGTAGGAAGGCTCAGTTGCTTGGAAAATGAAGCGACTGAGCACAGAGAAACTAATCTGTGTAGGAACGCTCTGACAGAGCAAAACACTGACCCTGGATTTCAGTGGCTGAATTGTTTTCTGTAGCTTTTAGTCTTTCTAAAAAAAACAAACAAAAAAAAGTGAGCTTAAAGGCCACTTCAGGAGCATGCCAGAGAATACCTGGCAATTCAGAGTCCCTCTTTCCATACAGAAATCATATCCTGGATCTAAGTGCATCATTGTTGGTATTGATGAATCAGCATTTTACAACAAAACCCTGTTTAAAAAGAAAAAAATCTAGTTCTTATTTGCTAACAAGAGATCAATGTTGCTCTGAACAGTACTTATCTTGCTCTCTGACTGGCCATTGGAGCTCTGGCTTTATAAGATGGTGAATGACTTCTGGTCTCCCTGGGCCTGCTGTATATTCTAATACGGTTGTCATAGCTTTCCTCAACAGCTTGTACAGCTCTCCCATGGGTCTTGTGCATCATGAGATTGGTGGCAAAATTGTTAGGTGATGTGGAGCTAGAATTAAGAAAAGCATTCTCAAAAAGCTCCTATGAAACTTGCCTGGTTTCATGGTTCATTAGAAACTTTAAACTCCTGCCATGCATGTTGAAAGATTTGCTTAAGTCAATGAAGTCTTTCGAGTGAACCTCATCACGCAAAATTGGTGGTTCCACTGAGAATCCAGAAGAACGTTACCAGTTTCAAACAGCTTTTGCTCTGAGATTTCTTTGATTCATTTGGAGCTGACACAGTAGAGCTGTAGAGCAACTTGAGACAAAATACTTAAATGATCTACAAAGCAAAACCACAGAGTTTTGTGAAGTTATCATTAGAGCTGTGTTGAAAACTAGATGGTTTTTTGAAATGAGAGGGGAAATATGAAACTAAGGTCTGCAAGTTTGCCTTACTATGATTGCCATAGCAAGAAGTTTAAACCCTGGAAACTTCACCAACTGCTAAGCTTCATCAGACAACGCGGACTAGCCATCATTACTACAGCAACATGTACAACCTCCCAGCTGAAGCCCTTTTTGCTGAGCTGGACCCTATGTGAAGAAATACACGATAGATTAGTCCTCATCTCAGAAGGCTGAGCAGGCACAGGAGAAAGCTTTTCAAGTCAGCCTGAGGGAGCTTTGTTACCCAAACTTTATTGAAACTCATTCATAATTTTAAGCTGCTTTGAAAGTCTTAGCTGCAGGAGTCTGATAACATCCAATAGATAAAAATGAGAGAGAGTGGTCTGAGAAAATGGGGGATCAAATTGTACTTTAGCTACAAATGGACATCCTCGGGCATTTGCTTTCGACCCTGCCTTCCAAGCTGTGCCTGCAGTACTCTTAACGCTGTATTTTCATTACATTTTAGTCACAGCCTTCTGAAGGTTTTCCATAGATGCTAACACTGGTACTTCTATATTATTTTGATTTTACTAGCCTGCTTAGGTACCTCAAAAGTCTGTTTCAGTGCCCATGTGGTCCCATTGAGCAGGCTTGCCTAACCAGATGTCCGTAGCGAACCACACTTGAAGATTCCCGAGGTGCCTGTGCCGTCCTTTTCCTTAGGAGGACACAGTGGTACATATTGAGAGCTTTCGTCAAACCAGAGATAGCTGCCTATAGAGGAGTGTTGGAATGTGAGGCAACTGAGTTACAACACCTGTAACACTGGAGTGGCATTTTCAAATGGGTTTACTACTGGCTTTGGCTTTTTTTTTCTTCTCCAGAAGAAAATTACCTTTTCTGTGGAGAAAGCCCATCTTTCAGCTTGCTGCACCCCAACAGACACATTTGGAAAGCTGTTTTACTCTGGGGATGATTCTTCCTCACAGGGTGGTGGTGGCTTGCTTCAGTTTGTTTCCTTTTCTTCTCGGAGTTGTCTGGTGTCACCCCTTTCCTTGAGTGCCTGAAACCAAGAAGATTGGCTTGTGAAGGTTCCTGCTGTTTTCTGTCTTGTAAGGGAAACCAGGAAAGGGGAAACCGCTTAGGATCCCATTTAGAATCTGGATCCCACAGGATTTAACTTTCATCTGGCCAATTTCTTCCTTGAATTATTACCCACCACCCAGGGAAGTAAATCAAGGCGTATCTTGGCTCGGAGTACTCTGAGCATAGAGTAAGATACGCAGTTTCCACCATCGCTAGGCATTGCAGAAGCACAACTTCTAAATATAAAGCCCTTTCTGATATCACTAGAGCAAGGGGAACACAGCCTTAAAATCTATATTAAATGAACCTAATTTCCTCTGAGATGTTAACGTGCTGCACTGATTTCAAGTTAATCAAAACAGATGTTTTCTAAATGCATCAAACAGGATGTAGAAAATTTGGCTATTTAATGCAGATTCAAAGGCAAATTCCTTATAACCACCACGGAAACCATGGCTGTTTGCTAAGTACTGCGAATTGATGCTGTGCTTTTTAAGTGCCACTTGCTGACTTCTGCACACTGTTGCCTACATACTGCAAACTTATTTAAAGCTTAGTTATACAGAGGCACTAAAGATAGTTGGCCAAACCTTGTTCTTGGGGGCATAATTAATATATCCTGCCAATTTCTTAAATAGATGCAGGATCAGATCTCGTTCCTGTGTAGGAGCAAGACACTTCTGTGTATATTATATGTTCTATTCTGGAAGCTTTGCTATTAAATTCGGGCATTTTGCACAAAAGAATGACACAAATGGAATTAAACTGAGGAGTTCATGTCAGTATTTGACGTTTCTTTAATTGCACATTCTTTGAATCTGTATTTGATCAGACCTGTTTCTAACCTTTAAATTCAGTACTACTCAGAACCAAAAAACAGTTGTCTCATTCCTTCTGATTCAAACACAGAGGTAAAAGCAAGTCTTTAGTCCACGATATCCGTTTGTATGTGTACCCGCCGTTGAAGTAGGTGAATAAGTCCGGTCTGAATCCTCCTCTCAGTCTCTCCTGTACGTACTAAGGGATCAGGTAGAGAACAGTCTTAAGTATACAGTTGTGGTACTTCAGCATATATTACATCTGGTCTGCAGTTTTGCATTTTTGTTGATCTTTATTGCAGTTTCATGATTCTGACGTGACCTAATTGAGTAGAATTTGATCCCTATCAGCACTTTTAAAAAGAACAAATGAATGAGGAGTTTCGAGAATGGAGACTCCACAACCTCTGTGGACAACCTATTCCAGTGTTTGACCACTCTCACAGTAAAAAAAAAGTATTTTTCCTATGCTCAGATGAAGTTTCCTGTGTTTCAGTTTGTGCCTGTTGCCTCTTGTCCTGTTATTGGGCACCGGTGAGAAGAGTCTGGCTCCTTCTTCATTCTCTCCCATCAGGTATTCATGCCAGGTGATAA
Source organism: Pygoscelis adeliae (assembly GCF_000699105.1). Taxonomy (NCBI): domain Eukaryota; kingdom Metazoa; phylum Chordata; class Aves; order Sphenisciformes; family Spheniscidae; genus Pygoscelis; species Pygoscelis adeliae. The sequence goes on along the minus strand of NW_008824358.1, from coordinate 2,981,226 downwards.
GATCTCCCTGAACCCTCTCTTTTCTAGGCTGAAACTAGTCCCAGTTCTCTCTGTCTCTCCTCATGTGAAAGATGCTCCAGCCCCTTAATCATCTTTGTGGCACTTCATTGGTCTTGCAGCAGTAAACCCATGGCTTTTGTATACTGGGGAGCCCAGAACTGGCCTCGCCAGTGCTGAGTAGAGGGGAAATGTTCCTGATGATTCTTTTATGCTGTCTTCCTTCCATTAGAGTTAAGGTCTTTTGTCCCAAGTCTTCTCTTGCACGGATTTTATATTCTTCACTTTATGTTCTAAGCTGCATTGCTTTGGGGCACCATTAAAAACTTGGCACTGCTGAAGCAGGCTTTTATCTTCCCTGCCCCCCCCCCCCTTTTTTTTTTTTTAAGACAGGTGAAATTGTAGGAGTTTTTTGAAGGACAGACTATGAAATGTGATATATTTTCCTATTGCCGTATTCCACCAAAATGTTGCTTTAAGCAGTGTGACAGTATTCAACGTTTATTAAGATCCATGTAGCATTTCTTTTAGCCAAGATAAATGGAGAAAACTTCTTATCGGCCATGGAATGAAATTCCTTTAATCTGTGTAGGGAGGACTTTTGCATTTGGCACAAGAGGGATTCAGGTCAGTTTTTAGAGGGTGCAGATACAATATAATCAGACATAACTAGTGAGTTTCTCTAAACTAGCTATTAAAATCCCCTCCAGTGGATTTAACCCTTCTTCAGTGAACAGCATACTATAGCAGTTGCGGGCTTTCCAGACGTCTCAGGACTATATGTCATGTGTGTTGTTTTATGCTCCAGATGACTGAGAACTCATAAATTCATGACGCTGAGACTATGGTGAACTGGGTGTCTCCGAGCTTTGTCAATAGGTCTGTAGTCCGGAAGCTTGTCCAAGACCTTGGGTCCTGCCTCCCACCAGGTACGTAGGAGCTCAAGTCCTACTGATGTCAGTGGCAGTTTCTCACCTAAACACTTCTGAAGATGTGGACTGAAGTCTCCTAACTTCTGTATGTATGAACCAGTCGTAGTATGAGCTCTGTCTGGTCCTGGTATAAATGGGAGGTGATGTTCCCGAGCATTGTACTCTGCATTGCACCTACTTGTTGACTGTCTGTTCCTGCACTTGCATGTGCCTGAATAAGAGAACAATTTAGGTTGGAAGGGATCTCTGGAGGTCATCTAGTCCAACTTTTAACCTCATCTTTGTAGAGGAAGGAAAATCACTTGTTTAAACTTTCAGCGATAACCACTTGCAGTTGTTTAACTATATTTGCCTCTGGGCACCCGTATTTAAATGTTTAATGTGCACACTTGCTGTATCGGTTCCTTAATGGCAAATTAAGGACTAAACGAATGGATTCCAAACCAAACACAAAACAGACCAGACACACGTACAACCAAGCATCTACAATGCCTGTGTAATCCAGACCACATTTATGAATAAATGGATACGTTCTCTGTAGTGATTTTGATAATATGTTGTCCTGAGTAGCAAATTCTAATTATGGTTCTTTGATACTCTGTTAGCTGGGGGAGAAAAGCAACCTCCCCCTTGCATTTTTGCATGTTTTGTTTCCTGGTTTGTAATTCGTAATCCGAAAGGAGTATCTGTTTTCTTTGTGGAATCATCTATGTTTTGTGAATTTGTGGTTAGGAAAATTGAAGTGTGTTCAAGGAGCAGTCGTATATTTGACTGGGCAGTTCAAAATAAACTCAAAGGGGCTTTACTTTTGGATTTCTTAATTTTATTATTATTTTTTTTTAAATTCTGTGCAAATGGCGGAGAAGCTGTGAACCTAGTGAAAGTTTATACAGTAATGACTGACCAGCAGACTGGAGGCCAGGAAATTGTTCTCTGTCTTGTGTAGCGGGAAGGCTTATAATTAGATTAAAAAGTTAAATTATGCAATAAAAATATTTCAAATATTTAAAAAACAAATGAACCACACTTTCATACAATGCACTTTTGGAATATCTTTTGGAGTATCTTTGGAACTTACTGCTGCTGATACGTGGTGAAGTCGAGGAGGTATTAAGAGTCCAAATCAGCTTTGGTATTCGTGTGCAAAACAAGAATACTCAGCATGATTATAACAAAAATTAACGGTGCTTTTTGAAGGGCTGTCATGCTTTGTGCTTTGGGCCGCAAAGCTCCCAGGTGGGATTAGCTCTTACATCGTCTGTGACAGCATTCTTGCACCTTCTGGAGAGGAATCTGGTGTGGGTGGTCGTCAGGTCTGGGTGACTTGTCTGAGCTTGGGTCTACTCCAGGGTGGCACTTTTTGTCTCTGGTGGTTTTTTTGTGTGGTGTGGTTTTTTTTTTTTTCAAACCAGAAGTTAAAACGCGGAGTAAAGCAGTAGGTGGCACTACAGCCTCTCTGTTCTTTAGGTAACTTTCCACAGTAATTCTTCCTTGCCAGCTTGCCCTGAACAAGTGTACGTGTTTCCAAAAATAACAAGGTTGTTTCCAAGTTTTCTTGAAATATATGCACGGCTGGTTAGTCATTCATAATCACTTCTTTGCAAACACTGCGGATATTTCACATAAGAGCAGCACGTCAGAAATGGGAGTTTTGCAGGAATTCCCAATATTGTGGAAAGGAGTCCCTGAAATGGTGCTTTCTGGCAGCAGGGGTGGTGGGTTTACCTACGTCAGTGCCTGAGCTGCAGCAGTTTCCCTGCTCTCCTCTGTAAGCCCTTTCTGGGGTTACAGACTGTGGGCACTGTTTGTCCAGGTGAAGAGGATGGGTAGAGCCTTGCTTGGAGGACTGCTCTTGTTGTCTGGAGGGTCCTTGTGTCAGCTGAAGTTGTCTTGCTCCCTTCTGCGCAGCCAACCCCTTGTATGTGAGGAGAGCACAGATGGGAGGAATGGCTGTTGTGAATCCACTGACTCGCTGACTTTGCTAATACTGTATGTGAAACCAAAATTGGGCCCTTGAGCTCACGCCATTACTGCCCTCTTAACCTGCATTTCTATTTTATTTTACTACAAGTGCAAGATTTGATTATGCAACAGGTACCTAAGCCAGGACCAGTGTGATGGAGCTGTATATTGTTGAACGAGTGGAAAAACTTCCACAGGTTCTTCAAAGTGAATGATGTGGATGATAGGAAGCAGGATATCATTCTTTAAACTACGTATGAGAGCTTGGTGCCTGCTTGGCTCTGTGGGACTGGCCTGAAGTGCCTCAGCTAGAAGCAATGAAAAGCTCACAAATCAATGAAGAGGCTTTAATGGTGTTTTGGAGTAATTATCCTCTTTCCTAGAGACTTGTGAGACTAGCCGGTTATACCTAAGGAAGCTATACAGCCTCAAGTGCCAGGTGTCCTGAGTACCTCCTGGTCGCCCATGCTGCCTTTACTGACACAAGCCTATGAGCAAGAGGTCAGTATTGGCGTGATTTCACTCTCGTGGGGCTGAAGCAGTCGGAGGCTAAGTGACCGGACCCAAGTTATATGAAAGCTTGTGGCAGAGAACAAACCAGAGAACCAAGGTTGCCGCCCATTCTTGCTCTGACTACACCAGTGCCTTCGCTCAGGTCCTGCAGACTGGAATACTTCCCTTGCTGAAAACTTATGTCCAAACATGTCGTGGTTTGGATTTGCCGCTACTGAGAACTGTCTGCTGGAGTCTCCCACGTGACAAGTTTATACTAAATCTTCCTGTGACTTTGAACTTCATCCTCTCTTCCTCTCTCCCTTCTCCACCAACCTGTCCTGTCCGCCTCTCCTATCTTGACTTTTGTGCCTCGATTCACAAAACCCACATTACATCTGTTATTCAGGGAAGTATATAAGCACCTGCTTTTGGCAGGTGATTAAAAGCAGCTGGTAATAAAGGAATTAGTGGGACATGTGCATATGCTTAAAGCTTCAGCACCTGAAGATACTGGCCAGGTATGCTTTCCATATGCTTGTGATAGCCGTTTCCTTCCCATTCACGGGGTGCCGGCATAACAGGGCTCTGAGCTACTTGATACCTGAAGTGAAGCCACAGTATAAATAACGATGTTGATTATTTTAGCTGACTACACTGCTGCAAATGTGATTGCTGTTTTTAATTTGATTTCCCTGCCAACCCTTGTTCTTGAAGACAGGGACTGTTTTTCCTTGCTATCCAAGAACCCTTGGTGCGAATGAAGAACAATAAATAAAGATGGGAGCAGCACAGGAAAGCTACAGTGCGAGACAGAGCAATGTTAGTGATTTTTTTTTTTCCTCCCCTGCTGAAAAAGCAAGCATTTGATTATGTTTCTCTTTGTTTAGGCTCTCTATTGAGAGATCAGTCTAAGAAAGCCTGAATCAATTAGAAAACAAAGAAATGTTGTCAAAAGGTTGTATAATGAATTTCAGTTTGGAATAGACCCAGTACAAATGGATTGCTTTCAGCCTGGATCTACAAGGGGTGCACCCCTGCCTCTCAGGTGCTTTTCGCAGGTCCCTACACTCACTGTCTCACCAGTGGAGAGCTGCGGGCTCCAGCTCTGGATCATCTTCAGAAGAACCTCTCCTCCTCTCTCCAGGGACTGCCAGGGAGCCTAGGGAGATTAGCTTCAATAAGGTGCTAAACTGCGGTATTTGAAATACTTCTACCTCCTTCCTCTCTGCTAAGAAAAGAGACTAGTTTGTTTAGCTTTTTGGAATGAATTGAGGGTTTTAAGCTCTTATTTTTTCCATTTTCTAAGCTTGCCATGCAGACTAGAGGCTGCTTAGCTTGTGTGCTGTCATCCTGTTTCCTTCCAGCACATCAGTCATGCTGACGATCCTAATAAAATAGGAGGTAACTAGGATTGTCTGGTCATGGACAAATGCTGGCTCTCCAGAAGAATGTGCCCTACTACTATGTGAATGCTTCCTGGTAGAGAGTTGAGATTTAGGTACAAAATCAGCCACATATTTACTAAGCAAGAGACAAAAGTCAGTTACCCCCTGGGCGTGCTTTGGAAGGGAACTTAAATTCCCGCAACTGGATTTTGCACATGTGGGTTAAAATATCTCTCTAAAGGCCACTGCATCATGCAGTGTATATACCGTCCCCTCTAGCGTGCTTCCCCTTTTAGGCTATAATGTAAATACAGCTGCTGTCACAGGTCAATACTGCCTGTTAGATCTTTGTTACTGTAAAACTACAGTTGTCCAACAGGAGGGTAATGGTCTCTTTCACGCCCTTGTGTGCACACTCTCTTTCTCTCCCCCTCTCAAAAAGAAGAAAAAAAAGAAAAAAAAAAAAAAGAATTTGGGTGGTCTTAAGCCTATATTCATATAATTCTAAAGACCAAGAGTCAGAATAGCTAGGAGGCCCTGGGAATCTTTTTAATCTACAGCTGTGCTGTCACAAAGGCGTTGCCTTCCTTGAACTTACAACTTCAGGGACTTTAAATAGAGGTTTCAGGAACTTGTTGAAATTTTTATTTATTTCTTGACTTTTGTAATGAAAATGCTTGTTTAGCAAAGACAACGGATGCTCAAAAACCGCTGCACAGAGATGTGTTGGGCTGGTGGTTGCTATGCCTAAAGGTAGCAGATGATACAGCCTGGGAACATCTTTGATTCATTGAGCTGAATTTTGAGAAAGTGTGGAAAAGAAGGTGCAGTGTGATAATGTTGGGTCAGTGAAGTTGTGGCAGGGCAGGCTCTGGACATACGTCCTAATTAGTTTACTTTCTCAATTATCAGCTTGACTGAGGTTACAGTCTGGGGTCAGTTAAGCCAAGGGAAAAAAAAAAAAATCCTTTCTAATGCTCCCCTTTTAAAAATACACCCTTCCTCCACCAAAGCTTTTGCATATCTCTAAAGGCCAAGCTGAAACTGAAGACTTTTGGGTTTTTTAGAACGTTTATACATGGAATACAGATTGCTTTTTATATAAAAACTACCGAGTCAAGAGTTTGTTCAGTGTGTGCACAAAAAACCCCTCACATTGTAGGGGATTATCCCTAGAAAAAACATTGAAAGCCTAGGAAATTGGAGATAATGATGTCCTGAAAAAACCCCTCTTGACATGGTAATATGAGGAATTGCAGAATCTAAATAATCTTAACTCTACATAGGAGGTGACCCTTTATTATGATTTTTAGAGCCATTGAGCACCTCTAGTTCTAAGTGAAGTCAGTGGGAACAGTGGATATGCAGTACTCCTGAAACTCAGGCTCAGAAAGTCTTGTTTGTTCCCGTGTGGTCACTGTTTCTTCCACGGGAGAGATTTTAGTACAGTAGCGAAGCAGGGAAAACCTGGGGTTATGATGAGGTTATCTTGTAACCTCTTTGGATTCATCTCTGTTTAGGGGTTAGGAGAGTTAACGCTTGCCAGCCTGCGGGGAGGGTATTTCATCATGCCCCAGGGTAATTCCCAAGAGGGTTTTGTAGTTTCTGACCCAGGACGCAGATGCACGGCACAGCAGAACTTAAGGGGACATCAGTTTCTCTGAACAGATATAAGGTTCCTGGATTTTGAAGCAGGGGTAAAAATATCAGAACTCACATTCATAATCAGATTTTCATAAAAAATGAAAAAAATTTCTAGATTTCTAAAAATTTCTCGATTTTTAGAGAAATGACTGTGACATGATGTTCAAAAGTCTCCTTCATCCTCTGTGCTGGGCCTTTCTGAGAACCTGCCTCTGTGCATACACAGAGGCAGAGCTCAGCACGGCAGCGAGTGGTTTCACAATCCTGTCTTTATTTGCTGTGCAATGAGCAAGGAATTTTCTTTTCATTACTACATCATTCATGACCTGATGTGGCGGCTCCAAGAATCACATAACCTTATCCTGCACTCACGTTAGCATGAATAGTTTAAATCAACATTTCTGTTG
>NW_008824358.1:2959711-2974159 GCF_000699105.1 Pygoscelis adeliae | reverse complement strand
CTACATACGCAGTGGTACCACTTTCACGAAAGGTGAGATTTAATTCAAACTAGGATAAAGGCTTGATTTCTAGTGGGAATGATGTTCCTAAATATAGGAGAAGCTGGGCCTTAGTCTCGGTCTCCAACATGGAGCTCCTTACTGCCTCGCTGGCTGCTCTGTAGAACGCCGGGATGTTACAAGGAATGAGGCTGTGAGAGAAGTAACGTTCATGGTGCAGTAGTTCAGACGAGTGATTTTCTTTTTTTTCTTTTTTTTTTTTTTTTGGTACAGGGGAAACAGCATTTGCAAATGTAGTCTTGTGGAGACATCAGTGTACAGAGGGCATTCTATTTTGGGATATCGAGATGATAAAGATGCTTAGGATGTCTAGTGAAGTGTTGTCAGTATGTGACGCTGGCAACTGCTGCTTGTGAGATGAGGATAATAAAGATAACTGTCTTTTGGGTACATCTGTCTTGGAATTTGACTGATAAAGCTGTATCACTACATTCGCATCAGGCGGTAATATTGATAGTGGTAAAATTTGATTTTCAAATATCAACCTTTGTCTACTAGCAACATGGTAAGGAAAATGGATCATTTTGATCATTCTAAATGCAATTTGTTCAGTTCTTTTCAAGCATATAATCCCGATACAAAGCAAGGATTTTTGTTAGGGCATTTTTCAATTCAAATGGAACAAAAGCGCAGACCACTTGGAGGTTGAATTATCACTTGCAGCTGCACTGATAAAAGAGCAAACACTAAATGCCTCTACAGTTCTGAATGCTTTAGAAGCAACGAAGTTTCTCTAAAGCAGCTGCTTTCTTCACTGTTATCTGGTTTCTCATTGAAAGCAGTATCTCCCTCCTTCCTAGGGCATTCCTACATCTGTCTTATGCACGTAACACAGGCAAGTATCAACAATGGGGAGAAGATCAGTTTAGTAGTCTGGTATCTGTATCCAGAGAGATGTCACGCTATTATCGTTAGGTTATAGCTTCTGGCTCAAGTGCATTCAAAACAAATCAAATTATCAGTTGTGATTTGGTATATTGTCTAGGGTTATGGACTTTCCGTTTCTTCATCTGAATAGTAAATACAGAATATATCTGTACATAGTAAGTATACTTATCTTCTGGAAGAAAAGCCAAATTGCACGGGGAAAACGGGGAACTTCCCTGCTTTCACCGATACTTGGAACATGGATCATAGCTCCAACCTCTGCTGTGTTTCTGGGATCCACCTGGAGTCTTGTTATGAAATCCATCGGTTTTTATTTAGTAGTGACCAATATATATATTTTTTCTTTCTGTGGCCACCAACACAGATAATGAACTAAAAAAGCATGTGCAAACTCAACTTGCTGGACTCTCTGTAGCGAAGATCTTGATGTTCAGAGAGAGTCAGAAGAGAAGAGGACTCCTCAGCAATCTCGGATGCAGTGTTTTCCTAAAAGAAGCAGTAGGGTCTCTGCTTCTGTTCCACTCCCATTCGTTTTCACCTCCCTGCTGACAGTCGCTATCTACAGCCTGGAGGTAAGCCAACACCAGTGCCACTTTGTGAGTCAAGTGTCAGGACATGGCATGGAGTGATAGTGCCTGAAATCTTCCTGAGCCCTTAGAGATAACAAAGCCAGGTGCTCTTGAGAGCCAAAGTTCAATTCCCATCACCTTCCGTCAGGCCTGGAATCTCAAAAGGGCAAGCGGTGAGGCAGCGTGTGTTGACAAGTCAGAGGAGGGGTTTGCTCTGAACATTGACTTTCTGAGGAGCGGGAGAAGGTTGGCTGTATACGCACACTTGCTAGATACTATTCTTACATATGTAACTGGTTTGAAGAGTCCACTTCTGCGGTATCTGGGCACTGTAACCGATAGTGGTAACAGATAGCGAGGACCTGGAGCCAGGGTCCCCACCGATGTAAATCAGCGCAGAGTTGGGTAGAGGTAGGCTGACTGGGACGCCGGGCTGTGGCACGCGCTGTAGGGGACAAGCACAAGTACAACACCGTGGAGGGGTTAATAACTATTTAGACCTCTCATTAGCACCAGTCCACACACAATCCCGTATGGCCAAGGCCCCTTGTCAAAGCAAGGCTATGTCCATCATGTCTTCACATATGTTACGTTTCATCAGCTATTGACAGAAAGTTTATGGTGAAATTGTCAATATTGTTTTTACAGATAGGCAAAACAAATAGTCACTCCCCTGGTTTATTTGCTGAAAAATCAGACTTGGTTCAACTGAAACTGTTTGCAGTCAACCTTGTCAAACTTGGCAAACAATTTCAGCTAAACTTTCTCACCCTGGAAAAAATAAGTGAAGTGAAAGCTGTCACTTCAGCATTTTTTTACATGAAATGTTTAGGCTTTGTTTCGAAATGGGGTTCCAAGATCAGGTTCAATTAAATGTAATTAAAAAATAGAATTCTAAAAGCAAGGAAGCGCCTTCAAATAGAAGAAAACACTTGCCAGTTGTGAACGTAATGAAACACTTCTTTCAGCCTGAAATGCGTTTTCTCCCAAGTTTACCTTTTGAGAAGAAAACAGACACTTTGTTTTTAGAGGGAACCTTAAACAATTAGAATGAATAACCTGGAGAAATATTGCCTAGATCGTTCCCTGGTCCAGGCTCTGGTGGATCATGCACGTGTGCTGATGCTAATGGATGAGGTCTTGTGGGGGCTTGCTTTGCGCTGAGGAAGCGGTGTTATCTAGTCCTAACCGTCTCAATGTCACCAGCTTAGTGCTGTAAATCACCCTCGGGACTCCAACCAGTTGGAATGGCAGTGCTGGGACAGTGATGTGGTGGTGCGTTTTCTTGATGTCCCATTTGTTTATATTTTGCATGAGGGAGTGAGGGTGTCCACAGCATTTTTATCAGATAATGCCACGAAGCAGGATAAATGAGGGGAAATGGAAGAAAGAAACATTTACAGCCCATCACCACAGCAGAAATTTGCCTCAGTGAAAATGAGACCCAAGAGACACGTATAAAAATAACTTAGGATATGTTTAGTTAAAATAAGACTAAATCTCAGCATTTTGGCTAAGCTAAGTGGAAGAATCAAATACTAACTGTACATCTGCAGCCAGAAATATTTTGGACATGGACCTGTTAAATGATCAAATGCGTGTTATGTGTGGAACCTTGTTTAAATCTGAATGTTAATACCACTCAGAAGATTTACAGAAACTGTTTGATTCTTAATACCTCTTCTAAAGATATATCTCTACAATCCAAGTGTGTTTATTGCTCAATAATAAACAGTGTCGACAGGAAACTCATACAGAGTAAACATGATCCTTATGTTTTACTTCTGCGTTTTCATAAGAGGTCAATGCCCTGCTATAGCTTTCTTCTCCAAATTCTTAGTAGTTCAGTTTAGATGTTTCTTCAATGATACGTGTCATCAAAGAGTAGAAGGAGCTTAATTTAATAATACACTTTTTAGGCCTGTGAAATAATTCAACTGGTAAATAAGTCTGTAGAAACACCTTATATAAGCAGGCATCTTTTTTATTGTTATTATTTTTAATTCCCGAAATGGCTAGCGCTAGTTTAATTCCAGCAACACTAATAATTCTTGCACAAACTGTTTTCTTCTAATATGTTAAGCATTATGTCAACTAAAGCTAGATAAAACAAAATTAAACGCTGGCAGTATATCTTGTTCACATTTCCCGTTCAAAACATTTGTGATGAAAGACAACCTTCTTACTAGATTGCAAACAACACTTTTTTTTTCCTTTTTCATTAAAAATAGAAATGTTAATCTTGTGGAATTTTGATATTTTAGTTCTACCTCTTTTTCTCCTTTATTGATGCTGGATGCAATTGAACAAGGGCATTAAAAAGTTTCAGAAGACAAAAGGGAGCCTAGAAAACTTTAACAAAAAAACCCCAACAAACTAAGAAAAAGCTGAAGAAGTAAAGGAAAACAAAAAATACAGTCAGCAACAGTGATGTTAGACATGATTTGAAACAGTAAGAAAGGACAGAAAAAGTAATAGCCTTCCATGTCTTTAAAAATATTATTTGTAAAGTTGTAAATGTTTTGTATTAACATTTAATTTTTATAAGAAATGATGTTTTGTAAATCTTTTAAACATGAATTAATTCCATTATGGAATAAAAATTGCTTCAAAATCCTCTGCCTCTATCTGGAATTTCTGTATACTGTAGATTTCCAACATCTTTTAGTCAGGACTCGAAAGATCAGTGTTTAACTAGGGAGAGCGTCTTACCCTTTTATGTCTTTTTATTTGTTAACCAAAATTTTTTTTCTTTTCCATTTTTAACTGCAGCATTGTAAATTTTGTAGGTTCTGTGAATTCTTGGAACCAAACAAGGCTCATTTCCACCCCGTGTCCTGCTGGAATTCTTTGAACCCTCATGAACAATGATACGAGTTGTAGGAACCACTTTATAAGATCCACAACTTGGGAACCTTCTGTATTATGTTTCATTTTCTTGTATCTCTGAGCTTTGAGAAACAGAAGATTCCTGATATTTTGGTTTTTGTTTTTCAGAAGATGAGATAGATGAACGTGTATCAAAATAATCATGTTTATAAACTTCCATCTTTTCAGCTTTACAGAGTTTGTGCAGACTGTCTTAGTTGGACACCAGTAGAGCCAGTTACAAGACTGTTTAAAGAAGAAAAGCCCAAACCAAATAGAATCTCAGAACTTTGGCTTATAAAAATCGCTATGTAAATTTACATCCGGAAGAGGGTCTTGCCCTGTTTATTATTTGGTGTTTAAATTATAGCACGCTTGTCTCTTAACACAGGCATAGCTGTTAAGGCTAAGGGGTGCACTACAGTAGGAATGCATCTGTAGACAAATAGATGCTAAAGAACAGACGTCCACAGTGTATGCGGCTCGAGGGTTTCACTGCGGACGTAGTATAGATCCATAGGCTTAACGTCCTTTAATAGTTGGAGCACATCTTCTGGTTTAGTTTCATGAGAAAGAATTCAGTTCTTGGGCTCTGAGTCTGCTGTGTGGTGGGAACCAGAGCACCGCAAATGAAGATGACTGAAAGATTTGTTTCAGGAAGATACTTGCTGATTAGCATTAAAATGCTGGTATAGACACACCCAAATTAGTTGGAAACAGCAAAGAAACTTCCTTTTAGTCAACTCTATAATTAACAAGGTTCCTTTCAACGGCAGACTGGTCGTTTTAGGGTAAAATTGAAACTGCATAGGTTGAGAATTGATTTTTCTCTGGCATTCTCTGCTGAGCTTTCTTCAATTTGGAAGCTGATGGTCTGTCTTTCCACTGCCAGAGCTGTTGAGGGATTGCTGGGGCAGAAAGCTGCGGGGAGGGGTGGGGGGGCAGGGGTGCGCTGAGAAAGAGAGAGGAAAGAAATGGGAAACAACCAGACGTGAGGTCTGAACCTTCCTGTGCTGAATTTGTTCCTTTGCTAAAACCTACCTGTAATATCTGAGCTGCTGCATGGCCGAGGTTCTCGATTGTTGTCAAAGGCGTCCAAGGTTTTTGGTTTGCTTGTTGGTTGTTTTTTTTTTATTATGTACTCTCTACGGGGCCTTCAGTTTTTCTTCTTAGCTCTTCGGCTGATGCGCAGGGGTGATTCTGAGCGACTCCTCTGGTTCCCAAATACTTTTGAGACAGCAAAACTGTTTTTTCTGTATGAATGCAATAGCCAGAGCCCACTTCTTATGAGCTTTTTCTTCTGCCGACAGGGAGTAGTTGTGGTGTTAGTGGCACATGCCAGGGTGTTTGGGTGCTGCTGAAGGTAAAGCCTGCAGGCAGCTATCTCCCTGGCGGTGCTGTGACCTGAGTTGATGCTGCAGTTTGAGAAAACACAAAAAACTTCATGCCGATACTAAAATCCCATGCTTTGTAAATGCCATTTGTGATTCTTTTAGTTAGAACAGCTGTATGAACTCCAAACTCAGTGATGTGAGTGAATACAAGTGCTCTTCTCCAAAGTGACTGTAGTATGGCCTCGCCATTTGAGTTGTTTGTGTTTTGGGGTTTTTTTGAGTCAACTGGATTGTACTTCGGGGAGTGTGATAGGTATACTTCCAGACATGAGCCAGCGAGTGGTGAATTCTTACATGGATTCATTCATTAAATTGCTATTGTGTTGCAATTAAGACCTTTTGTCTGTATGGTTTTTAGTAGCACTCTCTTTTTCCTATTTTTGAAGAAGGACTGTGTATGAATTTTTGTCCATCTCCTTATTTGCTCACTTGCCAATAAATGGAGCACTAATTCATCACAGCTTTTAAATGTTAAATGTCAGAGTAAATTTTATACTAATCTGGTATGGGATAGCTGTAACCTGGGGCCTTGCAAGTCAGTTCCCAAGTGAAGGGAGATCACTGGTGTAGACAGACCAGCCAGATGGAGGGTGTATAGCTCGAGTCATGGGATCTGCTACATATTTATGTTTTAATCAGCTGCTGCTGTGTGGGCTTAGGGAGAGGTGGAGGGTACAGTTCCTTTAGTCTCTCTGAGTTAGTGAAATAAGGATATATGTTTAGAAATACTTGTTTATTTGTATACTCACATGCACCTATTAAACTCATTCATGGAACCAAGATGGTCAGACAAGACACAGGCAAAACCCTCTTTCAGCCATACCAACGCAGCTCCAGCACTGCTATCCCAGTAACTTGCCTCTCAAACTGAGTTTAGAGCGCTGTGATCAGAGAGGAAAAGCTAGTCCTGCTGCTAGTTTAAACTAGGAGAAGCAAGAAGGAAGACAAAACAATTTGCCTGAAGTCATACAGGCAGGCTGTGGCCTGGTGTACACCTGTGACTGCTGTATTCGCTCTACCTTGTTTGACCTTTCTTGAATGCCAAGGCTAAGTTCAGCTCTAAGTTTTTTAGCTCTTTTAATTGAGAAAGGTAGGTTTGAAGGCAACAGCTGGTTGTAAGCGTTGATAACTGGTCACTTGGCTTTTTCTGAAGAATGACCAATGACCCTGTGTGTCCAAAGAAGCAGGTAGCTCGGTCTATAAACCCTGTGCCAGGGGATTTCCTGAATCACTGAATCCCAGGGGGAAAAAAACTCCTCAGAAGACTGGTTCTGTCTCCTTTGTCATTGTTCCTGTGGAGCAATCACAAACTCTTCCCTCCTGTCTCATTTTTTTCTGATCGATATTTTTATTCTGAAACTCTGCATCTTTCCAATTCTTTTCCTGCCCTATGAGAAACTCTGGGGGTCATGCCCCTGCCTGATCCTGCCTTTCTAGAGATCATTAGAGGTAGCATTACCAGGAGCTTGGTTCCTCTTGCTCCTTCCACTAACAGAACAGCACTTCATGGGGCCCTCGTTGGAGAGTGCTCTTTCATCTTGGCATCCATTGGGCATTACTCGGGCATCTCCTACCTTTCTGCTGTTAGTCAAAGAGTGTTCAGCAGAGGTGGTCTTTCCTTTGAAGAAATAAAGAATTCCTTGTTCTGGGTAATGGATGTGAAATAAAGATATTAAGCGTTGAGCGTGGCATTTGCCTGCCCCAACAGATTGCTTCCAGCAGGGCATTGTGGCATAGAGCATCAGTGCAACATATGTTGTGGCATCACATGGAAGGAGAGCCTGTGAGACTGGTCTTTAAGGGATTTGCAAAAGAAAAATAAAGGTGCATTTAAATTTACTGTGCAGTCAATATCGCCTTTACCCTGTTTATTTTAGGTTTCAGTGCATAACTGTAAAGTTTTTGAATTGCTTAAACAATTATTTGCTGGTCACCTTTAATATACTTACTGTTCTTTTGCAGTCAAGAGGCTAAATATCATTACCTTTCACTGGTACATATTTTTTTCCCCCACATGAAATGCTAAAAACATTTCTACAAAAGGGGCCTGGGAACACTTAAAGGCATTTATTATTCAGACCTATTTTTAACCAACTAATACCCTCTTTTTTTAAAAAAAAAAAAGCTCCTCAACTTCTCAAACTGTCCATCTTGAAAGGACTTTATTTTTTACGTTGAGTATTAAATTTTTTTCTTGGAAAAGTTGTGACAGCTTCTGGACAGCCAACCATGCAATCAGCTAATTCCTTGAGCTATCTAAGGCGGGTGCAGTTTCCACCATAGTCATCTTCTCAGATAATACGGTTTCTACTTGAGAGTTAACTGGTTCAAATTTACTGTATTTTGCAAGGGATTTGAGATCTGGCATGTTTCTTCTGTTCTGGTCAGTGAGTTTATCAATATGAATGTCTTCTGACAGAGTAAAATAAATTGAAGGTGTCCTCACTGAGAATCTGTGGATTATTTTCAAAAGTGGTGAAGCTGAAAACCCCCTCGTCCTTCTGTGTGAAACGCAGAGCCTTGCGCTGGAGCTCTGAGTGCTGAGGTCAGTCCTGGCCTTATTAAAGTCAGTGGCAACGTTCCCATTGGCTTCAGCAGAGCCAGAATTTCACCCTTTATTTTTATAATTCCTTAAGGGGATCTTTGGGGAGGGGAGGCAGGGAAGTATGGCTTTAATGCTAGCGAAAGGAGTCTGGATTCATGCGTGGGGCTCAGCAGATGATGGAAGTCTGGCCCATTCAAAATGGTGTCTGCGGGTAGGGCATGGAGTCAAGTTACTTGCTGATGGGGCTCCGTGCAGAAGGCTATCGGAGGGGAATGGCTTAAGGAAGACAGGACAATCAAGGAGGTGGTGGTAGCATATTCAGAACGTAAGGTTTTTGATGTAGATTATAGGAAGAAAATAAGGGGTCATCAAACACAAAATAACAGAAACCCCATAATGGTCTAAAAAGGAACAGAAACTTGGAGTGGACGCAACACTGGGGTATAGCTCTGTTCATAAAAAGTGATTTTAAAAGTGCAAGGAAAATGTAAAAATAAGTAAGTACAGATGAAACTGCAGTACAGAGCTGTGGAAGAGAGCTTGCAACTCGGTGCTGCTTGGAGGTGTGCAGATCATGCTGTGGAGCCAGTCTGCGTGATATTTAGAGATACCTGGGCTGAAATTCTCAAAATACGGAATTATATGCAAATCCTTGATCCATTGTGTGACTTCCTTATCCTTGCCAGGTAGTGCAATGTGCCGATCTCAGTATGAAGCCTTTTTATTCTCTGAAATTCAAGACTGGACTATGCAAACATATAAATAGGATTAATGAATGCAGCTCATTACCGGCTCTTGATTGAGACCACACATGATGATAATCAATCACTTTGGAGTGCTAATGGCTTTGGGTGACTGACCCCTAACCTAGTCTTTGATGGCCATCTTGTCAGGGACACTGAGCAGAGAGCTCTGGACAGCGTCCACTGCTCTGTAAAGCAATCCAAGAAACCCTGGCCAGATGCATGCGTTGACTGGAGAAATGATGTATGCTCCGCAGTACAAATTGCTTCTACGCTGAGCTTTTTCTTCCTGCGGCGATAGAAGACCAACTTGGGTTGTGCCAAGGAGATTTTGATGAGGAGGTCCTGTGAAGAAAGAGATAGGAATTGCGTAAAGGAAGGGGTGTTAGGGTAAAAGTCCAGCTGAATTTCCCTCAGCAACAGGGTCTGGCGGAGGTGTTGGTGAATTACTTCAGATGGCAGTTCCCCGGTGTCACACGAAGGATGGCAGACGAATCTACTGGATGCTATTGCCCTGTCTTCCCAGGGTGCCGGTGTGTGTGTCCTGGGGCAGCTCAGTGGTGCGAGAGTGGTGTGTAGGGGAGCGCTGAGAGGTGCCACAGGCTTTTCAAGCTTCGCTGAAGAGTCGGCCTTTCTGCAGGCACAGTTGGGTCACACTGTCTCCATCTTTGGTGGACTTCTAAGAGCATGGCGTACATTTCCATGTTGTCCTGACACTATATGTCCTACTTGCTGAGGATGATTAACTTTTAATTACATTGAAACTGCCAATAAAAAAAGCTTCCTGAAATTATCTGTTCCCTTTAGATTTGATAAATCCTAATGACTGATTTCAATTTGCTGTAATAAAAATTAGCCGATGGAATATTTTTTCGTTGTCCCAGACAGTAATCTCAGAAAATTTAGATGGCACCTCATCTGAAACAGAATAGCGCTGGACTTGAAGAGATAGGAGAAATAACTGTGAAGAAAGGTTTGCAATGGAAGCCTGTGGTGGACCTCCTCATCCAAGGAGGAGGGTTTACAGCAGCTACTACAGGGGACTCAGGCCTTGCTTCGCAGCTGAGGTTCCCTGTTTCCTGCTGCACATTAACCCTGACTTCTGTGCTGGTCAATTCTGCAGTAGCTGAGAGGGAGCCAGGCTTCCCCTCCTCCCTCCACCCCAACCCCAAAATATAGAGCCTTTTGTTTGGACTAAAAATTACAAATTCAAGTGGTTCATTTTTGAATAGCGAGAGAAATTAAAACCAGCTGGTCCTGGAATGGCTGAAACGAGTCAGGTTCCTAGAGCATTCGTATTCAGGGCTGAAAGTAGGTTTTTGGAGAGTCCTCTGAATGCAGGTCTGTTGCATCGCAGAAGGTAGGGTGTTTGGAGTAACAGCCGGTGTTTTGTAGCAGTTGCCTGTGCCCTGCTGAGACATTGCTATCGTTTAGTTGTATCACTTACCTCTGATTATCTGTCCATTCGCCTCTATTTGTTCCTTTGTCATAAATAATAAGAATCGCAAGGAATCGGAGAGCAGGTGGGAGTGGAGTACCATAGCTGGCATGTCAGCGTAGGGAGACATGAACCTTATCCTGGGAATTTTGAGTCAGATGGTGTGATTTCAGGAAAGCCGGTTTCCTACAAAACTCCAGGCTAAACATGAATTCACCTTTTGAAGTATGCTAATGCCCAGAATTAAATACAACTCTGCTCACCTGATGTAGTTTTCTAATGATGTCTGATTTGCGTCGGCATCAGTCTTTGGGGAGAGATGTACCCTGGGTGAGGAGCATGGTGCCTTGGACTTTGGATCTTTGCAGAATGGAACATTTACCAGCAAGAGACAGGTCAAAGCCCAGGGGCTGCTCTGGACTCCGAGAGCAGCACAGGCAATGAGGGTGTCTATTTTTGGAGAGCTGGCAGCAGCAGGCCCTGAATCTAGTTCCCACAGCAGATAATTTGTCTCTGCACTTAAGCATCGATGTTGCTGGTACCATGTCACGAAAGTATAGAAATTCAGACCGGTATGCCCACAAACCCTGCTTCTTTTCCCTAGTGCTGCTCTTCTAATGAACCTTGTCTACCTTCCTTAGCTCTCTCCCATCTCTGGATGTTCCTCCAGAGCTGTCTATACTGTTGATTCACTCTAGATCCCAAATCCAGGTGCCCTGTGATTGCCAGGGACTGGGTATGTTGGCTCACAGCTTAGAAAATGGGCTTATGCTGCTAGGAATGGTTATACTTAGCATAGACTATGAACCACCGGTCTGGAAAGGTTAGGAGCTACATTTTCATATCCTTGCTCACGTTCAATAGTATGAAATAACTTTGGGGGGGTGGAGGTTGTGGCTATAAAGTAGAGAGAGGCAAGAGCGGGATTGAGGGAAGAGCTGCTCTGTCTTAATATTGGCAATTCTTCCCTTTGGTCTTTCCTGTAATATTTTGACATTTTGGATCAGTTTTAGCCCATTAAGAGACGGCTGAAAGGGGACGCTGAGGTTGTGTGTTCAAGGCAATAAGTATTGTGATATCATGATTAGGGCAGAACAGGAACTAGTGTGTCTGCATGTAATTATGAAGCAGTATGGAGCGTGCAGTGCAGAAAAGGCTATTCCCAAAACAACTATGTTACTTGTATCTCATGGATTTTGTGCCTTTGATATTGCTTTGGCTATCTCTTATTATGGGTTTCCTTCAGCAATAGGGTTGGATGTTCAGTTTTGACAAGCGGCCAGACGTTTTCAGTTCTCTCAGAAAGGTCATTGAAAGTTGGTCTGGCTATCTGACTGGCGATCTCATGACTCCAGGTCTTCTCAGGAGATTTCTTATTCTTCAGGTTTTCACTTGGCCAGTTGGAAATGTTAACAGCTGCCTTTGTTTCACTACTTCTGGACCTAGACCAGACATAGAAACAGAGGTGTGTGTGCTGCAGAAGACTGTAATTGCAGTGTATGATCCGCAGAGTGGATTTGAGTGAGAAAAGAATTGTAGTTTGCCAATTTTATCTCATAATATTAGGCACTTTACTAGGAGTTGCAACTGCAAAAGATGCGTGGAAGTGAGAAAACTTCAGCATCTATTAAGGAAGAAAAAGTGGGACAGGTTGTTCGCAGTCCTCTAGTTTAAGAGAAAAGAATTAAAATATGTGCGTAAAGCAAAGAAAAAACCCCAAACCCAGACCTGCTTGAGAGTCTTGTCCTAAAATAAAATCAGTTGGCCAGAGACTTTAAAGCAAATTAAGAGTAGAATCAGCAGCTTATTGTGACGATGTAAAAAGATCGCTATTTCTACTACGCATTGGTGGCGTTATCAATTAGGTATTGCGGAGTAACCAATCAGTAATATATTGATTTGAAGAGCAGGAAGTCAAGGCACAGGCTGAAAGTAGAGCTTTATGTATGGATTATTATTATTTTTTTTTTAATAGCAAGGAGGGCAAAAGAGGAAAAAGCTTTAAACACCAGTGAAATTTTCAGCAATATCTTGTTTTACACCTGGAATGAGAGGTGAAGGTGGGGATTAGAGGGGGCTTCACTGCCCACACCTGTTAAAATAGCATCACAAAGAAGCGTGTAAGATTTTGATTAGGGTTTTTTTTGCTGCCTTGGTTTTCTGTGAAGACCGTACACTTTTATCGTTGCAGATTTCATTGAAAAGGGTATAATGGAATCAGGCAAGAGAATCTCTTTGTGACTGTTGAAACCTGAAAAACATTCCCAACTCCTGGCTTGGGTGAAAGTTTTCAGTGGAAACAATTTTTTTCAGCAAAAAATGCAGATCTAGCTATGGTAATAGTTTCACAAATACATGTCACTTTTGCCAAATTGTTCTTCTATTAAAAACAAAAAAAATCACCCAAATCAGATAGAGCTTGAAATGTAACAATTTAAGGGGGTTTGTGTTTCAAAACTGCCTCTTTAAAGCACTTCAAAAGTGAAATAAAGTAATCCCTTCAGATCAAGCTAATGTTTAGTTTGGATCCAAACTAAGTAATTACAATTTTCTACTTTGCTGGAATTTTTGAAAGACACTTGGATTGGATAGATCCAAACCAATGCTCTCCAGTTCTTAGAGACTGCTGCAAAGTCAAAAATCCGTTATTTACGTAGTTCAGCTTCTGAATATAATCCTGGTCTTATTCAAGGCAACGGAAATCCTTTATCTGACATAAAGTGATGGAAGTCCTCTGTGTCTTCTGCCACAACAGACAATACTTTGGATAAGTGGGACATCTTTCCTGTTGCCAGCAGGCAGAGCCGTAAAGCGGAATGCCAGCTCTTCCAGCTTATTGGGAATGTCCTTGCTTTATTTCGCTGCATTAATAAATCTTTATCTAGCTCTGTGGTTCTGATCTGTTTTCTGATACTCACAAATATTTCTCATTCGAGATGATCGGTGTTCGTGATGCCCGAAGTAGTCATGTGTATATACATTTGTACTCTCCCTGTGTTTGTGTTCCTTAGTTGGGTACCAGCCAGTATTGACTTAAATTTGCAGTTTGCCATTGAGGTCAGCAGAGCGAGGATTGGTTTGCATATACCTTTAGCCATCCCGCTGTCTTGCAGAGAATACGGTTTGGTTCTTACTTAAGCGGTTACCACCCTTGTGGGACAGCAAATTCGTAAAACCCTTTTGCCTCAATTCAAGTATCTGCCACGGTGCTTGGAGGGGTCTGCTGAGGCCTTCTGGAGGCAGTGAGATACCGTAGGGAGCAATTGCAGGTACTTGCAATTTCTGCCTTACTTCTCTTGCCAGTAAATGTCATTAAGACTTTTTTATGAAACAAGTTTAATTAATTCACTTGAATTTAATGGCCACATTGCAATAGTCTGTCACCCATTTACAGCATTATTTTTTGAATGTACACAGCCCTTTTAAAAGATGAGAGCTGGCTTTGCTAGATCAAGTTGTCATTACGTTTAACTAGGTCTTTAATTATAACCAGATGGATGAATTATTTTAATCGCTGCTATATATCTTAACAGTAGTTTGTACATTGACACAAAGTTGAGAACATCAAACAGAAATTAAATGCTAGAGCAGGAAAGCTGCCAACCTCTAAGGGAAGCAGTTGATCAGAACCTGTCATCTTAAAAGGCTCAAAGAATGCAAAACAAACATTCGGGATTAGTATACTAAATATGGTTTATCAGCCCCACTCTCTTCTCTGATAATTCATCTATATCATTTATTTTAATACTTTGCCATGCATATCTCAGACTCTGTAATTAGAAAGCTTCAGGTATTTGCTTCTTCCTGCCTTTGAAATAGTTTGCTTTGAGGCTCTTCAGAGAAAAAGATACAATTATTACATGGCTATTTGATGCACAGTACAAAAGAATATTCACATAGAACTGTCCCTCTGTGTATAACAATTGACTGGAGTTCACATTGG
>NW_008824358.1:2932374-2959641 GCF_000699105.1 Pygoscelis adeliae | reverse complement strand
CAGGCTGAGACTGTGTTGATCTCAAGAATAAGAGACCACGGATAAAAGCTGGCTCTACGCAAGCATTTTGCTGCCTACTGGCACTTTGCTTAAAGAGAGAGGGAAGGAACAGTTGGCGTGCTGGTAAAGCTTTTTGCATACCATGTGTCATGAAAAACTTGCTTGCGCTGGGTCCTGCACTGAGAGCACACAGCGTCAGATAAGATGCTAGGAAGCCTGAGCTTCCATACCGTGTCTGCAGGGGAATATCCCTCGTCCAGTTGGGAAGAGGCTTAGATACTTTTCCCACATTAGCCCCTCTTTTCTGCTTCTCAGTTCGGTGCTGCAGTCTGCCAGTCTCTAAATCTGGGGTGTAGGGCTGAGATGTGAAGACGGGGAACGGTGTGAAGCCGGGCGCCTGTGCATTTCTGGTACTGTAGCAGAGAGCAGCGATGTGCTGTGGTCCGTCCATCCACCGATACCAGTTCGTGGGTCAGAAGCTGTCTGGCACTGGATTTCTGCATCTCCCCTTTTGCTGTAAGGAAAGAATTAGGAAAGGGGGTTCACCAAGTCTCAGTACTGTCACCTTTTGAGTAAAGCCTCTAAAGGGAGTAGAATTAAACTGACACCAAGTGATTTTGTTAGAAACACCCAGGGTGATTTTGTCTGTTTGATGTCTGATTATACAGCAATTACTTTCTAATTATGGTGTTGATTTGAATGAGATTATTGTGCTCTTGATCAAATGCAAGTGCTGTGATAAAACCACTGCATTTGTTTGTTTTCTTGCCAAGTAATAATGATGTATTAAGTAGGATTATATTATCTTTTGAGAATGTTTTGCATTTATCAGCTGTAGTCCAGCTATGGCCTTTATTGTTTAAAACAGTGAGCAGGTACGTGTGAAAATCAGTTCAGTTATAATATTCCAGCTTCACTTTCTCTTGATTTTGAATTATCTTACTCTGCTAAATAAAAGCAATAATTTATACTTTATGTAAAGCAATATTTTATATGTAAAAAAGCCCTCAACCGTAATATGCTTTGCACTCGGTTAGAAATCTTTCTCTCCAGCCAGAGCCAAGATTACCCTTGGTGCAGGAGTGCTGTGGAGTTATTTTCAGAACCGGATCTTTTTTCCCCACAAACATTTTTCCTTTAGAAATTTAGAAAAATGTTAGTACTCAGGAGCTTCTTTACCTACCCTGTAACAGACTTCCTCTAGGACACTGGATGATTCGGTGAAAGTCAGTTCCAAAGGGCTTTCCAGGGACTACAAATACCTTGCAGATCTGCTGGTCAGACTCTCTGTGCCTAACTTCCCTGACTGGATAAGCTTATGAGGTGGTCAGGTAGTATAAGTTTTGCAGGTGGGAGTCATAATTATATCTAATATAGGTAAAATGCGCTTTTGTACTTCACTTTTTTGTTGTTTCTGAACTTTGTGGTGGCAATGATGGCTGTAGAGGTGTTTAGAAGGTACCGAGAGTGATGCTCTGTTGTGCTAGTCGCTATGAAAAACACCGGCAGAGTTCACCTGGAGGGAACGGCAGCACGTACAGGCAGAGACAGCCGGGCCGACGCGGGGTGAGAGGAGGGGTGGAACACCCAAGCAGAATGACCAGTATGAACCTAGCAAATGTCATGTTAGTTATCTAAAAATTCATCTCTCTAATGGATAGTTAAAAAAAGCCCAGAGCCCAGCATGCAGGAACTTGCATCTTTGACAACGAACTCTTGAAAACTGAGAGCTGCTTGCCACCTGAACGCTTGCCTTTCCAAAGGATATTGCAAATGCTTTCTATCATTCGGTTCTCCTTTTTCTGTTCTTGTAGTTTGTCCACGCTTGAAAGCAGAACAGACTCAGACTTCCTTGCTTAACACTGAAACGCCGAAGCAAATGTCAGCTAGCTAGTGGATCTTTGAAAAAGAGAGGAGAGTTTAATATGCTTTTACCTGCTGCGTCCTAGAAACCAGCAGGAGAGATGAGCAGAAATTGGAATTTCCATTCAGGGCTGCATTTCAGTATTTGCTTTGACATTCACCTTCACAGAACCAAAGACTAATGCAGGTTGGAAGGAGCCCCTGCATGTCATCGGTCCAGCCCTGTGCTCAGAGGGCAGCCACTTTCACAGTTGGGTCTTTTTTGCTCCGAGTCGGAGCGAAGAGTCCAAGTTTATATACCTTTAAATCTGATGTTTTATATCTATAAAAGGAAGGGAATAAAAAGTTCAGAAAAAAACCTTTGATCCG
The DNA here is from genome assembly GCF_000699105.1 of Pygoscelis adeliae. Classification (NCBI taxonomy): domain Eukaryota; kingdom Metazoa; phylum Chordata; class Aves; order Sphenisciformes; family Spheniscidae; genus Pygoscelis; species Pygoscelis adeliae. The sequence continues at coordinate 2,957,409 of NW_008824358.1, read as the reverse complement.
GGAATGATGAAATATTCTTCATCAAAGTAGAATGCTGTTGACATTCTTAAATTGAGACACTTCATTAGAATCTGTTTGACAATAAAACGCATCTGCTTGCGATACTGTGGCCTCTTATCAGAGTTGTAGTTCCAGCTGCTGATGCGTTGTTTTTCCCGGTGGTCCACGCTTCCTGAATTATACTTCTGATGATGTTCCTTCTTCTCCTCCTCAAGTCTTCCAGCCATAGCTATGCTGTTTTTCCTAAATTAAATACATGCTCGTGCCAGTCTCTAGTGCTACTTTCATCTTTCATGGCTCTTCCAAAATTGCCCAGGAGCTCCATAGTCTCCTTCCTGCGTGCATGTGTGTGTACTGGCATTTCTAGACAATCAAGGAGTTGCCCTTTGCTTAAAGACATGACTATTGTTTTAAATGGACTTCTCTGCTCAAAGCCTGAGACTTTCATCGGCTCTTCCTGTGTCTTCTGTTAGGTAATTGTGGTGGATGGAAAGATTGTCAAGGAGTTAGCCCTTTGTCTTTCATGAGAAGATGGCTGTTTAAGTGCTCATTGTACCCACAAGAATCTCCAACAACAGGGAGTGCCTGGGTTAGACAGCTTTTGCCAGGGAGAAGTGTGGAAACGGATCGGGTGCAGAGATTTTTCCATGTCAGACTTGGAAACTAGTTTCATCTGTGATGTTATCGATGCCGCTGTTAAATAAAAGCAGCTTTGAGATTCCCTGTTTTCACAGGCATTTCTACTCGCTGTGGTGAAGAAGTGCTTGCTGGAATCACCCAAAGGAAAAAAAAAAAAGAGCCCTGTCTTTTTTACACTGCTTTGTGTATGGCGGTCGGTGTATTGTAGTGCCCCAAAGGGCAGACTCTGCGTTAGCTCGCCTACGGAGTAGCATGTGAATTTACACCTCCAGGCCTCGGTGTGCCTGTTGAACGATGATGGCTTCCTTATGTCTTCCGTCCTGTTTCTCATTTAGCCGTTCCTGGAACTGGCCAGATTTGCACACTCGCAAGATATATTAGGGCGGCGGGACAAAGGAGCTCCTCCTGTGAGCTGGGCCAAAAAAAGAAAGTCAAATAAAACCTCCATTCATGGGATGAAGGACGATGAAAGGCAGAGAGGAAAGATGACACAAAGCTGACAGCTGTGGCACACGTCTCCTCTCTTAGCCAGGAAAGCTGACAAGTAGATTGCTCAGGACAGGCACTTACAGGTTACCCTGTCAGCTACTTGAATGCCTTGTCTTTTATCTGCCACCTTCATAGGAAAGAACAGAGAGAGCTTGTGCCCATCTGATGAGCTGGTTCGTACTGGCACATCATCAGCTTTAGCAACACACGAACACAATATAGTCCAAAAGCTGCAGTTGGGTTGCTGAAATCTTTCTCTTCTCTTTTCTTGCATACGTGCATGCGTGAAGACACGTACCTGCCCAAGCAGCTGTATGCCCTTGAAAAGTCCTATTCATAGAAGTAAAATTCTCCCTCCCGTCAGACTTAGTCTTTTTTGGTCTTGTAAAGCCCCACTCCATTAGTCACTGCGTACTAGTGTGACTTTATTTGCGCAGGGTAACTCCTGCAACGTACAGAGCTCGTTCAGGCTGTGTGTGATTTCAGTTCTTTTGCCTTGCTTCTGCCTCCACTGAAGAGAAGGACAGCGAGGAGTGTGACTTCTTTCTCTTAACGTTTGCTTTGAGTTTCACGTAAAAGAAAGTATTTATTTGTGTCCAATCTCAGAATGAGGGAGAAAGACATGAAACTTCCTTTTGCCTATACCTGGTGCAGCAGCATGGGCTGGGGGGGAAGCGTCTGATCTTCTCAGTATATTCATCCTAGTGAAAACTGACAATGCAACTAAGCAGAACTTGCCCAAACAACCTGAAATTCCAGCACATCCTAACTTCAATTGTTTGATGTTGAATTTTGACTTAAGATGGGGTATACGTTGGAGGTGACACAGAAACCCTAAAATTTAGTTTCAAACTAACAATTGTCTTGTTTCGTAACTCAGCCGTATTCAAATTTCCCCAGAAAGAACATTAATTCCTTTGCGCAATTTCAAGTTATTTCTGACCATGACCATGATAAAGTTACTTGACCTGGCAGCAAAATTACTTCCTTCTCTATCCTTATTTAAAAAAATGACTTAGTGACCTCTCTGAAAAATTCGGCCTGAGATCAATATAAAACTGGGAAATGGTCAGCTTCAACAGTTGCAGCTGTTTCAGTCATACCCTGTTCTAAACAAGGATGTGCTAGGTAACGGTACCTGCTGTTACCTTTAATTTTAAAGGTTTGCTCCATTTCCTATTGATGTCAGCAGTAAAGATATCACTGCTTGTACCAAGAGCAAGTGGAGTTTAAGGCTCTGTTCAAGAAAAAACTTAAGTAGCTGTTACTTTGAGTAGAGGCAGGATTCAGCGATGCATGAGCCTGAGGGGTTTTGCCCGAGTGCAGCCTGGGAAGGTAGATAATGACTGCGACCATAGATATTAAGTACTGTCTAGAACTTGACTGTAAATCAGGATTTTTAGCAGTTGAGTCGCAGGACTCTGCAGATGTTAATAAAAATAAAAGCTAAGTAGTAAGTCTTTCAGCAAATGTAGTAATTTCTTTAACACATCATCCCATCCTCCTTTTCTTCTCCAGAACTGTGTAGTCAGTGTTTATAGAAGACTAAACATGCTGTGTGGTACAAGAGCTTAAAGATTAATTAGTAAACAATTATGATACACTTTGAAGAGGAGAAGGGTTGAGTGTGATTATGATAGAGATACATTTGTGGGCCATGGGCCATTCAGAGTATTGCCAGTAATTAAAGATACGTTCTCTACTGCTTCAGTAGCTCTCTTTTAATTAGCTTGTATAAATGTATATATCTGCGGTATCATCAAGCAATTTTCTTGGGCATACAGGTTTTGTTGTTATAGATTACTTGAGATGATTGCATACAACGTTTTTTGTGGTTGCTTATTAAATGAATTTAACTGCCTACATTCTCAATTGCTATAAATCAGTGTCACTCCAGGCCAGGGAGCTGTGCTGATTCACACCAGGGAAAGCTGCATTCAGTGGGGTTTTCTGGGTGTTGTGATCTTTTATTGCCAGTCAGCGGAGTGTGGTCAGGCCAAGAGACTGTGCCCCTCGGCACTTGAGAGTGGAAAGGAAAAGGCACTTATTTTCCTTGGGCTCTCGGTACTATGTGCTTTCCAGGTGTCAATCATACCGATGGGGAATAACATTCATTTACTCATTAAAACATTCAAAAGCAAAATAGATGGTCTGCGTCTCAGGAAATCTTGGTTTCAGCTCCGTCCCTTTTATTGCTGTGCTTGAGGAGCTCATTCACAGCCCAAGAAAAATGATTTGTATCTGGAGCGCTTTAATTGGCCAGGAGGGCTGATAAATAGTCACAGCAAAGCTGTGGTTTGTGCTGCTTGAGGAAAACAACATATGGACACAACAAGGTAAAACAGAGAAAGTGAAGTTTTGTCGGAAAGTCGAGGCTCCTGCTGGCAGGACCGCACCTTTGAGAAGCCTGGCTTTACTGGTTGAGGTCTGTGGGGTAGATGTAACCTGCTTAAGGAAAGAAAAGCAAGATCCATTTATTAAAGTATTTAGCAGGAAAAACATGGTGAATCTCTGCCAAGGGGCAAGAATTTAGATGACCTTGGCTGCAATAAGAATATATTGTTCCCATTCGACAGAGAACAGAAACAAGGAGCTGTGCTCACTCCAATGTCAGAAAAAAAATGTTTGTGTTCAGTACATTGGAGAAATGTCCAGAAATAGTTCACCTTAGTGAAAATATTACTTCTGGAATATTACCAAGGTCAGCAAGACCCTGACTTATCAATCCTGTTAATGTTCACATAAATTCAAGCTGTCAAACACTAACTTGTCCAACCAAGATATTATAAAAGACTTTCATCTATGTCTCCCTTCTCTGTATTTCTTTCCTTTTTTGCACACTTCCATCCTTCTCCCATTGCAATTTAGAGGTTCAGCCTGTGGCAAGGCAGGAATTCAAGGCTTTAGATTTTCTAGGCCTTAAATGAGGCAGCAAGCTAGATTCTTCAACATCTTAAAATAATACGTGATTCCCAAAACGTCCTCTGAGTGTAGCCATGTCCGTGTGCAGGATATCAGTGTCTTAACAATGAACGGTTGGATAACCCGCTGCTGTAGTTACTGTTCTAGCGAGTAACGGTGATGGGTGAGGGTTCAGCATATGGGATGGAATTCTCTGTTAGAGTTTGGTTCTGCAAGGGGCTGAACAGCTTGGCTCTGAATTAGCAAAGCAAGTTAATGCTTGTTTAAAATGAGGCATACAATGTGTATAACCTGCGTAGATAAAGGAAACGCTCAAAGAAATTGAATTTGGCCAGAACTGGCGAGAACGCAGTCAGGACAGCTCTGTTGCTGTTCCCCAGCGTACTCGCTTACTTCTGTGTGAAGCACGTCACCAGTCCACCAACGCTTCCCCCGCCCGGCTCACTCCTTGGCCCTGACAAATGCCCCTTATGCCACCAAGGGGAAGAATGGTGAAGGTGCTCCCTGTTCCTATAAGTGCTGTTGGGCAGTCTGGACGTTGCTCCACACTTAAAGCACCCTCAGGTCTGCTCTGAATTATGTCAGCGATGATGCTTGTTTAAGCACAAAGGCGTCAGTTTAGGTCTGTGGACCTTGACCCCCTGGTCTCAGTGCCAGCTCCACCACAGCAGGGAATCTTCAGCTGCCTGTTTGCAAAGGGACTGAACAGACGCTTTGCTGCAGGAGAGAAGCTGTCGCAGTTAAAAGTTCCCTGTAAAAGTATAGCGCACGAATCTGATATGGTCAGTTCTGTTCTTAAAAGTTCATGAACTGATTTGTCATTTATGGAAGAGACAATAAACAACTTGCACTTTTCTTTCTTTGTTTCTCTCTCCGTGTTTCGTACTGCTTTAAAACAATAACTACATATATCTGAAAGACTGATAAGAAATGAGAAGCCCAGGGGTACTGGTGACATTTCACAGGATGAAGTTAAGAGATAACTGACCTAATGTGACAAGTGTCTTTTTTCAAGTCTTTGCTAATAGCAGTAACCACTTAGACTCCTTAGGTGTGTGTCAAATGCCATGGGCAGTCAACTGAATCATGTCAAAAGGCTGCCTCTCAGGACTAAATAGTCTCATATCAGCACAAAGCCCTGTAAATCCACCAGGTGGACTTTAATCATTTTGCTTTCAATGGATTTTGGTTAGCGAGAAGTGACTGAGAGGCTAATATTTCATCCACTGTGGCTGTGAGTGTTTCATTACTGCTCAGTGATGCCAGCTGTCCTTTTAGCTGTACAGCATGGTTTGGTTTTCCGTTGTTTGTCCTTTGAGGACCTGAGCTGATAACAAAGCTGGGGGAATTTTCTGTTGATTTTCACCGGACTTCAGTCATTCTTGACCAACGCTGTTTTTTGAAGCACTTTGTAGTCGAAATCCTGTTTGGAAGAGTCTCGGGGTAAAGTTTTCAAGCATAGGGCTGGGATTTACCGCAGAGTATAGCTGAGATCCTGTATCTGTGCTAATGTATTGACCTTGCAGTGACAGAGCACTTAACGACTGGCGCTAATGAATTTACGCTTGTATATCAATAGCTCTCTGGGATGTTAAGCATGAGAGGTAAACTTGAGGCAGGCCAGCAGGCAGTTTGTGCCCGAGTATGATGATAAAAGTATTGTATTGCCATTCTTTTATTTTCTGTGCTCAGATTCAATTAGACAATCCTAGACTAGGCTTCCATTTTTCTTGGTGCTTTACCAACACATATCAGGAGAGTTCAAAGAGATTCTAGTCTATTTATGTTAACAAGTACTTATGACAGATGTTATTCTAGGAGCAGAAAGGAACTAGCGTTAAAAAAAGGGACTGTAAAGTGAAATTTCAGGTTGCTGAGCGGGATTATGCTAAAAAATGAGTACAGCACACGATAGTGAAAAGTCGGAAGTATCTTAAAAAAATTCTGCAGTGTAAACATTCATATGCTTGGATATTAATATAACTGTTATGGAAAATCATTCCTTTACAGCTTTCCCCTTCTCCTCTCCCAGTTTCCAGTCTTTTACCTATTGCCCTCCAGTCCTTGCAACTTCCCCTAGAAGAGGAATGATGCTAGCTCTTTCCGATAATGTCTAAAGCAGGAAAACCCTGAGTTGTTTTTGGCTGTTCCCCAGAAGAGAGTAAGTCACAAAATGTGGCAAGGAAAATCAGTGTGAGTTCTTTTGTTTGAACACTGGTGTACCCCTCCTCTTATCCTGGAGGCTTTCTTAAATGGTGACACTCACTCTGCATCTTCATTTCTCCTAGAGTTGGTACTTTATCGCTTGGCCCACAGGCTGTCCGCAGCTGTGAGTAGATGCTCTTTTCTTTACTCAGTTGTGCTGTAGAAGCCACTGCTCGCAGCCTGTCCCAATTTCTGATCGCTGCCTCTCTGCTGGAGCTACTGATCCCACAGCAGAGGAAGACAGCTGCTCATGTGAGCAATCCCTAACCTGGCTCAATCCACATGAGCCAGTTAAGTTTGTCTTCACTAATCTGGTTCCTTTTGAATGTTTAAGAAGTGTTCATGGGAGCAACACCACTGTGGAGGTTGCGACCTTTAGGAGAGATGGTGGTGGACGCTGAAGAGGAAGAGATGATCACCATCTTCTGCTGTTTGCCAAACCCACATCTCTCTTCACTCCAAAGGTCTGCCAAGTGCTCCCTCCTACAGCTTGGGGCCACAAGCTGCCTAGTCAAAGTCAAGTGTTTCCGTAGTCACTGGAGCAGAAGAGAGCTTAAAGGGAGGGATTTGAAAGCTGATAGTAGAATGGATTTCTCTTGTTCACAATGAATCCCTTCCATGCTTGAGAAGCACTTTGCAAGAAAGCATGAAGGTGCTCATTTGGAGCAGTCATAAGTGGGCATGAGGCTCTTCCCACTGGCCAATGGGAGTTGGAACCTGTCTGTGATATACGGTAATGCAGGTAAGAATAGGCCAAGAGGAACCTGAAAATGAAGATAAATAGTCTGATGCAGTGTAAGAGGAGGAACCAAGAGTTTGTCCATGATGACCCCTTCCTTATTATTTTCTGTTCTTGGTGCAAATATTTGGGATTTCAGGCACTTGTGTGCTAAGTTTTGGTCAATGCAGGCTTTTTTATTGACCGTGACTTGCAGTTGTTCTCTCTCTCTCTCTCTCCCCGCCCTCCCCCCCTTAACTACATGAACAGGAAAAAAAAACCCCTTCCTTTGACAAATTGGAAATCTCCAAAGACTTATAAGCCAGCATGAAAGATTGACTTAATGGAGCAGTATATTTTTGATACAGCAAGGAGCCCCCCAATCCTCTGATTAGACTGATATATAGATTTTCTAGAGATTAGCAAAATCTGAAATGCATTTTAAAAAAAAAATCCAGTGTGACAAAACAGTTTTGACAGCATAAATGAAACCTAAAGCAATGTAAAATGTAATTACTGCAGCTGTCCCTGTGACCCATCAGTATACGCTGCCTTGCTCTGGCCTCAAGAGAGCTGGGCTTATTTTCCACCTATTTATTTTTCTGCATGTTTGGCAAGAATATTTTTAGTCTATTCATTTGCTTTTCTTTAGTACGCCTTTTCTGGTTCCTCTGTATTCCAACATGGGTGTGGGTGAAAAGATTAAAAAAATAAATAAATAAGGGATTGGGAGGTTATGATGAGGCTACAGGAAGTTCAAAGACAAACCGGAATCAATCTCTTGCTGCTTTTTCGTGTGCTTTGGTGGTAGGGCTGTGCGATTACTCTATTCAACTTGCAGAGGTCCAGGAGAAGTGCTTGGTTTTGTTTACATTCCAGTGGAACAGAGGGGTCCTCGCCGGTATTAGGAATTCATAGTGCTAGGGCCCATGCGTCTATGTAGTGAGAGACAGTTTCTCCTTTGAAGAAACCAAGTGACCATGAGACAGGAGAGGAGGAAAAAGCCTTGGAAGTCCCAAGGTCACGCAGAAGGTGTAGGAGTGTTGGGCCAGTGCTTTACCCTCCAGATAGCACTGCTTTCCCACATGAGGTGTCCTGGCACCAGCCACGCGGGTGTCGGGAATGCGACTCTACCTGCCGGTGCTTGCTTCTGAAAAGCCTCTTTGGAATTGATTTATTTTTTTTGCTAAAGGTAGCATGGTGGATCTACTGAATATTGTATTTTATGTGTCATATTTATACCCAAAGAAGCAGTGCTGATTTGCTTCTCCCCATGCTGTCATTGTGAGGGAAAGACAATTGAAAGCTTAGCGTGATGGAAAGAGAGCTTGAATGCAAAAGTCTCTGTGTGGGGTGTTTTTTTTAATCTTTTTTTTTGTTTTTTTTCCACTGCAAGCTAACATGTAATTGTTGTGGTGTGACTGGAGGTGGTGCATTTTACCTCAGGGATGATGGGAAGATCACAAACTTGCTATGAGGTATCTACCTTGCATCAGCGAGCCACCCGGTTTTGAGTTGGCAACCTTGGGGAATGAGTTTTTGATCCTTGAGTCACCTTGTCTTCCTAGCCACTGTCACAGCAGAGAACGCTAACTAAATCAGTCAGCAGATAGCTCCAGATGCAAAAACATATCTTTTAAAAATAACCCCAGGGTCGGTTATTTGGTGTTTTGGGGAGGGATCGTAGATGGAAATGTTATCTGGCTCTTGGACAGCACCTATCTGAGGTATTTGCGTGGCTTCCATTACCACGGGATCTGAGCAACCTTGTAATCGTCAGTATGCTTATCCCGAGGGCGCTCCTGCGAGGAGGCAGAGTGCTGCTGGTGGTGTCAGTCGGAGTGAGCCGCTGCCCTGTTTGGCCAAAGTCACGCGGGGAGGTCTGTCGCAGCGCCTGACAGCCCGACGCTGGCTTGCCGTCAGACACACAGAAGCATCCTCCGGCGAGGCAGCCAGCACAGCCCGGGGCTGGTCAACAGGGGCTGCTGGTCCTCGTGGCTGTGTTTGATATCAAGTCTTAAGAAAACCTCCAATTGCTCTAGTGGTATTAGCTGTAAAGTAAAACACAGGTTCCCCAGACGTTTTTGACCTCCGGAAAGCTGGCAGCCCTCCAGTTTTCCTGAGCCTTGCTTCCACTTCCACCCCCCCTTTGTCATCATAACTTTCAATTAAAACTACTATTCTGTGTGGCACGTACAAAACTTGGTGCTGGTAACGTATCCTGTGATCTTTTTTAATGAGTTGGTTCTTGTGTCTTTAGCTCACTTATAACTTCTGATAGAAATTTTGCAGGAAAGGGAACTCTCTTGTTGTTGGTAGATGGCTAGCACAATGGGTTTCTGGTACTGATGTCAATACGCTTATGATGATTTCTGTAAGTACTTTTACTGTAACAGAGGATTCTAACAACTACGGTAAAATAAACACCGTATCTGTTTTATGCAAAATCATGAATTTAATTGAGAACCCGAAGATAATCAGAGCTCACAGTAACTGGCAACACTAGCTGCATTTTGCATAGTTTTACATTTATGTGTGTTAATACAGTCCGAATGGTTTTATTGCCCTGGAATTTAATGCATTTTAGATTTGCTAATCTCTCTAAAATCTATACGTCAGTTTAATCAAAGGATTAAGGCTTCTTTAGTAAATCAAAAATATACTGCTCAATTAAGTCAATCTTTCATATCAGCTTATAAGTCTTTGGAGATTTTTAACTTGTAAAAGGAGATTTTTCAAGTAGGATTTACTCTTGCAGGTAAAATTTACAATGCAGGAAAACAGACAGAAATACAAAATAAATAGACGTTACAATTAAGTAATGCCCATGGAGAGAGGCACCTTTTTTTTCACCAAAGTGTGCAACTTTGGAGATACTGATGTGGTAGGTGGGATACAATGAATTCACAGGGACTCGTGAACCTTACCCTTAAATTTCTACTGCGTAGATTGAGGCTAGTGAGGTCTGAGACCAAATTAACCCCAAACTTGATATATTCCTGCAGAAATTTTCATTATCTATGGCAGGTTGTTATATCTGATGCTTTCTGAATCATCAGTAGTGGTGTACAGGGCCGGGGGGGTGGGGGGGAACCCTCTCAAGTTTTGAAAGATATGGAAATCTTCATGTTTCAGGGCACAAACTCAGTATCTGAGTAACAGGGACTGGGCAGACATTTTCTGTGCTGGCAACTGTAATTCCACAGTCACCAGTGGTGGGCTTTCTTCATGTGAGGATTCACGGGTGCTCATGATTGTCAATGTATTTATTTCCCCCAAACCTTTCAGATGTAGGGCAAGTATAAGTTCTTAACTTTACAGGTAGGGAAGGAAGGCACAGATCCCCATGCATTTGTGGGTACCCATATACTTTAAAGCTTTCAGGCAGACGTGACTTGCCCAAGGTCACATAGGAATGTGGTAAAGTGGAGAACTGGACACAGCTTTTCGAGCCCCCATGTAGCACCCAGACTTCTGGACCACCCATCGCACCTTCCTCTGAAACAGCGGTTGTAGGCTGCTCCTAGATGCAGGCTGAAGTTCATACAGAAAGTAGCTGAAGTCAGTGGGGATCCTTTTCAGGGATGTCCGTAGCCTATGTATCAGTGGCTGCTGTGTTCCTTTACCCAAGGTCTTCTTTCAAGCAGCGTTGCCACAATTCACCGTGTCGTTGGTACGCATCAGTGTTGTTTTATTGTGGTTGCGCTGCAAAACAGATAATGCCTATTAGAAACAGCAAAGCTTCTGTAAACTGCCTTAGAGCTAAATCATTTCTTTCACACATGTCTGGGAAGGAGAACAAAGAGCTAAGCCCAATGCATAGCAGCCCATATAAGAGTCATTTATTTGCGTTGTGTGCCAAAACAGCGCTGTGTTAGATGGGGATGAGGTGGCAATATGTAAGTCAGCGCATACAAACATAGTGTTGCTAAGTTTGACTGTAATGCCTTAGGAAAATTAATTTGCTGTGCGGCCCCCGTGTAAAAAATTATTATAGTAGTTGCAATAGCAAACGCAGTTGTTAAGGCTGAGTTCTAATCCCCACTCTTGGCTAATAACTTTTTGCTAATAACTTTCTCAAATTCTTTTTGCTCTGAAATTTTCCGTGCTTAGTGTTAGCCCTAAGGTGAATTTTTTGGAAGGTCTGAGAGGATTTTGAATTATGAGAGCGTGAATAAAATACAATTTCCTCCTCATGCTTTAGTGAAACTTTTGTATTCTGAAAAGTCTCTGAAGCTAGAAACTTCAGATTTGTTTTGTAGCCCTGAGTAAGGAAAGAAAGCAGCATAATTGATGTCTGCAGAATATCCTGGTTCACGGACCTGCAAGAGTTGTGGTGACTGTGTGTGGTCACAGCAACTTTAAAGATGAAGGATGACATTCTCAAAAGTATCTAATGATTTAGGCCCATTTCAAAAGCAACATTGACATTTAGGAGATTAAATGTCATAGAATCTCTTAGGATCGAGGCACCTGCGTGCCTGCCGCTCTTGAAAGTAAAAGGCTGTTTTAATAGAGCTGGGCGAGGAGCGTTTCTCTTTTCATGAAGCTGGGGTTATTTTGATCCCCAAATTGGATGAGGAACCTACTAGTACATCACAGTCACGCAGCTCCCATGATGTGCCACACAGCTAAGTCATACCGAAGACCGTGGTGTAATGCTGGAAATGTGTAGTGAGGGATTTCCCCTCTGTGCAAGTATGGGAGTCCTCAGCTACAATTCCTGTGAGGGTCTGTGTGCTTTAGGGGGTGTAGGGTTGAGTTTGAAATATTCTGTATTCCTGACAAAAAACTGAGCTACTTTGGTCCGATCTACACCTCTCTGTCAGAGGTTTGAAACATTAATCTTAAATGTGACGAGTAAGTAAAACCAAAATACTTTTTAAGCAAATCCATACATGGAGAAGTGTTAACAATCTATGTCTGACTTTAGTCTATGTATACCATTAAATACAGTTTGTTTTTAATTTCAATGATATCTTGAAGGGCTTCAGCTGAACTCCGCTTGAGCTTGTCTGTTAAAGCCCTTAGATGCCATCAATACCAGAAGCACAGAAAGTGCTGCCTCCGTGGCTCCTGTGGACTTTCCATGGCTGTCAGTGAGATCTGAAAAGAGTCTTTCCCATGTTGCAGAAACAAATCTGTGACTAAGTAGATCTGCTGCCTACGTCTTCTACTGTCTTTCACTACCCTGTTCTCATTTCTGCTTTGCCAGCAGAGGTCTATTGGTAAACCTTCTCAGAGGAGGTGAATTTCCACCAAGGAACTTGGCTACCAAATGCAAGATGCCTTGGTCTGTTAATGATGCCTAGGTGAAGGCTGCTAGAGCTAAAAATGTTTCATTTACTGGTGCCTCCATCAGAGCCGCATTAGGTGTTGATTCCTAAAACGTTGTACCTTTACAATGAATGGAAGAAGTCATTGAGATTTTGCAGTGCTTCGAAATCCCCCTATGCTTTAAATAATTGCAAAAATCAGTGCTAGAATAACATGAAAGCTGAGGAGTCCAAAGTTCAGAGCGAGGAGAGTCCGAAATACGTGGTTTGTATCACTAACTCAGCCGTGGTACACATACACAGGGTGAGACTAGAAGGCATTTTCCAGTTCAGTTTTCCTTGTTAAATGTAATGTGTTACTGTTTATTATTTAATCTATGCTTTACAATATACAGGATGTATAGTGTGGTTGAGTTAATACCGTGGCTGGAAAGTTCATTTTTGGAATTTTTTTTGCACTTCTGGCCTTTTTTTTTTTTTTTGACCTGGATTTACTGACAGCTTTTACATTTTCATCTGTATCATATGCAGAAGAATTAAATGGCTTGAATGCATGCTGGGGTGCTCATCCTGGGACCTGCAGGAAGTAATTTTCTGCAACCCCCCGCAACTGCTGCTCCCAACTGAATTAGCTGAATGAGCCTCTGAGTGTATTAGATTCTTTTGTTTTCTCCCTCATTTGCTGGGTGGTGAGGGTCACCTTCATTTTACTCACTGGAAGCAGGTTAAATGTGATGGCTTCGTTGATTCTGGCTCCCTTAGTCCAGAACGAGTGTTAATGCGCATCTCTCTCAAATTGATCTGGTGTCCACCGAATGGATGATGGAAAGTTTCCTGCCAGCTTTGGCGGGATTTGTTCAAACCCTTCCTTTGGATCAGTTTAGGGGCAGTTAGAAAAATGATCAGAAAGATCAGTTTTGGGAAGGGACTCCCACGTTAATTGACTAACTCCGTGTGTATGGTATAAGGAAAAATATATCTTACCTGAAATTTTGTGGCAATTACAATTAAGTGATTTAAAAAAAAAACCTTAAAGAATGCGCAAATGTCAGCCACTGAGACATTCAAAACACAGTGAACATTTGGACTGATTTTTTTTTTAACCAATGCCTATATTGCTTCCTTCTCAGCAGATCTGTTCCTTTAAAATTTTAGTACATAACACCTTCCTTTCCTTGCATTTCTAGGACCCTGTATGTCATGCGTGTTTGGGCTTTGAAATCCTGGGGGGGTTTATTTTTCTGAGGACAATTTCCTCCAAGACCTTTGCAATGAATCTGGTATGCATCATAGCTGCCATGTGCTAAGCAGATAAATTGCATTACCAGTTGGGGGAATAATTATCAGCCTCAGATTATAGCATTATTAACGCCTTAATACTGATAACTCTTAGCAGTTCACAAGACCATCAAATGTTTTCTTTTTAATACTGTCACAGATTTTTCAGCGAGCGCTGGAGATAACGTGACAGCCCAATAGAGTTTGATGTATGTGTCTGGAGAGGGGGAAGAAAAAAAAAAATTGAGATCCTCCAGTCAAACCAATGTCTTTAATGGCTTCCCCAGATTAAAATAATCCCTATGGGAAATCCACTATGACAACAGTTCTTATACAGATTTTCCGATTTTCCAGTCACTGCTTCTGTGCCACAACCATTCTTTGAAACTGTTTATGTTAGTGAAAGGCCACATTCTCAGAGACTTCTTTTTTTTTTTTTTTTTTTTTTAAAGAATGTGTTTTAACTCCATTAAGAAGAGTTTGAAGTTCTCACTTTCTTCCTTGGGCATTAGCGTGCCTATTAGTCCTGTATCTTCTGAATGTTTGACAATGTGAAGAAATGTAGAGGTCAGCTCTGACTCTCGTATTAAAGGTCATCCTAGTGTTTGCACTTAAGTACAGTATTTATAACATGAGTGATTTCATGCACCAGCCTTTTAGGGGATTGAAGAATTAAGCTGCATGATAGAAGGCCAGGCAGTAAATACTAAAACACTAACTAGTGTCGTTTTAAAATCGAGATGAGAGAACAGATTTGCAGTCTTGAAATCAGGCACGCTTATTCCTATTTAGAAGTAACTCCAGTACAAATCGAGCACTGAACAGGCTCTTTTCAAAAACAGGTCCCAAGGCCAGGTTCTTAAAATGGGGAGACTTTCTGAAGAGCCCAGATTAATTCAGCAGTTTCTTGTTGGAGGAAAAAGTTGTCGGTTTTGACAGCGACAGGAATTTAAAGCTACTGGGGAAGCTCCAAACTACTAGGGGGAAAAATCCTTGAGACAGCACGAGCAAAAGACTCGAGTATTTCTGTGGGTGTCCACTGAGACCCAAGGTCATACGTTTGTAGCATCGTTGCACTTGACCTCTTTGTACCTTTGTTTCTGGTTATATGGTCAGCCAGAAAGCTGTGAACGTGAAGAAGGTCATACTATTTTTTTTGCATCCCTGCCACTAAAATACTGTTGGAACACATTGCCATGGCCACAGGTCATAGATCGTCAAATTAAAAAGGAAGATTAGACTTTTCCTCCTCACTACCAGTTGTACGGGGCTTTTGGCTGTTAGATGGTCATTTAAGTAGCAGCTTCTCTTGTTCCCAGTTTGATTTGGTGGTTGCAGCAATCAGGTTGATTCACTTGGGTTCAAGACCTGTGTTTCTGTATAGTAAGTAGCTCTGAAGCACTTTACAGTATTTCTGTAGCGTACATTGTTATCGTAGCACCCTCCACTGGCTCGTCTACCTACTTTAGTTCTCTGAAAGATTAATCCTTGGATATGTCATGGAAAAGCATCAATTTATTCCCAATTTAGAGTGGTATCTCAGGCACCGTGCAAATGTTAGTGTTATATTGAGGTTTAGCTAGCAAAATGTAATTAAACACATTGTTAAAAATAATAATGATTCAAGACCCAAATTCATGATCAAAGGCTACAAAGTATGAGATACTTTAGATATTTAGTAAAAAAAAAAAAAAAAATAGTTCAACCTGAGGGAACAGAGGGGTGGTGGTGAATGGTGCAGTACCATGAAGGCTGCCCAAACTGCTAACAGTGCCCTGTTATCTCTAACCAGGACTCAAAGGCCGTATTCAAAAAGATAGAATTGCAGCTTTGTAGATTGTGATTAAGGTCTGCTCCTTGGAAATGTGACTAACGACTGCCTTTTAACTATGCTCTGTATTCTGCTACTTTTGCATCTTGGTGCTGGTGTTGGGCACTGTGCTGCCAAGGCGGAAAACAGCAGCATATCTTCCCGACTTTGCAGATCAACTTTCCAGGCAGAGTATGGTCGTGTTTTCTACGTCAAGCTCACGTGCTAGGCATACACCCCTCATCCTCCTAATGAGCTTCACACAGCAGCCCAGGGCCTCTTTACAATTTGCGCGCTGCTGGGAAACAGCGCTGCCGGCAGCCAGGAGCAGAGCTGCTTGGTGACATCCGCCCCGTCGCCGTCCGCCACAGTGGGATGGAGGTGAAAACGGGAGGGTCTCCCTTAGTCCTGTGTCACGGTGCTCTTGCAGTCAAAATGCTGCGCTCGGTTAGCGATCCGCTGGCAGGAGGCCTGTGGCTGGTGGTGATGGATATGTGAAATCAAGCCACCTTCGAGGGGTTAAGCTGCGGTTTGTTGTAAAGCTTTGGAAGGAGAAAGTCAAAGTTACCAAAATAGTTTTCAATCAGAGTGCCGGGCAGGGTCAGCTCTGGGTGTGGTGACCTTTCTGCTCTGACCACTACCCAGCTTGAAGTTCAACTAGATTGATATGATCTCGCGGGTGTTTACGTGATAGGCTATAAAAACAATGTTGCTCCAGTGAATTTTCACACTTCAATTTGTTTTAAGAGTTAGAAAAAAAAAACCAAAACCAACATTTCATAAATTCTTTTTCTCACAGACAGGTCTGCCTGAATGAAACAAGCAGTCCCACAACTTTATTTTAAGCTGCTTTTCCTGTTTCCCACACATTGCAGTCAGCAACCTTTGCCCAGGGCAGGATGACCGTTGATTAATATGGAAGACCCGAGTCCTGCCTGTAGCGGTAGGGATGCTGCAGCAAATAGGATGTTTGTTCCACTTGCGGGCCGAGGAAAAAGGAATTTTCGGAATGATCTGGGTAAAAAATAATTGTTTCTCTTGGCAGTCTTGCTTGGACAGTCCTTGAGCTGTTGTGTGGTGGTTCTATTTACACCAAGAAAATTCAAGCAAACAGGCTGCCCTGGGCTATCAGGACGGCTTAAGTTTCCAACATATTTTTCCTGCATATCAAAAGTTTGGATCTTTGCCACGCAATCATTTTACGGAACCGTGAGTGGAAAGCACTCCAGTTGCGGTCGGTCTGTTTTCTAAGTTCTCCAACTACTGCTTTTCCAGGAATGGTCAGCACAGCCCCCTATCAAATGGAATACCACTAAATTTGTCCTTCCTTGATCTAATTCTTTACAAACAACTGCCCCTTCTGAACTGTTATTAGTGCTTACAATGCTGTTATATTCATTTAATCCTTGCCACCTTTCATCTGTATAATTATGTAGCAATGTCAAGGCTATATACTGCAACGGTACTAGCAGTTTTCATTGCCCTCAGTGTTGCTCAGCAGAGACGCACGAGTCCTGTCATGCAATTCCTCCAGCATCTCAGTATCGCTGCGTGCCCATCCAGTTAATGCCTAGTGGTTTGCTGACTCATTCTGGATTTATGAGTTTTGGAGCAGATTTCTTGAAGAAGACCGTCCCCAGGGTTGTGAATGGTCATTGAGAATACTACAGTGTGTTCTTCCCTGTAAGACACATTGCATCCAGGAGAATGATGGGCATTGAGGAAAATGTCAGTAGTTTTGACTGAATCAGATGAAGCTGAAACAAAAGTGGGGGAAGAGCAGAGCACTCGGAAGAGATCTTCCAGCCACTGTAACACGGATGATGAAAGCTGAAATCTGCAGCTTGCTTTCTCTTTTACCATTAGTCACAGACCCAGACTGGTAAAAGGAAAAAGAAAGCCAATTTCTGTCGATACTGTAGGACCCAAGAGTGCTGGTTGTGTGTACAGTGGTCCATGTCTTGGAGAGTTTACTTATTTATAGGCAAGGTTGTGTCCTGTGCCTGTATATCTATCTCACCCACCCTGACCCCACTCCCGCTATGGCTTCAATGCCAGTATCTCAAGGACAGGCTTGGGAAAAAGTCTTTTGGTTGTCTTCCATGTTGTGCTTGTGCTGTGGGAGTATTTGCACAGCTTTTCAGGCTTTCTTTTTCTTGTTGCTGCTATGTTAAAATTAAAGGCCTATTTCCAGCTTGTTCGGGATAAGGCAATTTATATATTGGGCCCTGAGCAAGTCCTCCCTCTCTGCCCTTCCCCAACCCTGTGTGCTTTTTCACGGCTCCTGGGGCAGTTCAGGGTTTCTGTTTTAATTTCGTGTATGGAGCTGATGGAAATTCCTGTCTGTGACCCTCTGTATGTTGAAGATAGGGTGTTACCATGGGCTGAAGAGGGGAGAAATGATTAAAAAAGAAAACAACCCAGTAGCTGGGTTCCATGGGAAATGTAGGAGAAATGTTACAATTTTTTGAGTTTTGCACTATGTCAACAGGCACTCTTTGGTAGCATCTATGGAGAGACTGTAGTTCCAGGAATTGTCTCCAAGCTTTATTTATCAGGGAAATAGCAAAAAGAGTTGTTCATATTGCCCATAAACAGGCTTCTGGTGCTTCAGACTGACGTTTGTTCGCTTTGTTTACAGCGTGTTAAAACAAAAATGAAAGTCTAAGATGTAAGTCAGCTGATTGGTCTCACTTGCTGTGTTCAGACCTGGGTAGCAGGATGAGAGAGCACAGGGCGGTGCTTTGGACCCGTGCCTGGCTAGTCCCGGCTCTGCCGTCCAGCTCAGGGATGACCAGAGCTGAGCCACGTTTCTCCGTGCCTCCGTTTCCATGTGTGTGAAAAGTTAGTCATGATCCTGATTTTTTTTTTTTTTGAAAGTATTTTGACCCCTGCTGCTGAAAAGAGCCAGACACTCCTCTTCATGATTTACCCAGGTGCATGGGATAAAAGCAGGCTGCCTTGGAGGAACAGGCTCCCTTCTTTGGGGAGCTCGGTGTTGCTGGAGGTGCATGACTGTCTGAAGTGTTTACATCCTGGACTTCTAAAGTAATATCTGTCGGCCATCACTTTGGGTTGAAAATTGATTTTATTAGGTGAAAATGAAAATGAACTGAAGAAATGAACTGCAAGCCACATTGTTGCGCTTACGAGATGCGTTATCCAGCCTTATGTGCCCGGATGTAATGAATACGCAGAGACCACCTACTTTGAACACTCCTCTGATTTTCCAGTTTCTTTAAAGTCTAATAATATTGGCAATGCAGGATGAAAGCAATTGTGAAAAGTGAAAAAGTCCTTGTTTGCCTATCCTGTCATCTGGGGTCTGTTTCACTGAAGCTGAAAATGAAGGTAACTTGCCTTAATGCTGTAGGACAGCTTTTAGTCTAATTGAACCATGCATCGGCAAGAACCCAGTATTGAGCCTTCAGTCTCGGGTTAATCCCTTTTATTGGCTTGGGTGCAGGTTATCATCCCTTCTTATCAAACAAGGACCCCTTTCTTCTCGCTCAGGATCAGAAGTAAAAGCCAGCTGAGAAAGAAATGACAAATTCAAAGCTTTAAGCTCCCCCCCCGCCTCCCAAAACCCACCCTGTGCATCCACGAGGTGTTCTGCGACACACACACTTCAGCTGCAAGGCTCGGGCGCATTTTTGTTGCTAGGAAGCTCCCTCCCTCCCTCCCCTTTCAGCTGTGATTTTTGTAGCAGCAGCTTCAAAGTGTGGGGACTTGGTTCAATTGTTTTGCCCAGCATTTGCCGATCAGCATGTCAGATTAAATTTATGGGCAGTTGACTAGTGCTTAGTATTTGAACACCTGCTTCGACCTCCTCTTCTGGCATAGCTTTTTGAGCAGAGGTATGTTAAAGGCACTGATAGTGAGTGTGTAGTGTGGGTCAGTAATATTTTTTAAGGAAAATAAAGATGGCTTTTGGGAAAAAATGATAAACAGTTCTTTTGTGTGAGGCAGCTGGTCAAACTCCAGGATCACAATTGTCCTTTCTGACCTTAAACCCTAGGAATCTGCTTAAACTAACCCGGCCAAAAATCCCCCACATTTATTAGTGAACTGTTTTACCATGATTATAGGTCAAGTCACCGAGAAGTAAATAAAAAGATACACTTTTCATATTTTAAATGCAGGCAAAGATTTTAAAATGAATTAATATGAAATCTTTGACAAAGACTATCCTATATGTACTTCCCATTTATTCCATACTGGTTTTTGAGAGTCACTTATTCTGACACTCTATTCTTTAAATATAGTTTAAAACTACCAAAAAATCCCACTTTTTTTTTTCTCCATATTCAATGCCTGCCTTGGTCTTTTGAAAGGGCTTCTACAATGACAGCAATATTTTAACAGGTTTTATAACAACGAACAGGAGGAAGAGAAGAGGAGAAGTTAGGCTTATTTAAGGTCAGGGCAGTCTAGTAGTGGATATAATAAAATCAGATCTTTATTAAAGGCCTGAAACATTCGTGCTTCTGCGGTAGGATTTCTCGTACTTTCCTCTGAAACATCTGGTCTGTGACTCCCAGAAACAGGATACTGAGCTAGACGAACCATGGGTCTGATCCAGTTTGGCATTTTAGTTCCCCCTTGCACACTCCAAACTCCAGCAGTCAACAGCAATTTGAGGTGTGTGAGAAGTGCATGACCCAGCAAAATTTCAACGCCTCGGAAAGAATCTGATCCTTTGTCTGTTTCTGGGATGTTCGGCCAAATTCTTCCCATCATTTGTTGTATTGCCTTCAAGCCGCTTTCCCTGCAGGCGCCCTGAAAGAAAAGGTTGCAATGTCTTTAAAATCTTCCCTTCCCTCCATATTGTTCCTTGGTAAAAGCATAGCATGGCTGGGATCATTTTTTTCATAGAAAACAGCACAATGCCTGCTGGCCTGGGTATCCAAAATATAGTTTTATTGTTGTGGAAAGGCCTTAATGAGGAAGAAAAAAAACCCTATTTAATAAAGTGCATCAAGTGCCCTTGGGAAAAATTAGCACACAATGACTTCTTGTGCCGCCAATTGAAACAGCAGATTGGTGTAGTGATAGGCTTTACAGGAAATATTAAAAAAGCACAGATGGCTCAAGTTTACATGTTTACAATGGAGCTGGAACAGCGGCTAAAACCTTCCAGTATAGTATAATTTACTAGAAGGTCATAGACCTAGTGGTTAAGAACGAACCTGAAGACTATTGTAAACACGCTATTAGGGTTTGTAGAGGTTTAATCCCAGCATTTTTCGTTCTTTTCTGCAATATTAGAAGCAATTGGCTGCAGCGTTAGTGAAAAGAGATACTTAAAGCATGGAAAAATGTGACATTCCATTGGCGAATGCGGAGCCGAGCTGTTGCAGGGACCTGGAAGAGGGTTATGCAATTGCTACTGTTACTATGTAATTAGAAGCTCTTTGGCACTAATCTATGGTTCGGCTCACAATGTGATTAAAAAAAAAAAAATACTGAGAAATGTAACTAGAAACAAGCTGCTTCAGCAATTACAAGAGTATCTGCTATGCCCTTAAGAGTTGCGGTTCACAACTCTGTGGGGAAGGCTGGCCGGAGAAAGAGATACCCAGGGGATCTGGGTTTAAGTCCTTGCTCTGCCACGAGCTTCCTCTAGGGCCTAGGTCAAGCCAGCTAGGACGTTTGCTTATTTAGGTAACTAATGAAATGCTGCTTGCTTTTTTTTTTTTTTAAAAAAAGTTTGTTGCATCTCTGGTGGGATCCAGTAGAAATTTGACCACAGCAGATAACAGGGCACTCTGCGGGGATGCTTCAAACTCCCTGGGCGGCATGCTTCCCATCATGTGTCTAACTGCAATAAATGTCGCTTCTTTTACCTTTCCTCCTCTTTGTTCAGACTGTCAGCTCTTCAGGACAGGAATTGTAACATCCAAAACTCGGACAGAAAATGGATTTTAAGAAGGCCTGTCGCAGGCTGTAGTGTAAGATAATAAGATGGGGTCACCAAATGGGCAGGCGAGCCTTGCTAGAAGAGGACTAACTGCCTTCAGTGACAGGTGTCCCTTAAGTATGTGATTTACGTGGTTTGTTCCCTATGGAAATCAGCAACCTTGGTCAATCAAGCATCTGCTTAACTTAATGACATTTTAAAGTGAAATCATGTTCTGCCTCCCCTGCAGTTTTGAGCTATTTGTTTGCTTAAAACAATACCTAACCCACGGAAACAGGACAAGCAGCTAATCTGGCCCAGACACTGAAACGAAATCTGAAGTAATGAAAAGCTCTAAACAAAAATATAACAAAATCTAGCTCATATATCTCCCTTCATGACCAGTTTTCAAAGCACTATGCAAAGCAGTTCAGTATTGTTATCCCCTTTCAACTGATGGACAGACTGAAGCACAAAGAAGTGAAGTAATTTGCCAGAAGAGTGATAAAGTTTGGACTCAGAAATAGGCGTTTTGATTTCCCAGTCAAGCGTCCCGTCCTTTGGACCAGAAACATCGGGTTGCGCTTAGTGGAGTCTTTGCATTTTCACGCTATAGTAGCTCAACTGGTGCAATTAAATGTCACCGATTCAAACGACATCGTTCCAGTTGCTGTCAGCCCAGGAGCAGCTGGGTGGGTTTTTTTTTTTTTCCTTGCACATGTACATGCAAATGTGAATGGCGTTATTTTCATTTAACAAGCTCCTGTAATATCATTGGAATCACTTGACAGTTAAGTCATGTTAAATTAAAACTGGCGGCTGCTGCCGTGTCATCACAATCAACAGCACAATAGGTACATTGTTAACTGAGTATTTACTTTGCAGACAATTATCTTCCTCATCATAAAGTTGACTTCACCTGGGAATGTTAAAATAGGTGAGTTGAAGCTGGAGTTCTCAGCTAATCTGGTGCTGATCTAGATGGCAATATCTCCATGTGAATTTTACCAAATGAAACCTGCGTGACTCACCCTAGAAAAATCTCAACCAATAACATGAGCTCATTAAACACAAATCAATCACCATAGCAACTAAAACCACAACATGGCAAGGAGTACTTCATAAAAGAGGAAATTTGGGTGAAAGTGCCCACCGTACCCAGCTTTTCAAGCAGAGCTCGTTGCTGGTGATGGTTAGGGGATAGAGCGGGCAGTGAGGGTTGCTCCAGGACAGGGCCCACAGCAAGTGTAGTGATTTGCTGAAAGCCCCACGTTTCGTTCGCTGTGCGACCTTTTCCAGCCCCTTGTAGCAGAACTCATTTCAGGAGCCAGAAGCCTGGTAGCGAGCCTTGCAGTTTAGTATCTCGTGGCATTTTATACCTCTGTGCTTCTCTACTGGAGATTGTGCATACCTGGAATACTGTATCAAGGGCTGAACGTATTTGCGTCCACGTGCAAGAGAGAGAAGTGGAATAGAACGTGTGGTTCTCCTCACCCGGGTCAGAAGGATGGAGTCCAATTCCAGGGCCCTCAAGCTGAGGTCAAAAGCCAAACCCCCTCTGATTATTACAGCAAGGGCAGGAATCTGTGGTGATGCTGAGCACAAAAGGGAGACCTTCAGGTCGAGCTTGGTGCCGCTTTGGCCTCGTGCAGCCTTTCTGTGCCTGCCCTCAGCTTGTTCTGGGAATTCTGCCAACCAAAATTCCCCGCTCACTGTGTGAGTAGCTTTTTAAACATCTCAGCCTAATCTGGGGGTGTACTATGCCACCATTTCAATTCACGACCTTCTATGAATCCTAAGTTCAGGAGACATTTCAAGTTGCGTATCTTGCAGTTGAATAGGTTTTGCTGTCTGGGTGCTCATTCTCCCAGCTGTGCGAATGGTGGGGCACGCACTGGAGAATGCCGTGAGCTGAAGCTGAGTGCCTTCTGGGTGCTACGGTCAGTACCACCGGGCCCGATAATTTTGGCAACTATGTGTTTTGCACGATTCAGTGAAAATTGCGTTTTAGTTGATCTGCATGGGATTTATGTCAGGCTGCACGCAAGAGGAGAAACAGCTCGATGATCTGCTGTGATTCTCCTTCTCGCTTCTGACCTGGGGGGAGAAAGGTTTAATACCAAATTCATCTTGTAGGTGTCCCACGTGAGGCAGCGTGCCTCACCAAGGTCTCATTGTGTCGGAGACCCACTTCTCGGTTAGTTTGAGCTCGGTTTCCAATGGCTAATGTTCACAATATGTCTGAGGTCGGAGAGCTGCCACGCTGGTGAATGCAATCCTAATGACTGCGGGAGAAGGAATACGGAGAAAAGATTTCCGTTCGAAAATCTGCAGCGAATGACAGATCTCCTGTTAATTGCAATGGGACCCAGACTGGATCATGCTGTGGCCACTAGTAAGCAGATACGAATTAATATATGTGACAGTATCCTAGTTTACTAGATCTTCATTTAAGTGACATGCACGCACATATATATTTTTATGCACACGCACACTTATGTAAGCCTGTAACCCTCTTTTGCCTGGTAGCAGTAGCTTTAGTTTATAGAAAGAAATGCAGTGTATCAGACCCCGTCTGTCTCTAGGTACGTATGTTTATACAGGCCAGAGTTCCACATGATGTAAATCAGTGATAGCCATTAAATTCAGTGAGGAATATTAGCTGAGGGTGGACTGTTTCTATTTACAGCACAAGCCCTGCTGTGTTTTATGTTTTGATAAGAACCTAAAACAAAATCCTGGGGGGGGGGAAATAGTTAAAGCTGCTCAGCATTAGAGACTTCTTAAGCAGAAAATGCCAGTGTTGAAAGTGCTTTAATTCTGAGAAGAAAGTGTAACAGGGAACCACTGGGATTTAGAATTGACCTCAGCAAATTCAAATGAGAAGTAGAATACTGTTAAAACATAACGTTAGCTAGAGGGAGGTGTAGCAAACTGTCAAGGGGAGGAGTGGATTCTCCGTGTGAAGTGGTTTCTTCTTCAAGAATGAATGAATTTTTTTACTTTTTTTTTTTTTTTAAATATACTCAAGCCGGACATAAGCTAGTGGAATCCATGTAGAAAAACTGGCTTGTGTTAAAGAAGAAGTCGGGACTAAATGATCTAAATCATCTCTTCTGGCCCTTAATCTGGCCTATGAATCTTACTATGTGTTTATGTAAGTCCTGGCACAATGAGTTCTTGAGCTCAGCTGTGACTTTGTGGTATAAGAATTATTAATAACAGAAATACACTGTAATAAATTTGGAAAGTGAAAGTTTGCCTCCATACACAAGAATGCAGAAAATTTTTTTCATGTTAGTTGTAGGTCTGAATTAAAAATGAGGTAGGTAGCCTGCTTTAAACCATTGGTGAACAATATTTCAGAAATAAAAGACCCTTTAATTCAATTCAGCTTATGTTTGGAAGTGAAAGAAGAAAAATCCTTTTGAGGTCACAAACTCAGAACCAGTCTATTCTCGCAAGCATTTGACGCAGTTTAAAAACCCCTTCCTGTGGTCAAATTATACTTGAAATTAACTTCAAGTTGTCCCCATGTAGACAAGTCTGTGGTCATGATACTCCTGCTTGTGCCTTTCAGAGTCTCCACACCGAAGCTAATGTTTCCTCATCTCTCTTTGGTGATAACTCTGTCCTTTATCTCCTAGATGACTGTTATGTTAAATGCAGAATACATTAAATTGGATGCCTCTCAGTTTGGATGAAATTTATTACTTCAGGGCTTAACATTTCATCTTGGCTTATGATTAGGAGGATGAATGCTGATAGAATGTTGTCTTCATTATCCAGGAATGACGAA
>NW_008824358.1:2920331-2932238 GCF_000699105.1 Pygoscelis adeliae | reverse complement strand
GTGTCTTACTGAGCATGATCTAGACCACACGAGTTGTTGGTCTTACTATGCATATGTATATTTTTTTAGAGAAAGAAAGCTACTACTGGAAGCATACTTGTTAAATAAGGGACAGAAGCTTGGCAAAGGGGCACCTGCACAGGGTTGTTAGACGGTCTAACCAGGCATGACACTGCACGGTCAATGCGGATCTTGGCTCCAGCATGGTATTAGTGTATGCAGGCATAGGTTTGATGATTTAAGGTTTTTCTACCGGTGTTTAAAGTTCAAATTCTCTTTCTGCCCTAAACTTCCCATGTGACACGAGAGAGATTAATCCTGTCCAAATTCTGTTAAAATTAAGGAGAAATTGTCTGCCACGCCTATGAATATCGTTAGCTGTTTTGGACAGAGTAGATGATCTCTCACAATGTGTCTGTGCAATACATAAAAGAATGAGAATATAAAAAGAGGGACTCTGAGGTGTTGTGCATACCTCTTACAGCTCTTAACACTTGTGACTGCCGTTGTCTAAGGAGAGTATCTGCGCCTAAAAATCCATGAGAATAAATGCATCATGGCAGGAAAGGAGAGGGCTTTTGCTTTCCTTTTTATTCAGCTGAGCCAAACTCCATAGTGGCTTCAGAGAAATCACCTTGGGAACAGAACTGTTCCAGTGAATGCAAGTGGCTGATACTGGTGGGCTGTGATACCTATGAACTTCCGAGTGCTTTCTAAAGGAGTTAAGTGCCTTCAGCTTTCGGAAGTGGATTCTTTTACTTGTGTTTCATGCAAAGATGTTGAAACATCACCTTGAATACTTGACGATCAGCAAATGTCATCTGTTGTTCTGGCCCCTGGTTTGTACTGCATTACATTACTTCACTAGATTATATTTCAGTACTTTCTTTAGAAGAAGTCATGTTAACTTGCCTCAAGAGACTGGAAAATTCAAGAATAAAAATACACCAAGACTGTTTAATGCAAAGGCACCGTCTGTGGCTCAGGAAATTCACAAATCGTGCTGGGAGAGTATTCTGGATAAATATCACTGTGTATGTACCCTGGCTATTTTATTGTTCTCTAGGTACCTGCTAGTGGCCGGAGACAGAATCAGGGTTTAGATGGACTTTTGCTGGGACTTGTTACACTTATGCTGAAATCTGCTTCAGCCTCCATATTGACTGGGAGTGGACACTCGTGGTACGCTGTTTCCCCATAAGTGCTTGTGTATAGATGGTGATGATAGTGTTACGGTCATTATTTTTACTTTTATGACCTGCCCCTGCAGTCCCCACTGAGGTCCGTACCAGGTGCTGTACAAGTCTCTACAACAACAGGCTTTGAGCCAAAGGGTGGGGTTTTCGTCTTCATTTGAAGATTTGAGAGGAGAAGTGCTTGCTCCATTAAATCCCTAAGATACTCATAAATCTCTCTTTCCCAATAGACAAGGCAGATGTACAGTGGGAAAGGAAAAAAAAAAAAGAAAACAGGAGTGAAGGGATTTAGCCGCTGTCACAAAGCAGTTCTTGGCACAGCCAAGCATGGAATTGAGGTTTGTTTTAGCCTTAGCCTGCTGTCCTGTGCAGTGGGCAATTCCCCCACTCCCCCACCGTCCTTTCACAGAAGTGCTGTTGTAAACCAAAAACATTTAAAAGCTTTGATTCAAATACTTCCTCTCTCCAAGCACCAGGTGATGAATCAGAATAGTAAGCTGTCATTTCCATCCCTAAATCCTACATGTTCTGGCAGTTCCAGTATGAAAGACAATAGCTTAGGACAAGTAGTTGCAGCGATTTCCATTCTTGACCACTTTTCATCACTTTGGTGATTAGAGATGCTCTGTCTAACCCTGGCTCAACCTCTGAATATTCCCTGCTCTTTATAACAGTGTTCGTTGCTTGCTGAAGCTGCTTTGAAGGCATGATTGAGTTAAATCACCTATAAATCCTACTTGACACAATATCTGTTTCAAGGTAGTGAAATATACACTTAACAGAATCGTCCTGAATCATTAGCTGGTGCTGGGAGAGAGGAAGTATTTCAATCAAAGCTTACAAGCATTTTGTCTTACATTAGCTTTTTGACAAGACCCCAAGGGGCCAACTTTTGTCTTGTTAGTGTCAGATACATCACACAGTACTCAGAAGTCAGGATGAAAAATTCACTTATAAGAAAGATTTATCAGAAATCATAGATGCAATGGAATAGGTGGAATCGGAGACATTTAATACAAGTAAGTAGTGGCCAGATGTATAGCTCCAGGGAGGAAGATCTTAGTCCGTATACATTGACCATATATAGTAGAAGCAGAGAGACTGTAGTTTTATCAGTAATTTGCGAGAGTTACCAGCTCTCAGTCATTGTGTTCTGATGGAAAGCGTATTTCTTAGAAGCATGTTACGTGTATTTTTACTATTACATTATAAATAGTTTAAGGCCATTTAATAGTCTGCTTTGACCTTCTAAATAGCAATAGGGAATAATTTTTCCCAGGTGACTCTGCCATGAAACCAGTAACTTCTCTTGGAAACTGAGCATATTTTAAAAAGAACTATAATTTGTAAGGATATAATCAGAGGGCTTGCCAAAAAAAAAAAAAAAAAAAAAATCACTGTTTCTAGGTGTAGGGTTTTTCAGGTCAGGACCTTTATTTTTGTCTATTGTACAGTGCTGAGCCCTCTGGTGGTGTTCAGCAAACAAAAAACAGCGCAGAGTCTTTGTAAGAGTCAGCCAAATTCACCTCTGGTGTAATGGCCTTGAGGCTATTCAGGATGCATCAGGAATGAATTGTCCCCCTTAAAGAGAGGTGAAAAACTAGCCCTCTCTTGTGCCTGGAAGCACCTGGGCGTGCTACTTCTGTATAACTCAAACAATAGCTTAGGCATGGGAAAGATGTGGTGAGGGAGAGAAAACAGACCCATTGTTTCCCTTCTCCTAATAATGTTCCTTGTTCGGTATATTAAAAAAACCCCAAAACTTTGAAGAGCTTTACAGTTGTCACGCAGCTGTCATGTAGTTGGTCTGATGTTGCTTCTTAGCCCTGACTATTCGATCTACTGTCATCGCTTCACTCTGTATTAGAGTGTGAACAAACAAAACTGATTAACTACCCTTCTTTTTGGTAAGATACAGCTAAATAATCCTTATCTGGTCCTATCTGGGGACAGTTTCCTACAACTATTTCTTTCTTATGGTGCACGACCAATTCAAGCATGACTGTTACAGATCAGTATGTACAAGTATCAATATGTTAGCGTACAGTGAAGTCTGTGCATGCTGCTGCTCATAGACTTGTTTGTGATGGAGACGACCGAAGGTTGAAAGCAGGGAAACAACAGGCAGGGGAATGCTGATGACTGAGAAGAGATGATAAAAAAAATTACATTAATGTTTCTTGCACGCAGCTTTTTGTTGAGTTTGCAGATTTGGAAGTTTCAGTCCTCATAATATTGCACGCCTCTGTCAAACGAGGGCAGAAGATTTATCTTAAAAGGCCTGCCTTGTCTAATTGCCTCCAGGAAACTGGAGACACTAATCTGTGCTACCTACAGTACTGCAGTGCAACGCAGCGCAGTGGGGTCTGGTCCCTGAACAGGTTCTGCAGTGCCTATAGCTTCTCCTTTTATTTGTTAACAACTGTCAGTAAAACCTTTCTCTTCTCAGTGCCACATTTTAATGTAGTTACTAAGAATGTGGATTATGTGCTGGGCAAGCTGTTGATGTAAGACACCTCTGTGCACCTGTCCACTTTAGAAGGCTGATCTTATGTCGGTCTTTACTTCAGGAAGTGGCTGTTACTAATAATTTATTGAGTGCTGACAGCCTGTTCTTCTCTGTCCAAAATACCTCCTCCCTACGAAGACTGCATACTGAGTAAGGCAGACAGTGTCCTATAAATCATGATCAAATACAGCCATGCTGCGGTGATTCAATATGTGATTCATTTAAGATTGGAGGCGAGGAGGAGAGATGGGAAAAGATGGGATAAAAGCACTTTCCTGAAGAATGCTAAGTGTAGATCACAGATTATTTTCAATTACATTTGCTGGCGTGCGGCTTTTGCATGCAGGCAGGAACTGGTCGTCATGTGAATTGTCTGCTTTATTCACAGGCGCAATGCTTAGATGTCCTTCTCAGGAGCTACTTAAAAAGCAGTTCTGTTTATCTGTAAAGGAAAAAAATTATAGATGTCGCTCTGCTTTTCAGCCCTAAGGTTATGTCTATTTTCACCAAGTTCTTGCTAAGCATTTGTTCTTGAATCAAAAGATACTTTCAATTGATGAAAGCAATTAAACAATTTGAAGATGGTTGTCTGTGTTAGGTCTGTCTTTAAGGATTTTGGTGTCTTTCAGAAATTCTACACTGAAGGTTTCTGATGTGTGTCAAAGAACTCGATTTAAACTCAGATTCTGGGGCAGGGTGTGTGTGTATGTGTAATGACACAGGAAAGGAAGTCTGTCTTTCAGTTTTGCTGTCTGAAGAGGTGTTCAGAAGACTCCGCAGCTTTTGTCAGACTTGCTTTCTTGTGTGAATGACTTAAAAGTTCAAAGAGACTGTTACACAGACCTACGTCTGAGAGACTGGTCTCCCTCAGGGGTATCAACCATCAACCTTTGTTGACGATGACTGAGTTACTCTCCTGGGTAGTACAGAAGAAGTCAGTGGGACCACTGTGAAAGTAACTGCATAGCAGAGGAAAAGCAAGGCTCGCAGTTTGACCCCAAGTTGCGTCCTGGTAATATTTTAACCCCGAAGTGTCCAATTCTGGAAAGACGTGGAAGCAAGGTACAACATTATCAAAGCCCAGGGGCTGTTCTGCTGTGGCAAGCTCTGTTTTCCTGGCGGGTGGGAGTCCTTTGCACACTGTGCTGGCATAGGCACTGGAGGTAAAGTATTTTAAAAGCATCTATAGGTTCTGACTGACATATGATAGTCAGTTAAAATTAGGCAGCTGAAGTTAGTACTGCCCACAGGTGTCTGCCGTGCTCCCCTGATGGACATCGTTGCCCTGAGACAGTGATGTCTGACCTACTTGGAAATTGCCATCATTAACAGCCTGGCATGTTCAAGTTACCTGCAGCCTGCTTTCTTGGCTCATTTTTATGTGCCAGCCTGACACAGTGGTCGTGCTACCTTTGCTGCTCTGCCAGTTTCTGTCTGAGCCCCACACGCATCCCCTTGCTTGTCTGTGCGACGTAGGTGATTGTCACATAAGCTATGTCTCCACTGCAGTTGCAGGCAAGCTGATCATCCAGACTGACGGGAAATGGCAGCCCGTTTAGCTCCCACCCAGGCCTGCGCACCCTCTTCCTTCTGTGCAGTCACCAGGGATCGAGGGAGAGGATTGCTGCATCTCCAGGGCTACGGCCAAACTACAGTTCTAGACCCAGGATCTTGAGTCTAGAAACTCCCCTCTGCTTTTTGGCCATGCAGGTGCCGTGCAGGTAATCTGTTCAGCGTGCCTGGTTGGACAAATGGAGCTTGTCCACAAGCTCTGCCAGGGGCCTTCTGTACAGGTGCCAAGAGGGAATCTGCATCTGTGCTTCAGTTTGGATTGTGCTTGAGCTCTTGAAGTGGATCTTTCTACTCCCACACCTTAGTTAACATCACAGAGTGGTCCCGGACTGCTTTTGGATGAGGCTAAGACACAACATATGCACCTAACATACTCTAAATGCTGACAGGCATTCAGTTCATAGGTTAGGTTTAGGGATAGGGTAGATCTCAACACTGGTTTTTTCTAGATCCTCTTGTATCGCTCCACAGTATCTGCTGATGTAAATGTAGCCTTAGGCTGGTCTTAAGGATGGCTCTCAGGCTGCAGTATTTCCCAATGCCTAGGGTTCTTTTTAAAACATGGTCTGTTTTCAGATGTACTCCAAACCAATGTCGCCTGTCATAAACTGTGAGAAATCTTCACAAAATTGGAAAGCAAGAAGGAAAAAAACCAACAAGAACTTCCTAATTCTGCTTGTTAAATCAGGATACAGACCTGAATGACTCAGAAACACTGGATTCGCCCCTCCCCTCTCTTGTACCATGCGCGGTATTTCATACCAGCACATACATGGCGGTTCTCAGATTACCAAACCGCGGTGGTAGCACCTGCCCCTGGGCTTGCGGTGATATAAACAGGTATGTTCCTGCAGGGTAAGGTGAATCTCAGCTGGTATCAGGGAGATGGCCTGGGGAGATTTTTCCCTGGGGGGGACGCAGGGCACTGTCTCACACAGGACAGCACATCAAACCCTTGCCTTGATCCCAGGTCTCTGCACCATTTTGGGCTGGTAGGTTCATGTCTCCTCAAGAGGGCAGCAAGACTTTAGGGAGGGCACCCGTGCTGTGAGCCTGCAACTGTTGCAGAGAACTAGGGTAATTTTAGCAACTCTTTCACAAATATGTGAATGTCCGGCTAACTCTTGTCTCGGATCTATGTCAGACTCATCTCTGGAGTCTAGGTAGCTCAGATTATTCTGTCTTTACATCAGGGATTTTACCAAACTTCAACGCAGCAATATGGGGAGCCTGTGCAAAACGAGCTGGCCATCTGTGTGACTGTGGGTGGACAGGAACCCCTAACACAAAGACGTCCAAAGACTTTCAGCAAGGGAGAGGGCTCCTTTAAATTCAAGGCACCAAGAACAACTCTGAAAACGGGTAGTTTTCATCCGTGAGTCACCGGCACATGTCAGCTTGGGTTCCTCTCCCACTTCCAAAAACTTCCTGGTAATGAATTCTAGCAACCCGCCGTATGTTGCAGCAAACCACTGAAAGGTTAGGCACTGCTTGTATTGTTAACCTACACAAGCAACATGTACCAGCATATCCCAAACTGTAAGTAGGAGTCTTGTGAATTCCCAGCACTCGATATACTTGTCAATACACATTTATTCTCACTAGGCTTGGAACCTATGATCTAATTAGGATTTATTAGAAGGTAAATGATCTTCTTAACAGAAAACACAATTTAAACTGATGAGGGTTTTGTATAAACACACATGTGCACACACATGTTTGTATACGATTCTCATTCAAGTTCTTGCCCTCTTCTGTATAAGCCAATATTACTATCTTTTCTAGTGAATCGGAGAAAGGAATGGATTATTTTTCTTTTTATTAATCAAAATATATTTTCAAGCAAAATGATTTGAGCATCACTGGTTTTGAGCGTCAAGGTAATGGCCGTTAGAAAAACAGGCATTCTGTCTGCAGCCAGCAGTCTCAAGACGTGCTTCGTGGACCATTTCTCTGTCTTTTGAAGAACTGTCCAGGTAGTGAGGCTGACGGACCAGCCCATCCGTAGCTCAAAGAGCATGAGGTAGGCTGTGTTTTGGAGTGCTCCTGACATTAGTAGTACTCAAATGACTTAAAAAATCATGAGGTATCCCTGGACACCTTTGTGCGGTGAGGTCCCTGTGTGGACAGGAGGTGGGGCAGGTTTGGAAACAGGCCATGCTCTTGACCTTCTGCATAACCATTCCTTACTTGTGATGTGGGTATACCCTTCAGCACTCTCTGTGAACCAGTGAGCAGGCAAGCCACCAGCAGTTCAAGTCGGACCATTCCCATTGCTTTAACCAGCCCTTCCCATGTACGTTTTGCATGTGGGAACAGGAGGGGAGGTGGTTTGGGATGGGAGAAGGGGTGGATCAGTGAGAAAGGCTCCTAAAATGCGTTCTACGCAAGAGAAATGCTTCACCTAGGCAAGGAGGGGGAAGGAGGGAGCTAGCTGTATCTCTCCTAATAAATTAAACAATGCGCAGGAATGTTCCTGGGCCGGGAGCGTGACTGCCCGCCCTGGTAAACTGTTAGAACAGTCCCTAGCGAGGTTTTGGCATGCGCCAACCAGTGCTGCCCCGGGTAGTTTTTGAGTATGGTTTGGCAGCAAGCGTGTTCCTGGGACCGTCCCCAGTCGGCTGTTTGCATGCAGCCTCCCTGTTTTGAAGGTTAAGGGTGTTTACTGGCGGAGACTCAGGCCGTTCTGTGCCAGCTGGCCTCCTTGCCCAGGAATGTTCCCAGGCACACTTAATTTACTTGTATAGATATAACCTAATGTTAACAGTTATCATCTGTCCCTGAATCTCACATCACTGGGCTAAACTAGTATGGTGCTGCTTGTACACAAGCTTTTTTCAGCAGTGCCTTCTGCTGCACGGGGTGTTAAGGCTCGTGTTGCGTGCGTTTGAAATCAGGTCAAGGTGTCTTCACTGAGAAGCCTGACACCGACAGCAGCTTCGTCCCGGATATGTTCCTACTGTAAGGGCTCCCAGCAATGCTGCTTTTAGGACTACAGCAATGAACCCCCCCTTTATGGTAATTCCTTTCAGTTCTTCAGCAGTTTAGGTTGCCGTGCCGCATTTTCTTATTTACTTCTCATTAACGTTAAGTTTACTTTGCAATTGTTGCTTTCTAAAGGAGGAATCCCAACCCAAATGAATCGAGTGGAAAATTCTCACTGATTCTATAGGGTTAGGATCTTGCTGCAATTTCCTACATCCATCAACTCTCTGTATTACTGGTTATTTTATTTTAGATACATTTCTTGTATCCTTTCTAGTTATTTTCTTCTGATATTTCTCAGCCTTCTGAGTCCCACTGTATAATTTCTTCGCTGTGTAGCAGAACCGTAAAGTTCTTTTCCTCTCTGCATCTCCAATCCATTTCATTATGCAAAAAGTCTTTGGCGTATTCATGATCTAGTTACTGAAACCATATTTACAAAAGTTTAGGGCAGCACAGATCACAAAAAATAACAGGTCTAGAGGAAAAATATAGTTTTTGCATGACACTGTCTCCTTTTGGATTGATAGCAGTGAGCCGTATGTCAGGGTGCCTAGATGTGTATGATTTCTTTATTAATGATCTGGAGGAAAATAGAACATATTTTAGGATTGGCATACGCTTTCTATTCAAAGACCAAAGAGATTAGTACCTGCTTCAATGATATGTCATCAAATTTGTAGTAAGCTGTTAGTCATAGCTGAGATAGTCACCAGATTTTGTGATGTGGGAGCGATGGTGATATTTTGTATATTCTTTATTAGGCGTCCATAATTACGCTTTGCTGGTGACCTCTGTCTCTAAGCCAAGGCAAACCAGGCATTTTGGTTGGTTATAGTATAATTGTAGGATTTCACTGTTTATTTTTGTAACCTGCATAATGATGTCACCTGCAGATAATGTTAGGGTAGCCACTTTCCACACATGTGGAGGGAATGAGTTGGGCTAAAGGTTATTAGGTCTATTCTTTAAGAATGAAAAACCCCAAAGTTTTTATAGACTTCTGTCTGAGATGCATCTCAGAGCTGAAGTCAGTGAACTATTTTATATTAAAAAATAAAGAGATAGGTGGCATTGTGGCAGCCCCCTTGGATGCAGAGCTACCACCTTCTCCGCCTGTAGTCCAAAACTGTCAGAACAGGCATATCTATTCCCATATCCTCCCTTTCGATTTATTTTGCATAGTTGGAAAATAATCACAACGTCTTGTATTCACAGAAGAACTGCTCAGCATGATGCAGGTGACTGACACGCAAATAACGGATCTGGAGTGATTTTGCAGTAAATAAAGGAGCAAGTACACCACCCCCCCCACCCCACCCCCACCCCCGAATCTTTAATACTATTATTTCTATTGATGAGAGATTGTGGTTTTGAAGGTAAAGCTGCTTCCTGATTTCTCACTGGGAGCTTATGGTATTAAAATCTCTGACTGCTCCATCTGAGCAAGCACAGTTTCACTTGGATCCGAGATGGCAGTAGTTCAGAACAGATGCATTACCCGTGTTGTAAATTCATACGTTATATGTCCCACCATAATATACATCCACATATATCCCTTTTGATCCAGTCTTCTAATCTGATATGGGGGGTACAACCCCTCAGTAAAGAGAGAAGCAGTTACAAAGCGTGCTGCAATGCACATCTTCCATATCTTCTTAAGAGATGCATTTTATTCTGCTCTGGACCACCAGCTCCACAGCCAAATTAGCCACCCCTTTGAGAAGAAAAGGCCAATGGCCTGAAGGAAAGTTTTATGGTTTAATGAAACAGTAAGAAAACAAATATTAAGTTCTTAATGAAAGAAATGAAAATGAAAAGCACACAGTAGTCAGTACTTTATGATCCATGAATTCCTTTCTCTTGCCCTGCAGAAAGCACATGTGTTCTGCAGTAGTTGGGCTGATCCTGTTGGCAAATCTTCCGTTCAATGTAGTGGTGCAGGATCAGGGATTTGGGAAGGAAGCTGGGAACAGAAGAAGTAGATGAGACCTGCTGAGACATAAATCCAGCCTTCTGCTATCATGGGCTCTGCACCATAAAATCACTTCCATAAACTTTTCAAACCTCCATCACTGACTGTCAGATTTCTTTGTCCTCACAGCTCCCCTTGGCATGCTTTTCTACTGACTCACCTTCTTCTCATTTTTTGCCCAAATCAATTCACGGCTGTAGATGCCGCTTTGTTCTTGAGCCAAAGTTGTTCTTTAGCTTGCATGGATCTCCTTTCTGCTGTGCATCCCTCTGACATAAATGGCGAGAGCAGCTACACTCCCTCTGCCTTTCACTGTCAGCCGTAACAGCCAAACTCTTCGAGTCATCTGCCATGGGACGGTGCTTTGACTGTGCTAGCAACTTTGCCCTGGCCCTGTCCCAGAATTCCTACTTAGTATGAAGACTGGAAAACCACGTGAGGTAACACCAACGTTAGTGTCACTTTGGAAGCCACCCCCAACAAACTCTGGTGGTGACAGCAAGCATGAAATGAACCACGGCGTCTCACAAATACCAAACCAAACCCATTGACTACGTATTTCTGTAGATGACTTTCTGTGTTCAGCACTGAAATTTCTGGGGTAACCCTGCCACACGGACATTGTGAAGTACGTTGCTGCTGCACACGATGGTTTGCATAACACACCGTCTTGCTGTCCCAGCTAGCAAGAAGGCTGATTGTGGGCCACACCACTGACAAGGGGCTCAGGATCTGGTCTGAGTGGATGGCTCATTTCTGTCGTTACTGGTTTCTGTATTTCAGTGGGTTCAGTTTTTCTTCACTAAGGTCACCATTCTCTGTGTTTTCAAGACAATTAGGATTCCTTTACCTATTGAGTGTGTAAAGTCTTCAAGGCAGAATCTGCCAGTTTCTGTGGGCAAATTCATCGCTGAACACAACAGGATCATGACAACCGAAGGCTTTTAGACAGAGAACTGTAATGTGAGTAATTGTCATTACAGGAGGGCTTTCAAAGTGGTGATTTTGAAATGATTTTATGGTTTTGCTAGCTAAGTTGCACTGTACCCAGGTAGGCTCAAATCAAAGTCTTTCAACCTCAGTACGTTTGAGCTAAGCCTTTATTGATGGAAATTTTCATGGAACACATTTTCTCATGGAAATTTAATTTTCTACATTTAAAGCTGTATTTCTTGCAGATGAAGTGAGTGTGCTTGTTCATTGTGAAGATAACAATACAGGCAATGAATTGCATATGCCTGGGTAAACTCTAAACACACAAGCCTAACATGGAATATAAATCTAAATGTCTTGCACATGCTATGCAAATTCAAGAGTCTTCAATAGGGCCCTGTTTCACCAAGGAGCTGATTCCAGAAAAGTTTGAAAAAGCAGTGGAATAACTTTAACATTATTAACCCACATAAAGACTCCTGAATATAGTACAAAATCACTCATGTTGATATTGGCTCCCCCCCGGAAAGAAAAAGAGATCAAAGTTTTTTTTTCCCCTGAAAATATTAGCCTTGAGTTTGTTTTCAGATCTTTAATGTAAAATTGCATTTACTTTCTGTGTTTTCAAGACTGAGGCATTATTGTTACTCCGGTTCAGTAGGCTTTTTGTAATCAGTTCATATACTCACATTTATTTAGCTCCTTCTTCTGAATGGCAAGGAGATGATTTTCCCTAC
>NW_008824358.1:2912572-2920317 GCF_000699105.1 Pygoscelis adeliae | reverse complement strand
CCTACAGAAATGGAGGGTCTTTTCAAAGATGGAAACGTCTTAAAGAATTGCACCTTTATGATTATTCATAGATTTGTTTATAAGGTTAGAGCCCCATAAAGTATTCAGAAGTAATTTAATTGATAAGCTAACACTTGAAATAAATGGCTGAATCCCGATGCTTTGTTCATTTTCTGTTCTAGCATATTGTATTTTTTAGTGCATTGTAATACTGGGTTACTCAAACAAGATGAGAATGCTCATTTCAACAAGAGCAGGACTAAAGCTGGCTTTTTTGAAGTGTTACCTGTTGTCTTTTAATGTAATAATTTCGGAATGGTGCCGGTGTATTCCCATCAAAACAGAGAGAATTATACTGCATCTCAGTGGGATATATTTGTTTAATATCTGCAGGTGAAAACACAAAGTAACCTTCTCTAATACATCTTGAGTTTCTGCTTTAGATCTTTGTTCACCAGGGACCACACTGACTCTGGGATTTTGTACAGCCTTGAGAGGTGTATTGGGGCTGCCTAGTATACTACCAGTCAGCGTACTGTTACACTCCCTAGACAGGCCTTTACATGAGGCGAAGGGATGTGAAAAAACCTTTTTCTGTTTCAATTATTTTAACTAGGACTTTCTACCTCCTCCACCTAACCAGGACTGAGAATACCTTTATGATAAACTGCTGGTACTGCAAAGATGAGTAAATGCATTCGGATCAGCCCGGATCCTGGGTGACATCAGCAATTCTGTCCACTCTGCTGAGAAGAGATGCTGTAAGCTATCCTGGTTCCCCAGAGTCTTGAGAGACAGCTGGAAAACCACTGGATGGTCCATTTTTCACACGGCTTGAGAACTGAGGGGGAGCAGCTCTGTCCAACCTTTGGCTGCTTTTTCCTGCCTAGAAGAACCAAAATAGCTAACATGGAGGCAATGGCGAGAGCCAGGACGGCTTCTTTCTTTCCTTCGAAATGAAGACCCTCTCCTGCAGTCATGGTGTTAGAGGGGAGGTCTTGCCTAAGTGAGGAATGCGGCACAAAAGGAGTTCCTTACACCAGGCCGTTAATTGCTGTTGAGAATATTTACGAAAGGGCTTCTTTAATGAAGTGATTTGTTGGTCCTAAGTAACTGCTTTATCTCATCAAGTCCACAGCACAGGAAATCTAATGTGAAGGTTTGGTCCCAGCAAAGTATGCTTGGCTTGAAGAAAAGAATCACACTTTGGAAAAAAGGAATAATGGAATGTTAAATTAGTAATGGCTTTTGCAGCTTGTTTGCAGTTTGATCCTTCTATGCTGTAAAAATTATTTCAGTATTTAATTTCTGGGGCTTAATTTGTGCCTTTGCTTGGATTATTTTTTAAATAATTTCTTCTGCTTGGAAGAGTTTGTTTCCTACAACAGAAGAGTAATATTACAATAGATGGTTTGCATTTGGCTGCCAGAAGCCCTAGCTGTTGTTAGGAGGATATTCTGAGCAAGTGTGTAAATAATGTTAAGACTGACAGGCTTCCTTGAATCTCCACGAAAACATAGCTTACCTCTCCCAGGCCTCCAGTCCAGGAGAGCGACTGTGTTTGTATTACCTTGACTTTTATAGGTCTGTTCACGTATTCAAGAGATAGATAAATGCTCATCTGCTTAGCTGGGTTGGAGGCACACAGCTATGTCATTGTTGCTGTGGGCTGCAGCTCATGTAAACATGCTCAAACCATCTTTACATGAAGTCTCTTGGGTGTTGCTATTATTGCTGTTAAAACAGACGTGGGAACTTGGAGCTCAGCGTGTGGTACCAAGCTCCGTGTAACCTGCACTGAGCTCCATGCTGCGTTAGCCATGCATCTCGGCGTCCAGCCAGCTAGGTAAGGATATGTCGATAAAAGCTGTAGTCATAGCTTCCAGGTGTGCTCAGCGAGCTTGAAGTAAGCAAGGATACTGGTTTGACACTCACTTTTGTACCCTGTTGTGGGGGTAACAGACCGTACTGGGCCCATGGAGGGGTAGAGGAAGAGTTACACCCGCTGAGATGGGCTGGTAAGCGTCTCCATGCGTTTGTCTCCTGTCTCAGACATCCCCAAATTTCTCCACACTTGAGCTCATGAGGTTACATACCTAGACTTACGAAAAGGAAGTTGATGAGCAGAGAAATTAAATGATTTGCACAGGGTCAGGAATGGTAGGGCTGAAGAAGACTGAATCCAAGTCTCTTGAAACCACGCCAGTACCTCAACCACAAGGCCACCGTTCCTTCATAGCATATTTTCCTTTGACTCTAGCAGCTTCTGCAGCTGGCTGGCTTTGTAGAGCAGATCCAAAGCTCACTGGGAGTCCACTTACTGATTTCCAGCAGGCTTTGGATCAGTCCCATTAGGTGCTTTTTTCCTATACGCCAGAAAGAATAGTTCTGTCTTTCAATGCTCCCTTTACCTGTGTCTGTGTTGTGTATTAGGGAAGCTGTACGGTTTGAGATTAGGGCTGTTTATTTTACCTTGTAAGGACCCCTGGCAACTGTTGGAAAACCCTGATAGAAACCAAGGTTATTGCTCCCATCTCCTCACTGGAAATTTCTGCTCCCTCAGAGCACAGCTACATAAACAGCTGATTTGGCATTTAGCACAAGGGAAGGAACGGAAACGCCTGGCAGGGTGGTGGGAATGAGTTATTGGAGGTGATGGGGGAAGGGCCAGAGCCTTGGAGCAGAGCTACTGCCGGTGGAAGAAGCTGTGCTGGATGCTGAATCCACTGTTTGTGTGGCTGCAGCCTCTTTGAAGACATGGGAACTATCAGATGTGGGTGGGAAGGAATCTCTTCAACTGCTAATAAAATGTTATAATTAGTGTGATCACTGATCACCCAGTTAGTATTTAACAGCTGTGTGTGAAGATTTCCTTTAGTTCCCCAGGGTCAGTACTATCCACTGCCATCTCCCCAGACTGCAAAAATGATGGGTAGGGATTCACTGCTTTTTTTACATTCCCATATTTCCCCATGTGAGCTAATACCCGTTTTTCGTAGCAGACTTGCCTCCGCTCACGAAGAATTCGATCCTGTTCTTTATGAAATCAATGGCTAAGTTACCAGTGGCTTCCGTGGCCTGGTTTCGTTAGGTTTTCTCTGTGAGGGAGGGAGTAGGCTGAGCAGAGCTCAACACAAAGCTGATGCGCACCAAAACCTACCAAAACTTCAGTTGTATTTCTGTTGACCGTATTTGGCTTTTGATCTTACCCGAAGACCATTGAAACTGTCATTTAGATGAGGTAGTCTACTGCAACTGCAGTATAGTCATTATCTTTATTTAAAAATATATATACATGGACTAGAAACTAAAACGTGCTCCTGGCAGGTCCTCTGCTTGCTTGCTGGTACTGCTGAGGACCCCAGAGTCTGGATTCATCCCAGTTCGCATTAGATTCTTAGTTAATTGTTTAAGTTGGAGATCTAATTCCTCTGTGGGCCTGGGAGCCCTCTGTAATCAGTGAAGAAAAAATAGTTACTTCCAGAAAGCAATTCAGAAATTTAGATGGGATGCAAGTACCTAGTCTTCATGGTCCTGTAGTTGCTTCTGCTGACTGCAGGGGGAGTTCAGTGTAGGTAAACTCCTAATTTAAGCGGTTTAGTGAAGTGCCTGAAGTTAGGTGAGAAGGATTTGTGGGCTGGTGAGCAGTGATTTCTCGTGGACCTCACTAAACTTTTCATGGGGCTGCTTAACTACAGATATGTTGTTTAATAAGGAAAAGAGAAACCTGTGGGAAAACAAAGAATATCAATAATCACACATACTTACATCTGGCAATAAAGTTTTTGGAAAAAAAATTCAGCACAGCAGCCTGTTGCCTTTGAAACTTAATGCCGTTAAAATGTTCAACATGAAGTTTCTATTTTTAAAATAGCAGTTGAAAGAAATGCGCAAGATTAATAAGAAGCTAAATTGAAACCACGTTGGTTCGTAGGTAATACAGACAAACACTGAGTTAATGGGGAAGCATTCTTGGGGAGAGCTATGCGTGTGCTCCAGTTTGGGCCACTGCTTGTTTGGTTTTTATTTTGTCTTTCTTAGAAAGCAGAAGGGGGTAGAAATACCAGCCTGTTAAATCTTTTATTTCCTTTTTTAGGCTGTTGTTCAGTCGAGTTTATTAAGCTTTCTGAAACAGCAGCCTATGACAAGTTAAGACACCATCTACCACCCCAATACATAGGGAGTTGCTAATATAAACCATTCTCCAGCAGAAGTGGACAACAGGTCTGCCTGTGGAAAGCCTTAAAGACAAACAAGAGGACGTGTAGCAATCACGTAGGAAGTGATGAAAAGGAGATTTGAGTACTGAGCTATTTACCTGGAAGGGAGAAGCCGTCTGACGCAGGTGTCCAAGAGAGCTGTAGATCTCTGTCTCTATTGCTTGCTGTTGGAGCAGATACAGCTTAGAACAGACAATTCTCGTCTAGCTAAAAAGCAGGAGAGAGGAGCTGCACCTCCAAGGAAGTGTTTACCAAAGCAGTTGCAGATAGACGTTTGTTCCAAGATGACCACAGTCTCGTGCTAATAACTATAATTGCCAGCCCAGAGGACTGGATGGACTCTAGTTCTTGATATTAGATGAAAAAAAGGGAGTTTGAGCAGGGAAGTAGGGTGTTGGTAGGCTGGACCCTGGAGAAGAGCTTTGGTTTCATTGACAAGGTCTGGCCCACTGACTGCAGTGGAGTTAGGATGATCCATGCCAGCAGCAGAGCTGTCCCATATGGCTTTTATTTTCTCCCAGATTAATTTTTTTTTTTTGAAGTCTAAAGGGAACTGGCTTTGTGGTAATAATAGAAGAATGAGCACTGGAGGACCTTGTCAGCAGCCCAAAGGAGAATATGCAGATAGTTCGGTTCATGAATTGCTAGCAGAAGCAGTGAATGTTACCAGCAGGCACTGCACGGACCTGCGTATGGAATAACCTGCTGTGAATAAACTGCACAGAACATCCAATGTATACTTACGTAAGGGAGACCTCTGTAAAATATTAAAGTAATGAATACATTTATGTACATTTATACGTGCATTATTACCTTACACTAATACTCAAATGTGGGCTCTGTATTTCATTACGAGTTTGAATCAAAATGTATCTTAATAGTGTTAGATTAAATGTGGTATTAAGGCCTGATCAACAGCGTGCTGAAGATAGCAGGGTGCTTTCCATTACCTGTGGCTTATATTAGTGAAGTGCCCCAAGATACTCCCTGTGTTCAAAAAATCAGTTAGAGATGGTTCCTGCCTTGCGCTGTTGCTATTGACACCATGGCATAAGGAATGGGCAGGGAGGAGCAGGCTTGTCCATGCAGTGTGGGTGACAGACGTGAGAAAAGAACCAAGAACTTGTTGGAACGGAAGGACAAGATAAAGCCAGGGCAATTTCTGCTGTCCTATAGATCGAGGCGCTCTCAGTCAACGCCAGCGATGGCCTCAGCCTCCTTCCATGCCAAAATGACCTCTAGACGTGCTTCACAAGACCAGGTTTCTGGCTGCTCCTCTGAGGATGTTTGATTTTCAGCTGAACCCTGCACGTCTCATAACAAGCTTTTGGGTCTTAGTTTTGTGGTCATGGTTTGTGTTTTATGAATCTTATTTCTTAGGTGATGGAGACTCGTAACGGGGATGGAGTCAGCGATGAGAACCGTGGGGAAGGCCATGGATACGTGGGGAGGGATCTGCTAGCGTTTAACAACAAAACATGAAAATCTGTCCAGCTTACTGTTATGATTGCTCTGCTTTTGTATATGAACAAGGTACATTAAGTTGCAAAGCTTCAATAACTTAAGCTCTGCAAAACATCCAGATGAATGACAGGAACACAGGTACAAACTGCCCAATGGTAGCATTGCTAATTACATCCTTTTTTTAAGGCCCAAGTTGTTCAGTATTAAAGAAAAACAAACAAACCCCTCACAATTTTGAATGTTAGAGGAAGAAAACCCAATTTTTTCTCATTGACCAGATGTCTCATTTTCACAGATGCTGACCTTCTATTTAGTCAAGCACGTTGGAGTCTCAAAGTGGTCGTTTAGGTGGTATGCATTGTTGGTAGAATTGGTTGGAAACTAGAACTTTCTGTGTTGAAGTAAAATTTGAAGTTTCAAAATGAGTTTGCATAGCCTATCAGGATATCAGGCACTCGCTGTGCAGGGGATATGCTGAGAAGTTGCACTTTGGAGGCATCAAAACATTTTGATTCTGAAATTTGAAAATATGATATTAGATAATACTGATTTTATATTATCATATAGTATAACAGTGTAATACTGAATAGGGTATAACAGTATGCACACGTGGTATATATTAACATTTCTTTTTCATGTAATACATATATAAATTGAAACAATGAAATACAGTGATATTTTGGTGAGAATAAAGCGTATGACTCAAGATCAACTCAGAAAGTTAAAACACTTAGCCAAAGTCAGTTTCTGTAAAACAATTTAGTTTCCAAAAAATGGCATTTATTATGTAAAACTACTGCATCAGACTGCTCCTAGCTTTCAACCAAGTTTCATTATTATAAGTGAAACCAGCGATGCCCAACAATTTCCATTGTGGCGGCTTCTCATGTTGTTAAACTTTTACCATGCGCGCTGAAATTGTACATGCTGAGGTCTGCTTCAGGCTGAATTTCTTTGGAAATGATCGGCAGAAATGCTTCAGCAGTTTCTGAGACTGAGCACAGGGAAGAATATGTTATTTTGCTTACATTAAAATATGCTACAGCTGTTTCAGAGAAGAGCCTTAAAACCGACTGGAAGTCAGGACACTGGGATGGATTTTTTGTGTCCCACGTGTCTGCCCCGGTTTCGCCGAGGTGTGAACTTGTGTAGCGTTCACACGTTCCCTGTGTTAGAGCTCAGCAGCTAAATTCTGTCGGCTCAAGGAGGGTTTGGTGGAAGCAGGGACTCATATCTGGTTTTTTATGTCACTTTTACAGTTCAAATATGTAGGCAAGGTTTGGAAGGAACAGTAGCTTCAGGTACCCTGTGTTCTTGATTGATCTCATTAGTTAATTATTCCTTTTTCCTAAGGAAAAACCAGCTGACCTGCAGAAAAGCGAGTTTGTTACATGGGACATCTGCCACTCTTTCTGTTCGGCCCTCAACCTCAAGTCCAAGTTTTAAGGCAGGCTCTCAGGCTTGGTGAGGCGATGCTCTCCTTGCTGCCAAAGAGGAGCCAGCGGTGCCAGAGATCTAATCAGGTGGTGACACCAAGGACTAGCGGAGATGTTTGTGAACATGGAAAAAGTAGTTCTCCTGGCTCTCCCAGCCAAATGGCTGGCCAGAAGTAAGGTTTCAATTATAAGCAGAGCTGAAGTGTGTTTGCGTTAATGACAGATCCGTCAGCTGAAGCGCAGATACTCGAACAAGAATACGTGTGACGGGATTGCATGCATGTTGGTAATTCATTTGACATGGCTGCTTGCTTGAGTTTGGTTAATTAAGATGGATGATCTCTGTTGGCTGTGAAGTGGCATCATTGAACCCAAATTTCTGCTAGAAGTTTAAGATTGCAGTGTGTCCTGGGCTGCTAGGTGTCAGGCGTATCTTCAGAGCGCCAGACTGGTCTGTATAGCAGAGGTGAGTGACGTGCAGCAGATTATCAGTGGTAACGTGGAACGGGGCGGTTTTCGGTCGCCGCTGGGAGCCCCGGTTTCTCTGGAAATCTTCAGGACCCATTTGTGGCTAATTTCTCATTCTTTTTGAACGGCCGCGCTGTGAGGAGAGGCGGGGGGGGGC
>NW_008824358.1:2897247-2912531 GCF_000699105.1 Pygoscelis adeliae | reverse complement strand
TGGGGGGGGGGCGGGGCTGCCCCCCTGCCGGCCCCGGCCGGTTCCGGCCGGTTCCGGCCGGTTCCGGCCGGTTCCAGTGGCCCCATCCCAGGGCACAGCTCTATACAGTGTATACGCAGAATTAACAGAATTGATAACATTTGAAGTATTTTTAATTGATTCCTTCAATTTAGGGGAAATTACTGAAATCTCCTCTTTCAGAAAGGTAATAATATTCTGTTGGTTTTATTTTTGTTCATCTTT
This sequence comes from Pygoscelis adeliae, assembly GCF_000699105.1. NCBI lineage: Eukaryota > Metazoa > Chordata > Aves > Sphenisciformes > Spheniscidae > Pygoscelis > Pygoscelis adeliae. The sequence goes on along the minus strand of NW_008824358.1, from coordinate 2,912,288 downwards.
TTTACCTAAATGGAACTAGTCCCTGTCAATAGGAAAATACTTTACGTGAGTTCATTTGTCTGAAACCAAATTTCTTCATACCGGCCTACTTTATGGGAATCTTGGTGCCATCCAAGCGTGAACTCATTTCTGTAATTCTGCCTCCCGAAGGAAAGATGAGCTTCGCTCTCGTTTATTTTTAGTCTGGTTTGAGTTTGAACACATCAGGGCTGACTTTGGCCTTTCGGCTCGCCTATTGTCCCCAGGGGCCTGTCGCTCCTGCACGGGCTCTACGCGTGGAGTGGAATGTAACCTGGTTGTCCAGGGCAGGCTGCTAATTACAGCTTTAATTTTATTGTGTTTAGGAGGAGACAGATATCCAACCTTCTCTTACTTGTAACTACGGATCTGAAGAAAGGCATGATGGCAGATAAGGTGTGCTGACAGACAGGATGGCCCCGATGGCAACTTGCCCATCAGGTGAGTAAAACCCGCTATTGATGAGCCGTATGAAAGGATGACTATTACTAGAACGATATATGTAGCTAGGTATAGCTATGTATCTACGTACACATATACTCATTACACGCACAGACGTATATGTATTTTTTTCTGTGTGTTGTTAACTGAATCAGTTCCAAAAAGAGTTTAGAAAAGAGGAGGAAAGGTGTGTTTTACATTATTCCTGTGTATACACTTGCTTATGTAATACACGCTTCATTTCCTCTGGGGACTTTTTAAAGAAGTTACTAATGTGTAAGCAGTGCAACTTAAAAGAAACCAACTGGAATCTAAATAGGTTCTTACAACGCCTACAGTTTTGCAATAAGCAAAAAAAATTGCACTTTGAGGCAACAGGAATGATCTATTATTTTACAAGAAAGGAGCTATTATTATACAGTAAGAAAATAAAAGCAAGGGTCTGCTCTTAGCTGTAAATACTGCAAAAACTATTTTAATTTTGAAAATGCTAAGCTGTGGTTTCGTTTGTTGCAAATTGTTGCAGCTCCATTGCTTTGAAAGGGAAACAGCTGATTTATATCAGCTGAAGATCTGCCTTTGCATGGTTGATGTTTTATTCAGAATTCTTGGATCACAGTACATTAGAAATCGCTGCGGTAGATTTACCATAAATATTCAGGTTCTGTGGTGCATTATTCCTTGAGTAATCCCATTGATTTCAGAGGCTTAAAAGTACGCAAGAGGACAGATTCCTCTGGAAAGAGGAAAAGCTGATCAGTCTTGAAATATGGTTACTGGGAGCATTACCACAGCCTGCTTTCCAGTGTGGTGATTAACTTAATTGCTATAGCGTCACCTCTGTTCCTTGTTCCATGCGCTATTGTTTGCCCATCCTGTTGGTCCCAGTACAGCACCTCTTGAAATTGATAGGAGCCTTTCCACTGACTTCATCAGGTATTGGGTGTTCAGGGATCTTGAACTAGATCAAACAGCAGCTATTAATTAGCTTGGCCTTCTTCCAGCTTTAGTTATTGCCTGTGGTGCTTATACAATATGTTTGGTATATAATTTTCTCTCATTTCATAAAAGAGAGAATGACTCAGAGCCATGCTATGCCACTTGGTATTCTTGTTTGTATATTGTCACTTACCTTTGTATTCAAAGAAGATAAATCCAACGGCCATCTAGTTACTGACCATTTCTATACGTGTTTATGTATACGAAGGCTGCTGTTACATTTATATGACTGACCAAATGATTACGGAAGTTTAAAGCCATGTTCATGCTCTCTCAAAGTAGTCATTTTTCAAAATTGGGACAGATGTTTGGTGCTGTTGGAATTAAAAACACAAAACCTGGGACAACGGAAAGGTCCAGTTTTGGTGCTGAGGATGTTTCAGAAATGGAGCTGGTTGAAACGGTTCCGATTTTAAGATGGTGTAAGCCCTTTTTATTTAAATTTCAGGCAAAGGGAAAAAATAATAAAGAAAATAACAGCAGAAAATATTTCAGTTAAGTAGTTTACACACTTCTCCACTCCGTTAAGCGTTGAAGAGCCTACCAGTGTCACAGGCACGTGAGTTTGGTATTGAAGATGCTGTGTGTGTTTTCTGCACTACTGATAGAAGGCGGCAAGAAGATCGCCATCCAAAGTTTGGTAGCTCTCATCACACTAGGAGTTTTCTCCCAGCTCCATTTCCACCAGCAGTTTGTCCTGCTTTCTGCTTTTTTCCTCTGGTTATTTGAATGAAACAGGTGTTTCACAGAAAGATTGAGTGCTTACAGCTCTAATCTCTGTCTCTCACAAATGGATCTTTTGTACTGTCTGGTGGATTAATAGGGGGTTAGGTGCTTAAAAAAATAAACAGTGAGTGCAAACAGTGGGAAGGAAGGGGGAAGGAGTAAAGCCGCATGTGGTTGATGAGCAAGATGATGTCATTTATTTAGCAGAGGTGACACAGTAGTCAAGAGATGCTATCAGAGGAAGGGCTCCTTTTAAGGAAATAGGGTAGTACACCACCGAGGACCAGTACACCACCAGGCGTGAAGCAAACCACAGCATATCTGTTAGTGGCCAATGAAAAAAGTTCATTGGTTTTGAAGCCTTGGAGCTCAGGTGCAGTGAAAGAGAATAGGGGCTCATTGTTGAGGCAAGGATCAGCACTCCCTCCCCCTTTTTTTCTTCCCCCTCCCCCCCCCCCCCCCCTCTCTTTGGCACTACAATAATAATATCTTGTCGCTCCTAAGACATGCTGGCATAGATCACGTTCACTGATGGATGTTCAGTCAATGAATGTACTAAAATGGTTTGTTTCTGTTGATGTATGTCTTTGTAGACTCCTCTAATGGGAATGTAAATAAATGAATCCTTCACCAGTGATTTCTTTCACTGTAGTCCAGTTTAACCCCTGAGTGCCTCTCTGCTAGGAGGCACTCCAAATGCTTTACTGTCTTATATTACTACAGCTTTTGCCTTTTTTTTGAGTTTCATGTATTCCATTTGCTGTCCGAGCATGCAGGCAACTTCCTATATGTGGATGCAACTAATTTTTTAAAATTGGTATTCAGTAAAACAAGTTTGAGAAATTAAGATGGGCAGTCAAGAAAGGTAAGGGCCTAACATCCGCTGAGACCGTTGAAAAGATTTCTCATTATTTCCCTGGGAACTGTAAAGGTGATGACAAGCTCTTGAGATTCATTGCTTTTCAGCTGTGTGCGAGACCTGGTTTGTATGGGGTTGTGAATGATAGAACTGTAACATTTTTCTGTGGTTAACTCTCAACCAGTACGTAAACTCTACAGTGGTACTTGTCCTTAGGACACTGGAACTCAAAAACATCATCAGAAAATACCCAGAATAAATATATTTACCCTTAATGATTAACCAAAAATAATTTTTACAGAGAAGATAGGCCCTAATGTATTTATTCTTGGGAGATTTTTTCACCATAAGTGTACGGGAAGGAGAGTTTTGAAAGAAGATTAACATAGTTTTCACAGCTCCGTTCTAGACTTCGAAGCGCTCATACTTGGACAGTTTACCTACACCGCTGGAAATGCCATCTTCCATAATTGCACATTTAAAGAACCATTTAATGACCACTGGCCAAACCCCATTTCTTCAAGTCTCCACTTAAAGAGGCTTCTTTTCCAGAGAAATTCGTACACCAGCAGTAAAGAGCTTCTGGTGAAGATGGAAATGGAAGGTAACAGGCCTAATACTGTCAGTGTAATTTCAACTGCCATTTGGAAAAATTGCAAAACTGGTTGCAGTTTCCCCCCCATTTCCATAATCAGACAAATCAGTCATGGAAGAGGATATGCTTGCACAGCAGAGATCGAGAATGGTGGAACATCACATGGCTACAGAAATGCTCACCAAGTGCAGAGCACTATCTGGTACGATCAGTGTAACCTTGTCACAAGTTCATGTGTTGGGACAACATCCTGTCCTATCATATACCTGGAGCAAAGGCAGTTAAAAACAGCCTTCTCCCACTTCAGCCTCTTTTGCGTAGGAGATGCAAATGTCAGATTTTGCCAGGAGACCACCTATTGACAGAGATCATCCCTTCCTGAAATGCTTTTGCTAAATCTCGCCTGTTCTGGAGTTTTCAATGCGAATGTACTCACTGAAGGAGAAAATCCTTTTTTTAAAATATGCTATTTATTTTTTAGCCTGTGTGCTTGCTGGTCCTGCTACTAAAGTGCTACTTAAAAGCTGTATTCTAGAATGGGCAACTTGGTACCTCCACCCCCTTCTCCTATATATTTATTGTAGTGGAAACGTAAGAACTTTATTGAATGCTTGGCTGTGAGGGCACTGGAACAGAGCATCCAGTATCTTCGTTATTTATGGTTGTGGCGTAGTAACATGTAGCACCAGATGTGAGTAAGAAGAAGGAGGGGTGCAACGCAGAACTTCAAATGACTGTGATGAATAGTTGAAAGTGAACAGAGGGGCTTTTAAAACTCCTTTAAAGAAAGCCTAATGCTCTGCTTCCCTAAGCAGCAGGCTACTGATGATGGAAATGTCACAGACATACCTGCAGAGATTTGGGAAGCTCTTGTTTCAGTAGGTCTTTACGGCAGCTAAAAAAAAAAAAATTCCTGTGCTCCTGCCAACTTGGTTGGTGTGTCCAGCTTGCTTTGCTTCTTTGCATTTTGTTTTGTAAGGGCAACAACATGCAAGGACTTGGGCATTGCCGACTTCCAAACTGTGTTTGTTCTTAGGTCGCTACCCCCACCAAGACCAGGCCCTACTTGTGTCTGGTACTTCACCATACAGTGTCAGGATGGATATATTGTAAGTGATGTCATACAGAGGGAAGAATTTTGCTGGGAAAATAGATATTTGTCATCAAGACTGTTGCCAATGAGACTGAATTCAAATTTCACGTGGTCATAATCTTCCTGTCCAACACACCATCAAGGTGTGAAACATAGAGGACTCGAGCAGTGCTATCTTGAGGACCGCTGTCTTCTGGCTGCATTTGATTTCTGATGGTAGCATAAAATACCAGGCCCAGAAAGCCCTGAATCTTCTTTGCCTTATTAAAACCAAACGGTGACATTTTATTTGACAGGCACTACCCGTACTTCCCTGATGGCACCCTTGAAATCCAACATTAGTATAAATTATGAATGAAGCACTTTCTATCCTCCTCCTGCATCACCCTGTTTTATAACAAGCTTTCTAAAATATTCTGGATTCAGACTAAAACATGTTGGCTTTTCCAACCATAAAATTCCTTGATTCGATTTTTTTTTTCCTTTTTTGGCAACATGATTTGAAAAATTCAGCAAAAAAATTGACAGATGCAAATTAATTTTTTAAGGAATTGTTTAAGCTTTAAGTGAGTCTTGTTTGAGTACAGCTAAAATTGTTTAAAGTGGAATCAAACAGTAGTCTTTGTGTACTCTGAGCTCTGCAGGAGTACATCTCTGAGGAGGATGCAATGCACCGCAAGTGAATGGCAGAGTGCTGCTCCTCCCCGTGCCCGTTGACGCTGAGCTACCGCTTTCTCCCTCCTGCCACTTCCACTTCCTACTGTGGTGGGTGTGTGCGCTTCAGGGACCGAGTAGATGCACTGTGGGTGCATCACCTGGGGGTGAGGGTGAGCTGCTTGTGCGGAAGTGGGGTCGGTGAGAGCCTGTGGGTATGACGGCACGTGGGCAGCAAGGCATGTAGAACGTGGTGTGTACAACTGGCCTGAGCATCAGTGCTGCCTTAACTGATCATTTCCTTGGTTTATGCTGATTGCATGGATAGGAAAATGCACTCGAAGAGCTTTAGCTCTTCGGTTAACACAGTTTTTGTGTGGGTGAACTAATTGGCCTAGTAGGCCACACCTCTTCAAAATGCTTTACATTTAGGAAATGGTAAAGCAAATAAGCCCAGTGGTGCCAAAATCAGAGCAATAGCTGATGAAGCCCTGATGGGGGAGAACGGCCAAATAGCGTGAATGGAATGTCAGTAAGTACAGAAGTTAAAAATACACATCTCAAACCTTGAGGACACTCTGGGGACTAAGCAGCTATATTGATACTAGACTTCAAAAGATCCAAATAAACAGCAGGATTTTCTCAATGCACAGAAGTACATACTTGTGATGTCAAAGAGATGTTATTTCTGCATTGCAAATCTCAAGACAGATACCTAAAAACCCAGTCCAGATAAGTTGCTTCTTATTTAATTTACATTTATAATGGCTCTTATTTTATTTTCATTTACCTTAGAAACTTAGTTTTAGATTTATACTGTGAATCTCAAATTTCCATATTTCTGGAGATAATGTGACTCTAATGCTTGTTTAGGGGAGCGTGTGTGGCTTGTGCGGTACTGAGCAGCATTTCAGAGCACTGGAGTTCAGCTTGTGTCTATGCTGGATGACCTTGGACAAGTAAAGCAGGAATAATAACATTGATTTGCTTTGTGAGATGCTTTGAGATCCACAGATGAACAATACCGGAGAAGAGAGAGGTGTTAATCTAAAGCCAGACTTTTCCTGGATGTTCCTTCTCGTTCTAAGTGTTAGGAAGACCAGCGTGTCCCTTCTCCCAGTGCAGGTGGGTTCCCAGCTCTCAAAGCCTGGGTAGGCTGTGGCTTTGTCTCTTTATTCTAGACAAATGAAGACTGTAGGTGGTATATACACACAGTGCCTGGACGGAAACTGCTGGAAGTAGCTACAATTCTGGTATCTCCATCTGTGTTAGTTAGCCTGGGCTCCTGTTACAATGAGCAAGGAGGATTTGAGAGGATGGTTCAAGTGACCCATTTTAGATGTCTGCTTTAGGATGAGATTACTTTTGTCTTGAAGTACCTGTTCTCTCCAGTGCTCACAAAGGGAGTTTACTGTGACTACCTGGATCTTGCCATGGTAGTCTTAACAAAATCTCCTGGTGTCTGTTTCACGCTGCTGTTTCAGAAAACAGCTGCCCCGGCTGGCAGTGAGCAGCAGCAATTGACTTTCTACTGGTTAGATGTGGTGAAAAACTAGGAGCTGCTTTCACAGCAAATCAACTCACTTTGATTTGTCTAAGAGAAAATGGAAAGACAGTAAGGTAGGGATAAAATTTTTTATATTAGTGCCCTACTTGGTCCAATGGAGAAGCTCAAATAGAAGCAAAGGCATGACAAATACAGACCATAAAAGAAAATAAAATGTACCCATTTTTTAACAGTAGAGAGACTCTGTGGAATAATTTTCTGTGATATAAAATCTTTGAATCAGAGTTGTAGGCTGGATTAATTGATGACTGTATTCTATGTATGGATTAGATTGGTGAATTGTAACAGTACTCTCTGACATGAAAAACCAAGCACTGCTCTAGAGGAAACTGAAGAGCTTGTTGTTCTTACGACAAAGTGTATTTATGATAAATGCCAGCCTCCTAACGGGAGGCCAAATTACTTGCGTTTTTACGAGTTTCTAAGAGTGGCAGCTAGTTGCTGCAGGAAGAAGGACCTCACTCATGGTAGTACAGTTTATGCATAGGTTGACGTGAATTAAAATAGCAGCATCAGAACATTAGCAATCTGCACGTCTTCATGCAAAAGCTTGATTAACTCCGAGAATGTGAAACTCCTATGTTTTACACATGCTGTTTTGGCCAGACTAGGTTTCTCAACAGAAATACAAAAAATGTAAGAAAAGACATAAAAACAGAATAAGGTTTCAAGAAACTACATTAAAGCAGCATCTAGATTCACCAAACAAAATCAGGGACCGCTGTGTATACTGCCGTGCAAATGAGTAGTAACAGACATTCCCTGCTGTGCAAACATTTAAAACGCACTGGGAGAAGTGTTTTACTCTCGTGGATGGCTCTGGCCGTGTGAGTTGTTTCAGTGTGAAAGGGAACAGCCATGACTAAGGGAGGAGGAGAAGACCACTTCTGTGCGTTTCACCATTTTCTATTTTAGAGAACACTGTAGTTCTCAGAGCACGAAGAAAAATGCCCTCTATAACCTGTTTTGTATTTTTAATGCATTCGAACTATTTGTATGAGAAGGAAGCTCAGACAGAAATATTGCTGAGCTTTTCCGTATGTGTCCCACCTTGCAAAATCCCTTACTTAATCTTCTCAGCTCTGTGCTTCGGTAGTATATGAGGGCTCTGTAGTGCTCTGTAGCACTAAGTGAGCTTCAGCAGGGGAGCTGGTTTTAGAGCTGGATTTGAGCCCTATTATTGAGAACTCATCGGAGGGCAGTGCACTACAAAGTGGGGCATTTGAAAGCTAGGTGCTGGGGAGAGGGAAAGCGCTGCATGAGCAAGAAGTGGGATTATAAATTAGAATTCAGCTCAGCACGTTTGGAGCCACATAAATAGATTAGGGGTTTGTAAAAGAACACCCTCAAGGATTCAGAATTACAGCCAAAGAGGAGGGAAAACATAATGCTTTGGTACGCTGTGATTTATGCACCAAATAAGTTTAGATTAGTCACTACTGTGAAGTCGGTTTGGAAGGATTAATAACCCTTACCCAGCACTTATTGTATGATGATCAGCTATAAATCATCTTTGAGCGAAACAGGAAGTAGCCGAATCCTTTCTCTCTGGAGATTGGCAGTACCCATGCCATTGTTCAAGGGCAGCCCAGTTTGAATTCTGTTTTTTTTTTTTCTCAGGGTGAGGCTATGGATTGCTCGTGGCAACTTGGCCATTTCCAGTTTGCTCAGAAGATACGTGCTGCCAGATGGGCCTGTCAAGGGATGGGACAACTGTATGAAACCATGAACTCCCATTTGCCTGGCTTATACAATTAGCAGCATACAGTTCATTTCTTGGAATGGTCACATTTGCCCGGAGGGGGAATATAAAAAGTGTGAAAATGCTGTAGGTCGCAAACTCTTCGTTGTTACTTTTCATGTTCTGACTATTTCAGTCCTGAATGACTTTTAAGCTCATTTTTCCTACTTGTTGTGGTTGTTTGAAGTGGAAAACTTTCCATTAAGGACTAAAAATCCTGTTCTAGTTGATGCTTTGCCCATTTGTATTTGTGCCAAAAACAGTATGACTCTTCTGAGCATATGTCAGCTGGTGACCCACCACACCTTCTCTTGTGTGGCCTATATAAACCAGTGCCGACTGAAGCTTCAAAGAGTGACTTTCCTCCCTGTAGGACTCTGCCTCACACTTATTTCCAATAAACTGCCATCCTCTCAATTTTCCACAAGCAACAGTATAACTGAGCAGTAACCTCAGTGTATGAAAATCTGTGTGGCAGATGAAAAAAACATCATTAGACTAGAGGCAGCTGGAGTGCAGTCATGAAGAGTAAAGAGCTCAGCTCCCATAGAATCTCTTTTATGAATCTTCAGAATTTAAGAGAAAAAACTGCTCAGCTGTTTGATGGAGGTGGAATTCTTATCAAACCAGGAAAGAGGGAGTGAGAGCTGTTTGACTAAACAAATTGTCGTTCATCCAAAGGGTAAGGAAGGGAAGAGTTAGCCTTCCCTGTGAAGAGGTCTGGCTAGATCAGCCAGCTGTGAACCCCCTGGGGTATTTCCATCTGGACAGTCAAATTTGTTTAGGCTGTCGAGGGAGAGGTATGAGAAGATGCACTGTCCTTATGGACACAGGGATGCACTGTCTTATGACACAGGGAGTCCTCTGGATGGCAGAACAGACTGCTGCTATGTTATAAAGAGGTATCTTCTGTTCGTTGCTGTCTTTATTCTTTTAAATCAATGGTTAGCATCTTTTCGTTAAGTTTACCTGAACTTACCCACCTGATACAGCAACTTTGCTGCTGCAAACTGATTGCACAAGATGTAGTTGATCCGCATAAGGCATCCTGGTGGATTGAAGCACAAGACTGCGATGGACCTACAATCAGCACTTGCTCTAAAGTCCATCCTTAGAAATGTTCAAGGCTTCCCTTCGCTGAGGGTGCACCAGGGAGGTGGTTGTGGCTGCTGAGAAGCCGGATGTGTGGAGCAGAAATGACACCCTCTCTTTTCAGCTTAGCTGAGCAGTCCTAGAGAACCAAAGTAGTTCTTAAGCCAACAGTCACATGTGTGTGTCACCACTGCTGTTGCCCACAGAAGTTGTTCCAGGTGGCTCTTTCCCCTTTTCCAATGAGAGGGCATTGCCTGTTTGCTTCTAAGAGGACCTTGGAAAAAATTAGAATGTCCACATGAAAATCAAGTGAGAATTGCCTTGGTTTAGGCTTACATTTTCCAAGTCGATGTGGAAGTACTTGAAAAGCTCATTGGTAGATCTTTTCAAGATTAGGCTCCTGGCAGTACTTTTGTGAGTAATGATGGTGGAACCAGAACCATAAAAGGCATTAAAATACTCTTCCTAAGTACACTTACCCCTGTGCACATCTATGGAATGTGATTTTGAAATGCCTCAAATTCACACTCATACAGAATCTGTCACTGTTCCCTGTGACCTTGATCAGGAGCATTTCTTTTAATGCCTGTTATGCTTCCAGATAAGCAGAGCACCACCCATTGACCCAGGCAGGTCATTATCCTCTTCCTCTTTATCAGGAATCCTTCAGCCAATTAATCACGCACTGCTCTGCAATCTTGAGGCTCAATTATGCCTGGACAAGTGTTGCTCAGCTGTTCCTCCTGCTACAGATGTGACATATCCTGAGATTAGCTCCGATTCACAGAAGGTCACTGATTCAGTATCAGGTGCTAAGAAAAGCTGGGCTGTCTGGGAGGGAAGTGACACCATCTTAGAAGCATTTTATCACAATGTAAGTGTAGATGTCTAAAAAATCCTGCTTGCCACCACCACATCACAGCAAGTCCTTTTCACTCACTGTTGCCTCTCGTCCTGAGACAATTTACCAGTTTTTTCTAGATGGAGATGTCAGCAGACTAATAAACTGTTAGTAGCGCACCGATGACAGACAGTAGCTAGTTCTTCTTTCAGATAGTAGATAACTTAACTTTGAATCCCTGAGAGAAACCTGTTTTTCCTATTTTGTGAAAACCCATTTTATGCACGTCAAATATTTTATGATTTTCTTTTAATTTTCCTATTGTTACTAGTTGCTTGGAATACTCCATCATGGACGTGTCACGCATGTGAAATAGTTTGATGGTATTTTTGATTGTTCTAAAAATTGTGCCTTAGGTTTTTGGTTTTTTTTTCAGTGGCTGTGGCTTGATACGCTTGTTTTTAGAGTGCCTGGGTCAGAGTACATTTTGTGGCCCCCAGAAGTACTATGGGGCACCCACTGAAACTATGAGCAAGCTGTACCTAATCTTGGGAGTGTGATTCTGCATTTGTGAGGTTGTTCTTTTGTAACCATTTTCTTTTCAGTTACACAGAAACACAAGCAAGCATTGAGTAGAGATGCTTGCAATTCTATAAAATTATATTATCCTTTTAGAAAAAAATAGCCTTCCGATTTCTATAAGCAGTCCTTGTTAAAAAAAAATGGGGTTTCAAATCTTGAAATATGGTTCTTACTGTTTTTATTTTAAAAAACCTCTTTTTTGAAGAAGACAAGCAGTTGCTGAATATGTGATTGTTTACTATAGAAAATTGTTTACTGTACAGACTTCAAATAAATTTTCTTAGAAACCCCTACAGAATGACAGCAGTATTTGCACTGCAGTTGTGGATGGTGCCGCATAGAGTCAGTGAGCAGATAGGATCTGTTTCTGTACCATACCCCTGGCTGGGGGCTCTTTAGACGCTGGTGTGAATACAGAGATATACAGTGAAGTTAAATAGGGTTTGGAGCTGCGTATGAACAACTTGATTTAATTGGGGCTGAAGCAGCCGTAAGCAAACAGCAGGGCTGTATGTTAGCTCCCAGGGCTGAGCCTGCCAGCTTGAGAGCTGGAAAGCTTCTGTCTTAAAACACCCAGATATTCTGCACCTCATTTTCTGCAGACAGAGCTACTGCTATTACTTCTCACATTGGCATCTAAATTTCCAGTCTCAACTTAGAGCTGTTCGTGGGTTAGATGTTGAACAGAAGCATAAGCAAGATAGCCTTTTTTTTGTAACAAGTTATTGCTCACCAGACAAGGGAAAAGTGAAATGAGTTGTCCAAGGTTAACACAGCTAAGAAATAGCAGGACACGGAGAAAACCTCGAACTACGCTGCCTGCCAAGACACCATTCAGTGGATATTGGTGAATACACATAAACAGTTGTAATAGTATTGTGGCTGGTGTTCCCGCGTACAGACTAACATTACTGTTCTACATTGTCTTTTACACATTTAAATAAGGTTTAGAAAAGATTGAAGCGGGCTCATTTTGAATGGGCTTTATTACTCAGATTCTCACGTACAAGTTCTTACTGACTGGTAGGTTCAGGTTGTGGATGAATCCCACCATGCTAAGATGCTGAAAAAAGACTCTTGTTTCAAAGAGTGCGTTGCAATCTAAGTATATGGCTACATGAGTTTGATTTGATATATTTGTTGCTGAAAAAGTTATATTTGCATCTTGTTATAAAACTTTATTTGTATTTTCAAGAGACAGAAAATGGAGACTGTGGAAAGATGTGAGTGCAGAAGGGGTATTTCACTTGAAACTTGTTATATTTTATTTCTCAAAATTACTGGATAATATTTGGGCTTGGCTGCTTGTTCAACAGCAAATACTGCAAAAGTATTTATTTTTTAGGACACGGTTATTTGAATTGCAATACTTCTATTATTTTGGCTGTCAGGAAAGTTGTTGGGAAGCAAGCCAAACTGCACTCTTAATGAAAACAAGTAGTTGCCTAATTGAGACATTTTATCTTAAAAGCCACCTCATTAAAAAGATGTTCAAGAGGGAAACTGGACACAAACGCTGTAGTTGTTCTTCATGAAAATATTTTGTGCTGTTCAGCAAAGGCAGAAAGCGCTGCAGTCTGTGATGGTAATAAACACAGAGCTCCCCGACGGCATCGCCAGAAGGCCTGTGGCTGAAGGGTGGCGCGCCATGGTGATGGACTAGAGTCTGAGGAACCGGATTGGGACTGTGGCTTGCAGGTATCCTCCGTTGTGTTGTGCTGTGTGCACTTGCCTTGTGTCGTGGGCTTGCGGTGCAGGACGTGTTCCCAGCAAAGGCTGCAAGCGGTGTCTGATGCAGCGTTTTACTGACTGGTCTGTGAGCTAGATGTCACCTTCTGCCGTGCCTTCTCAACACAACGGCCAGACTTGCATGCCGCTTGCTCACCTTGTAGTGTGTGTAGCGTTAAAGCCTCATGCGGAGAGGAGAATATAGACTGCTTTTGTTTCTGCAGCTCAGAGCTCTCCAACCGTCCCCTCAGCCTTTTAAAAATAATTAAATGGGAACCTTAAACTCAAACACATCTCCAAAAAACCAAACAGAGGTGGTCTCGTCCTAAAGATGAAAAACAGGATTAGAACTGGGGGGAACTGAAGTTATTTTGGTGCTTTATAAATAATCTTCCAACTTCCTATCACTTGCCACTTCATCTCTCATGGGGTTAGTGCTGGACTCTGCTATTCTTTTTGCCAGACTTTCTGCTTTCTGTGCTGATCAGCCACAGGAGTGCAAAAGAAGCTGGAAAGATGAAAGGAGCTATAGACTCCTAAAAAAAAAAGGCATAGGAATTTGCTAGGGATGCACTTAGGCATGGACTGTGCAATTCAGTTGGGGGCAGCTAATTTGCCATGTAGTCCCAACAGGAATGAGGCAGAGCTAAGAATAGAGCAGATCTGACAGCTGGCTTCTTAGTATGAAGGTGAAGGACGTGAAGTTTTTCTATCAAATCAAATATTTTTGTTCTCACTGCTGTCCACTGACAGTTAGCTATTAGATAATTCGGTAAAGACAAGAGAGGCTGGCTGAGGAATTCATGAGCAGTGTGTGTCCGTTACAGTGATTGCCTAGTACAGCAGGAGTTAGTGGATATTAATGCAAGAGCTCTCTTCTGGGCTTCTTCGTGGAAAGGACACCTATCCATAAGCAGGAGAAATTCTTGGAAACCTTGAATAATCAAAAGTTAAGCAAAGCTTTTACCACTCTTCATTTTTCTACCAGTATATTCAAGTTATCTGAAAGAGACCTCTGCTATCACTGAAAAGCACAAGAAATTTTCGTCTGTGTATTCAGATCTGGATTAAAATTTGCCATATTCCTTCCAGCACTGCAATATTTATAAACAATTCTTAAAAGTTAAAAATGAAAAAGCTCTTTCTCAGTTTTGGCTCCAAACCTTTCAACCTCTTTGGCTAGGAATTAAAATATTTGGCATATAATCTGAAAGGGATTGTGTAGTGCTGTTTCTCCAGTGTTGGATCTCCAGTGCTGTATCTCTGTTGCTCTGACGGGGTCTTGGCAAAATGAAGAAACACTGAATGAAGTTTATTTCCTCTATGGCCAGATTGTATCAGCTCTGTCTAAAAGCATGTCCTTTTATTTTTATTGTATTACCATGTGTTCTAAAAGGATCGCTTCCTGCTTGGAAAAAGTTAAATCTTTTTCTTCTTTTCAATTTATTTCACTAGTTTTAAAATACAACTTTACTTACAGTCTTGAGCGTTATGGTTCATTGCTAAAACTAAGTAATTTGCTTTACCGTGTCTCAAATTGAAAGCTAAACATCACCAGCCACCTTTTACGGGTCGGGATATGGAGGCGCAGAAGCATCACGTAGGCTGTCCAGGATCACCCTGTAGCTCAGCAGTAGACTCAGAAGTAAAAGCCATGTTTCTCTGCTTAGTCCAAGAAGCATCACCTGTTTTGGGGACACTTAAAATTTACTTGAATTATGAGATACATTGCTGGTGACTGTGTGGATAAGCAGATTGTTAACTGTGGTATTGGCCAGGGAAAATATTTGTTTTCAGGCTCTCATTATCTAAGAGGTGTGACCGGATGTGATTTAGCATAGGGACTTTACTAAGTTAGGAACAGACAGACAAACATTGGGATATCTGGTAAGTAATCATAAACTGCAATAAGGTGAAAATATTTCAGCCAAACATAAAAACAAAACCGAGAGCCTGACCTTATAATGAGTTATGGTGGTAAAACACTACTGTGAGATGAGATAGGGCCCTAAACATGGGGTGCTATGGCCAGTTAAAGTCACTGCACTGTCAATTTAAGGAATATTGAATCCTACAAGTGGTCCTGTAAATAGCTGTACTGTCTT
>NW_008824358.1:2880114-2897203 GCF_000699105.1 Pygoscelis adeliae | reverse complement strand
CCAAAGAAATTATGGACTCTGCCGGTGGTGATTGTACTTTACCTTTCCCAAGTTCCTTGGTTCCGGATGGATGTGGTCAGGATTTCACGAGATTTTAGATTAAGGTCCTGTGAGCAAATGCCAGCATGCATGTAAGCACTGCTGTATGCTTTTCTCCTTCTCTTAATTTATTACCTTGCAGCATCTGAATACAGAGGAAATTAGAGATTCAGATTTGTACTTCTCAAAGAAAAAAAAAAAGAGAGAAAAAGAAAAAAGAAAAAGAAAGGGGGAAGGATCCCACCAAAATTGCTTTGTGATTCACTGTGGGGTCGTGACCCCATCCCGCTGAGACTGCTGTTCCAAAGTAGTAACTCGGTAGCTAGAGTTTTTTAAAGTGGTTGTTGATTGGCTTAGCTGTAAGAAAATCACATTTCCCTGAAACTCTTAGGGATACTTTAAATGGGTGGATTATCCAGCTGCCTGATTAGAAGTTTGGGTTATGTAAACACTGAGTGTTTAGATTTAGGCTTTTCAGTTGAAGTCCAGGCAGCTGTTTGCACTTAACTCCATCAAGAAGCCCAGTTAATCAAAGAGCAGGAAGGATTTTTTACCTCCTTAAACCTGTGTCATTATTTCTGCTGTCCAAACTCTTTGGAGTTAGGCTCGTTGCAATGTAGAACAAGGTATTTTGGATGTTCTGCTGAGGAAACAGGAAAAAATGGATGGGGTTTTGGTTAGCGAGATGTTGTGCCTTGTGGATTTTTCCCCCTTCGCTGTGACGTCATCATTTCTCCGGTCAAAACTGCATCAAGCCTCTAATTGCAACCAGTTCGTGCCTTTAAAGCTAGAGATCATAGCGGTGATCTGTATTGTTATCCAATCTTGTTTAATAGCTTCTCTGTATATTTGTGTATTTGAGGGATCAGCTTGCTTTCGTAACCTCAGTGGATCAACATTCTCCGAAATTAAGTCCTTTTCTGTTAGGCAGACCTCTGGCAGAGATCAGCCCAGGACCACGAGCGTGAGACATCTTTCCATGCTTAGATCTTTATGTCCGTGTTCTGTAGTTGATGTAGTAGAAAAAAGTAGATGATTTTTCATGGCCTTGGTCTTGGTGCTTTTACACCGCAAGGATGCTATGCTCTGCTAGTTCTCGTGGGGGTTTTTTTGGAACAGCTCCGGCGAGTCCCGTTGGGGCACTAATACGCCCGGAGTTGTTTGCGTGTTGTGACATATGGTATGCGCTGCATTTGCTCGTGGTGTCCTCAGATGCACGCTCAGAGAGAGAAACGTTGGTAGAGGAGTAGGTGGGAGAAGGAGAGGATACTCTGGGGAGCAGGGAGCTGTCAGTCAGGCCCCGAGGGAACAGAGGGGACTGCAGAGAGTCCCTAGAGTCAGTGGGGCACAATTTGCTGCAGCTCAGAAGGCTGTTTAAGCCAAGGAAGATGAGACAGACAGGGAGTTACCGTTATAACTCTCATATCAGAGGTTATATGTCCTTTCCTGTCGTCTTCTACTTGCCTTGAGTTTTTACTCTGGAAAAAATTAGTTGCTGCTGAAGTCAAACTTGACTTTTTGAGTCTTACTTGGGGAGCTTCTTAGAAGGTTGAGGCAGATCCGCCTCAAAACTTTGGCTCATTCATGTCGCTCTCCTACACGCGTACCATTGCCAACCATCAGGATCTATGGACCCTGTTTACACCGGATTTATTTTAGAGAATTCTTGACAGTGTGAATAGGTAGCACAGCACAGTAACTAGCTTAACACTTCAGGATCCAAGCAAATGGAAGAGTCTTTGTGTAGCAAAGAAACAGAGTCTTTCTTTTTTGGGGGGAGAGGGGGGAGAAAGAATAGAAAAAGAAACTTTTAAAAAATTGGTTTTATTTTTGTTTGTTCTGTTTTAACCCCTACCAATTTGGAAATTGCAGAAGAAAAAAAACCAAACAAAACTTTTTGTGAAACAGCTTCTCTCAGTGGTTAGCCCTTTACATTCCACTTCTGGTTGTTGTAATTATAATTTTGCTTTTTAGTTGCAAGTCACCAATATTAATCGTTGATTTCTATTTCTGGCATTTTTCTTTGTTTTCTAAATCTAGAGATATCCAGAGGCAAACAACGAGCACTTTAATGCGCATCTCTGATAGCATGTCTAAAAATGATTTATGCTTACTTGATATCAGTAAGATATGCTTCCTTGTATGTGTGCTTACAGTTGTACTGTGTGCTACCTAAACAATATATAACAGTACGAATTTGTAAAGAAGTAAACAAAGTTTAGCTTTCACAAGCAAAACATGTTGAAATATTTTATTTTTTCTGAAATCACCTTCTCCAAGTCTTGGAAATTGCCAGCTATTGCATAGTTCTAACTGTGACAGCATCGCCAGTGAAATCTCATGATGCTCTTAACAGACAAGTGATACTACTTGCATCGAATTGTTCTGCAGGTGTCGAGGGCCCAGCTGTGATCTTTTATGGCCAGAGAGGAACGACTCAGAGAACTGTGGTTTAATAGGGTAGACGGTTCCCTATCAGTTTACTGGATAGTAAATCCAAGACCCATAATTCCAACCTGAATTACTAATCAGTGTCATACTGTAATTACAGAAAGTATTTCTGAGAATGTTATTGCTGAATATTGATTGGCTTTTAATCTATAAAACAAACCTTAATTTATATTTTATAATGTACATGGCTTTCCCTGTAATTAGATCTAATATTTATGATGTTGTTAACTAAGAAAACGTGTGTCAAATTATCCTGAGGAAACTCTAATTGACATGGGGATCATTCTGTCTTGTGCGCTATATGGCGCCTGGGGACAAATCTATTCCTGTAAGAATTGGAATAAAACCCACACAAATAATAAGCATATGGAGATACAATAGTCAGCAAAGGACTCTGCTGAAAAATCGGCATGTCTCTGCTGAAATTTAATAATGACATCTAATGTTGAGATATTGATCGATATTTGTAGACAATTTAAACTGATCAGATGGTCCTGACAGGAAGGTGAGACCGTTGAATGATCTTTTTATGTTTTCCTTCCTTTTGTTCACATTGCTTTGAAGATACACTTTACATGTGCCCATCTCCAAGGTGGCAGTTGGCTATCAGGTTGTGGGCAGATGGACCGAAATGATGCTGAGTTTTTGTTATTATTGTTCATATTGTTTATTTTCAGAGAACCAGGCATCTGGGTGGAATATAATATTGTCACAACCTTTCCTGTTTTCACATATATTTATACCTGTGCTTTTCTGTTTGCCTCTCTTGTTTTGCAAGCCTCGCCTATGAAAAGGAGCAGGCAGTGTTTCAAGATACCTCCTCCCAGGCGATCCCGTGCTATTTACCATTACCAGATGTGGAGGGCTCTGGTGTCCCTTCTGTAAAGAATAAGGTAGTACTTGGGGCTTGTTTTTCTTACAGCATGCCACGCTAGAATAACATTATAAGGTACTGCCTGGTCTCCTGGGAAATGCTTCCGCCTTCTACCTGTGATTAACCCACCAGGCCACTTTATGTCACTATTGCTCCACGTTCAAATGTGGCTGAAGCAGCATTTATTGAGCAGCAGGGCAGGGTGCACTTTCCAGTTTGTTATAGACTTCAGAAATTCAACCTCCCAGAAATGGGATCTCGGAATTAGCCTTGGATGGCTCCTTTTGGTGGGAATGTCCCTGTCAGTTGTGTGCCAGCCAGGTGACTCTGGTTTCCAAATGCAGGAGATGCCTGGTCACTTGTATTCCCTGCGTAATTATTTCCTTTTAGATTGTGCTCTTTTGTGACTTCAGCTGGAAGTAGATGGGCTGAGGCATGATCTCACCAACATTCTCTCTTTTCCCTCCAACTTTCGGGACAGCTGGCTTAGCAGCCACCCGGTTGGGAATGGTAGCAAGCCAGTCCTCCCTCTCTGCAGTAAGGCTGTGGCCAATAAGTAAGTGTCGTGCTTGCCAAGATAAGGGTAATAAAACCTCATGCTTGAGGGCATAAGACAATCATTGCAGAAGTCAAGCTGGAATTCCTCCCCAAACATGCTACAGCATTACACAGTTACCTCAGCCAACAGTTCTCATGAGTTTTCCATAGTGTAGCTTCTCTTTACAAGGAAGGTCCTCTCAGACAGTCTCTTCCCCACTTCTGCATGCTGAATCTTCCTTGTAGCTGTTCTAGTGCTTACTTGTGCAAAAAAGTAAAGTTGGAAAAGTTGGGGGGTAGGCGGAACCTCACCTTGATGCCAGTTGTGCTGTTGCTGCTTGCTGGTATCTATTTACCATTGACGTATGTGCTGGGTTTTTCTCCTTCCCTTTGGAGACATGTCTACATTGAAGTAGTTTCTGCAAAACTCCTACTGTTGTGATGCAGCTGCAGGGGTGGAAGTGTGAGTTTAAACCAGCTGTGGGTGTCTTCACGTCCATATGTTCTAGACTCTGCTTTATATCCAGGCTCGGTGGAAAAAAATGTGTGCCAGAGAGAAAGTCTAGAGGTTTAAATCATCAACTGATCTAAATGGCCATCATTCCATCGACCTCAGTGGAATGACACTGGCCTGTGCCAGCTCAGGAGTCTCCGTGGTGGGGAGGGAAACTGGAGAAAAGCAACTGTGAGGCACATTCGTTCACTTGATTTAGCTTGTGAAGTAATGGGAGAATTTTCTTGAGCAACTTGGGTCTGGAAAAGGACTTGAGCGTCTGCAGCCTCAGGTTAGGAGCGTGGACTCCCTATGCGTGCCCCAGAAGAGGCACGTGCCAGCATGCTGTGTGCTTTGAGCTGGGCAGTAGGAAGTGCACAAGCCTGGCCCTCTGCAAAGTGCCTCCCTCCTTGGGCATTCAGGGGCCTTCTCCTGGAAGTAGACGTTTTTGTGGCCTTTTGGTAAAGGACATGGATGTGAAATAGTGCTTCCTTTTTAGACGGTGCTTTAGTGGTTGGTACTTGCTGTTTTGCAAGTCCTGTGGTATGAAGGCAGTATCTTCTCGGTCACACAACCTGTGTGGGAACCAGTACACGAGAGTTTTCTGCAGACATCTGTAGGTGTCTGTGATGTGAAGCCACATCTGACGCAGCCTTCTCCCCAGAGGTGGACCTTGCAGGGAGTTTTGTGAGTCTCAGACCCGTGCCCCTGGTTGCTGCGAGCTAGCACGTGCCCTAGGCTGGCACTATTAAGACACAAGACCCTTTGAGGTCTGGTGAATGCTGTGTTTGCACAGTGAATCAGATTCATCGCAGAATTACTTAGCAGCGACAGTAAAAGAGAATGTATAATTATGATTCAGTGGGAAAATATACAGTGGTCAATAACCCACATAACTCTTACTTCTGTTTATGTGGTGCAGCAATGTAGTGTCAGTGTCCTGAGCTCTTGTATGAAATACCTACATGTATCGGGTTTTCCCAGCACTCTTTGTTTAGTAATCTTAAGAGCACAGCTAACGTGAACTTTGGATTTTCGCCTTCTGAAAGGAGAGGTGCTGCCATCCCCCATCCAAACAATAGACTGGAGTGGGAATGGCAATTGCTAGAGTCAAGTGGAGGTTCTCAACCCAGAAAAGTTGATCTTTCACTCTTAAATTTTATTGTATTTTAGTAGCTGATTCACCTGTCACATCCATTGGCTTGGCTCAATTTTCGGGATAAGTACCTGTGTCAGTGGTAAAATTGGTTAGAATAATTAAAATAAAATATTTAGGATTGTGCAAAGATATAGTTTGGATGTCTTCTCCTATCTGAACCAGAATCTCCTGCTGCGTTAGGCCCTTGGAGAGAGGGTGGGGACAGCGATGGGCACCAGGGTCCTGCCGCATCCTGGGAAACACGGCAGAGCCTGGCCCGGAGGGGAGAACGGGGACATGAGGCAACTAAAGCAGAACTTCTCTTCAGCCAATGTTTTCAAACAGAAAGAGTTGAAATGTTGGCTGGAATAGTCCCATCAAAACTGAAAGCCAGTTCAACAGCCAACTGTTTTTTTAAAAGCTCCTCCTGCAAAAAATGAGTTGTGTCATCTTTGCTTCTGAGTGATGTTTAGAGATAGCTGGAAAGATTACTTTCTAGTGTGATTTTTGCTTTTTTTACATTAAAAATGTTTAATCCTTATATCCTCTGGCTTTGGAACACAGGCATAAATACTTTTTATATTTTTATATATATTGATAAATACATATTTACACATATATGTCAAGAGCTCTTGATAAAGTAACTGAAAGGAAAAAAAACTCAAATCTTTAACAGACCTCCTTTATCAGTGTTGTGGTTTAACCTGGCAGGCAGCAGTGGGATGGGGGAGAAAATAAAAAAAAAAAAAAAAAGTAAAATTTGTGGGTTGAGATAAAGACAGTTTAATAGGACAGAGAAGGAAGGGAAAATAATTATAATAATAATGATGATAAAAGAATACACAAAACAAGTGATGCACAATGCAATTGCTCACCACCCGCCGACCGATGCCCAGCCAGTTCCCGAGCAGCGGTCGCCAGCCCCCGGCCAACTCCCCCCAGTTTCTATACTGAGCATGACGTTGTATGGTATGGAATAGCCCTTTGGCCAGTTGGGGTCAGCTGTCCTGGCTGTGCCCCCTCCCAGCTTCTCGCTGGCAGGGCGTGAGAAGCTGAAATGTCCTTGACCTAGTGTAAGCACGACTTAGCAACAACTAAAACATCGGTGTGTTATCAACATTGTTCTCATCCTAAATCCAAAACACAGCACGATACCAGCTGCTAGGAAGAAAACTAACTCTATCCCAGCTGAAACCAGGACAATCAGAAATGCTAACCATCTATATCAATAAAAGTAAACCAAACCTAAAAGATTTTAAGTTAACTTTTCCTCTTAGGAGTTACATTATCTGCATTTCAATACTTCTACAGTCATTAGAGCTAACTTTAGCAGTCATTAAGCTAACTTTAATGTTGGGAAAATAAAATCACTCAAAATCTAAAAGCAACTCGAAGCAAATTTGAAACAAGTAAAAGTATTCTCACCATAACTTGCGGGTAATCTCTCAGATTTTAAATAAAATAAAAGCTTTCTAATGAATCCAGTTCTTCCTAATCTGCAGCAAAAAAAGTTTGCCTACTTTTTTTTCACCCCTTTCTACAGTGTTTATTTGTTCCCTGTGATGTTAAATCTTACTGGTAGGTCACTCCCCAGCCTTATTTCAAATTGAGGGTTTTTACCTCTTGGATAACATAAGGCACAACTTTCAGTGCCTGTGAATCTAGGAGGAGTTTAGAGTGACCAAAATCATAGATACCTACGTGACGTTTTGCCGTCACAAACCATTAAAGCACAAAAGCCAGTGAAAGTGACTCAGTGTAAGAAGTTTTATTTGCCGCTCAGAGTGGCCATCATTGCAGAAAATACACTAATTTCCTGGTTACTTTATTAAGGGTTAGTAAAGTAATTCTTTTTCTTTTTCTTTTTCTTTTTCTTTTTCTTTTTCTTTTTCTTTTTCTTTTTCTTTTTTCAGTTTGCCAGGTTGCTGAGTCCATCTCTAACTATTCTAAAATCAAACTCCACCAGCAGAGAAGACGAGGAAACCTACAGCGGAGCTGCAGAGTGCCTGCTACTCCCACTTATAAATAGCAGCATCTGTGCAGCAGTAATTAGGAGCTGTAATGGAATGGGCCACGTTGTGAAAGTAGTTTGGCCAGACTAGTGTGGCCCAGCATTTTCTTACAGGCATTGCCTGTTTCAGTTAAATGGCATCCTTCTTATGTTTCAAACCCAAGAAATAAAGAAGGATGGGGGTACTACAAAATGCAAAACTCCTGAAGCCTCCCAGAGCTAAGGTGAACAGATATTTTCATTATCCAGTTGTTCAACCTGCTTAGTCCTTCCAGTCCATTCTCTTTAGCTGTGGAAAAAAGAAACACGGCTTTTTTTTTTAGTAGTTATTTTTCAGTAAATGCACCCACACCAATAAAACCAAGAAACTGGTTCTTTGAGTCATTGATTCAGTGGTAAGTGTCCATCCCATTTTGCCAAGGTATACAGTGCCATATATTTACTCTAGGGGAGCCATAGTAAATTATTCCATACCATCATTTTTCCCATGGCAAAGTTAAGAAGATAACCAGCTGTTAACAGAGGAGGTGTGGAGAGGGAAGTAGCCCAGGGTGCTCAGAATATAAAGATATGTGTGTTACTGCAGGGGAAATAGTCAGCTCTTTGCACTGCTTGCTACCTTGCATTTTCAGTGCCAGAGCCTGGCCCTAACTGCTTCCAATTCTGACAGCCAGTTTCTGACCTTTCACTCTCTGTGATCACTGTTCGTTTTTGCAAGAAACTTGGTCTCCTTTCTTGTCCAAAAATTTTAAGCAAATACTGTTGTTATTATGATTACCTCTGCAGTATTGGCTTCTAGGAACCAAGAAAAATCTCACATCACCACTGTGTACAATTACATCATCTCAACATCACAGTTGCCAACTCTTACTATTTGCTGGAGAGTCATTATTTTTGCTTTAAAGAGACGGAGTGACCTCATGAGCTTCTGAAGAAACCCCACAGCTGACTGCTTGCCATACCGACATAATAAAATGGTCATATGGGACTTTGGTTGATTAATACTTCAACACAGAAGCACCTGTGCTCATTGCAAGAGATCAGGTCCTCTCCAGCAGACCAGATCCTAAACCTGAGCTCCTCTTCTGTGTCCTTTTAAACGTGGCAGGCTGAGAATGGAAAAGAGTAACTGTTGTTCACAGCTAATCTGGAATGTGTTGGGATTTAAGAAAAAAAAAAAGCTGGCATCAGTTCAAGCTTCATTTTAAAGCTGAAACAAATCTAAGCGTAACTGAAAACAAGAGCGTGCATAGAAATTGTGAACCTGATTCTTATTTACGCTGCACACCCTTTGCACCTCTCCAGCAACGTGAAAGGTCTTGGAGCATGGCTCAGTTATTTTTATACTCTCATGAAGGGCCTGTTTATTGAGTTGGAGCATAGAAATATTTATACGAGTGCAGGATTTGCCTTTTAGAGCAGTGGAAAGTCAGCACTGTATGGCTCTCGGGCACTGTGCTTTAACTTATCTGGGATATCCAGTTGGACAGTTGAGGGGAAAAATAGGGACTGGACAATGGGTGGGTCAGAGGTTCAATAATGAAATATGAGGTACCTCATCTGTAGGTCATTTGCATGAATGAAGTAGACTTTGGTTATTGGCTGGAAGCGATGTGGTCTTTGAAGTCTAGGTAAAAGCAAATGGTCTCTGGGCTGTCTCATTGGCCAGATGATCTCATCCGAACTGGCAGCATTTGACAGACCCACCCTTGTTTGACGCTGTAGCTCTCACTGAGCAACCTAATGATGCTACAAGATAATGACGTATCCTCGTGTCCTTATGGGAGAAGACCTGCAGGTCAAGGTACTCGGCATCCTGGGTGGGACAGTGCATGGAAAAGCTCCCATTGCTGTTGCCTTTTCTGTGCCCATTCTGAGGACAAGCAGACACGATCAGGCTCCTGCATGACTGAATGCTGCCTATTGAAAGCTCTAAATTGGCTTAACCCTTACTAAAGAAATAGTAGAAAATGGAGAGGCAAAATGAGAAGTGAAGGAGTGGTCTGGGAGAAACATAGTAATCCTGAAGCTAGCAGGAAAATAAGGGCTTGATTATGTAGCTCCAAGAGGGCCCTGCCAAACTGCAGTGCAACGTGAAGAACCTGAGCTGGTGGCAGTCGTTTCTTAGGGTGTTGACATCCTGTCTAAGGGAGGTGCTTTCTGCACTGGACCGAGCACGGTGAGTTTTCTTCTCCTGGCAGTGCCAGTCCTGCTCTGCTACCAGGGACTGTGATTCGGCTATGTTGCAGGTTCCCTCAGTTGGCTGCCTCCAACTGACTAGGACCCAAGCAATTCTTTAGTGTGCAGATTATAATAGAATAAAACAGGGATGCATCTGCCGTATGTTTCTTATTTCATGTTTTACCTGTTGTCATGGTCTTTCTTAACACATGAACTCCAGGAGTTACAGGAGAATTTAACTTTCCAATTTTAAGTGATTGTAGAGGAAATCTGGAAAACATAAGACTTTTTAAAGCTCGCTCAAAAGGAAATAAAAAGACACAAAGTCAACCTCTTAAAAAGTCCTGAGCACTATTTGGGGAACGTGGGAGAGGAAGAAAGATGGAGATGTTCAGATTATTGCCAACACAAAGTGCTCAACACCGTTATGCAACATGTAACACAGCAGAGCCTTGCTCAAGTGTGTTTTCAGGGAACTTCTGCTGCACCAATATTTGAGTCTGTGCTGTACAGAGGAGGTCAAATGCAAGAACAAGTTCATACCTTCTGGCCAAGCCAAGAATGTTTTCAAGTTCTCCCCCTCCCCAAAAGAGCCAAACCACTAGCAAATCACAGCTTCAAAAATGTTTGACTAAAGCAACATTTTTATGAATCAACATTAAAAATAGACCTCAAGGATTGGACCTAAAAAAAAAAATAATCCTGCTGCCCTGAATTTCCTGTCACTCTTGGATATTGTATTTGATTTTGATATGAAATGTATTTTCCTGAATCGGAATTTGTCCTTAAATTACTTATGAACAATGAACTCTTTCAAGAAAAATAACTGCTTGCTTATCACAAGAATTAATGCTGTGGGTTTTGTAAGTGCGTTTCCACAGCTTATCAAATCCTTTCGTTCCTCTTAGTTGGAGAGGAACTGAAAAATGTCTATCAGTTGATTATCTTCAATTTCATGATTTTAAATCAGGTAATATTCTACATTTTACCTTGCTAAAAGTGGCTACAGGCCACTATTCATTCTTGTTCTCCCTTGTAATATCTTTAGCCCAAAGAAACTCACTCTCTTTTTTTTCCACTCATTTTACAGCTGCTTTGACTAAAGAACCATATTAACACCAATATAAGTACATATGTTCTTTTGCAAGTGATTTTGCTCTGCAGGATCCCAGCGTGGTTATCGCGTGACTGTGTTTGCCACTGAAGTACTGCCACCTGTGGGTGAATCTGAGTTGTGATTCTTCGTGGCAGGGTGAGGGGAAACGGAAGAGTTTATATTGCTGGTTTGATTCCGAGTTAGTGATAAAAATATCTGTTTTGTATCGTTTCAAAGCTCATTCATGCTTATTTAGGAATGTCACGTTAGTTATATGTGTGACAGTGGCATTCTAACCCTTTGACCTTCAGGTTGATGCTGCATTAGTGCTAATAAGCTTAGTTCAAGCTATAGATAATAAAAAAGTAGTATAGCAGACTCTACAGGTGAAAGTTGCAACCAGTATCCTTGACTTCTGGCATGCCTTGAAGGCCAGAGCTTGAGGGCCTTTTCATATTGAAAGGGTATGTTACAGGTGTTCCCAGCAGTGTTTTGCAGAGGACAGAGCTTGCATCTGGGAACTTGTAGCAAGAGCACTAGCTAATTTCTGCAACTGTGGCAGTGTAAGAAGATAAATGGTTCCTGAAGACTTGATCCAAACCCAACTGGAATCAACAGGACTTTTAATCTTTTCTTCGATGAGCTTTGGAAGTCCTCCAAAGCACCGATTCCCAAACAGCACTAAATTTCAGAAGTTAAAACCAGCCCCAGATCTTAATCACATAAACCATTTGATCCCACAAGAAATCTGGGAGTGCAGTGTAAGAAGGACATAGATCTGCCCTGCTCGGCACTCATGGCACTGAAGACATATCCCAGTGCGTGGTCCGTGTTCACTGCTGAATGAAGCATGAGTGGATTTCAAAGGCTCTTCCTGTCAGGATTCAGTGAGGAGGATGAGCAAGGGATGAGTATGAAATGGGCAGACCTTTGATAGGTGGGTGACATCAGTGAATATAACTCGAGGAACAGCAGTAGTCATGCTGAGTCTTGCTTTTTAAGGTATGTAGGTTTATTTGTGCAGTCACAGTTTCTTGATGACTGGCGGAATGGTTGATTGGAGGAATATGAAAATCTGATACAACATTGCCCATCAAGCAATGAGGAATCACCTAATTTGGAAGGCTGTCTGTATTTAAAACCCATCGAATCCTTGGGAGTGTCAATAATTTAAAAAATCACAATGTGAAGATTAGGTGAGCTGCACAATTTGCAGTTCAGATAGTCTTTTAAGCACAATTTTATTGATGTCAGGAACTGCAAGCATATACCCAAAGTTAGGTGTTTTCCAGAAAGGTAGTTGTTTCTTGCACTGGGGCTAACAGCTGTAACTCATAGCAACAGCATCATCATATATTGTTCATTATTTCTGGGATACTGAGAAATACAGGTACGTGATCAGAGTTAATATGTATAGTTCCATACAATAATGTGTTCTTTGTGCTTCCCTTCACGCAAAAAAAATTATCTTTTTTTCCCTTAATACTGTTGAAGTATGTGCCTAAATACAATGTAATTTGTAAAGCTGAAAGCAAATATCTACAACAAGTATTTAAAAAGAAAAATTGGACTTCCTAATTTGTAAAAAAGGGAAACCCATTAAAAGGGTACAGAGGATAATGCTCAGATTATTTTTCAAACAATAGATAACTTGCATAATCCCATTATGAACAGTAAACATTTCACAGTCCATCTGGCAGACAATAAACATTGTGACTCTGTGGGCTTGAAATGCTGGCTATTGTACTGCCAAAAAGAAAAGCTCTGCGCATATGGCATTGGGTGAAAAAGCAGACATGGCACGACTCTCCCAAAAATATCCATTATGTTTGTTAGCTTTATGCTTTCTGCAAGATAACATGTGCTTAATAACTACTGAGCAGACCTATGTGAGTATTCGGCATCGAGTGCCTGCCACTGAAGTGGCATGGATCTTGTCACATTGAACTGCCACAAAGGCTGCATTTGGTGTGTGCAGCCAGGCACTTCGTATGACTCTGCATCAGGTTTAATGAATTTGCTCTTGCTGGAGTTGTATGAGCTCTCCTAAAGAGATTTTACTTGGAAGAGCCAGTCAGTCTGGGGAAATGCAGAAGCTGGAGTGCCAGCGGTTACATCAACTTGACCTTGTATCAAGGTGGTTTGCGTTTGCGTTTCTGTGGTGAAGAGGGAAATTCAGAAGATGACTCCTTAAGTTGTGGGATGTTTTAGTGTCCTTAAAAACATATGTGCAGCGTTGCTACCAGATCTCAATTTAACCATTTGAACTCTTGTATATCAAATTACCGAACACTGCTGTCTTCCAAGGCATTAAGAGTCCTAGTCCCAGTAAGTAAGTAAAAGTCTTTCTTCCTGTTGTCTTTATCACTGGTCACTTAATTTTTTGGCCAAACTGCTCACTAGTCTTCACTGTTACCCTATGTATGCTTATATGCATTAAACTTTTTTCTTCCTTTGCAAGAGATAAGATTAGTCTTTGCTCTTTGACGTGGTACTATGTAATCTCCCAGGAAGTCAGTGGAAAAAAGACAGTCTTGGATACGTGTCCGTGAGTGTCCTTCCAGATCGCACTTCAGTGAAAGGTAGTTGATTTATTAGATTTATTATCCTTCATCAGGTTGCCATCACCAAAGAGAAATCCGCTGCCACAAGGCAACTGGGAGTAATGCCTGGTCAGTAAGATCAATACTAGCCTTGGCTTGAACTGCCTGTGACAATTAGTGTCCTCCACTCCCACCCTTTCCTGCATGGAAATGCTTCCTGGCACTCCATAGCTAAGGGCTGTAACCCCCTGGAAGTTCAGCACTAGTTCACATCACTTGAGGATGTGACATAAGGTGAGTAACTGTCCACACCTGCAACTGGCTTCCCAAAACATCTGGATCATGTTAGAGGCAGGCTTTGCTGCTAATTTCAATGCTAGAAACGGAAAGTGTGACCCTTTTCAGGGTCCATTACAGGATGGGGTGTGTCATGTAGTCAATACTGGTACATGTGAGTATCAAGCTACATTTCAGATGTTTCTGGCCTCCTATGACTTATGCCACCAGGTGTCAAGTTCCAACTCTAGTGTGAGCAAAGAGGAAGTATCTGCAAACATGTTAACGTCCACACGTTGAAGAGTTAGAAAACCTGTGGCTTAGCTGAAGAGTTCATGAAAGTAGCAGGCAAACTGAGTGGTGTTGTGTTGATGGGATTTTTTTTGCATGTCTTGAGTCATTCAACTCCTGGGGGTGTGTGACAACCGACAGAACAGACAGTGTCAAAAAGAAACACATTTCTGCACGTAGCTGCCTTTATGTTATGGTTAGCATTGCCTGTTGTGGCATCATTGCAGTAAGATCAGATTACTTGGTTTTACCAATTCCATACTTGTACTCATAGTGAAAAAAAGTAAATTTGAAGTGGACTAAACCCCCCTGTCTTTTCCTCCCTCCTGATTTCATTCTCTTTAAATATTTATGAGCACTGCAGCCCCACAATAGTTGAGCCTTCATGATTTCAGCACCATAGGATTCCTCTGAGACAGAGAATTACCACTCCATTTTGTAGCTGGAGAACTAAGGCAGAGCAAAGTTGTCCATGACCTGATCAGGATTACACAGGTGCCCTGAGACAGAACCAAAACCCGCATTTGCATCTCCTGAGTCTTCCTTCACTCATTGACTCAGATCTCCTGAGGTGCCCTTCCTTTTCTACCCGTCTGGGCAGCACTAGAAGTGCTTCCTGCAGCAAAGAAAAGCTAATGAATCTAGGTAACTAGCTAATGAATCTAGGTAACTAGCTAATGAATCTCAGTAACTGTATGTGGGTATGTATTTGCTTGAGGTGAGAGAGGAGTTTTCCAAGAGGCTGAAACTGGCATGCTGATGAAAACAAGCAGAGATTATTTTATAAGTAGGAAGCTATTTAAAACTTCACTTTAGTGGAGGAGTTTCAAAGGATTTTCATGAAAGAGTAGGAAGCATGATTTCCTGCTTCTATAATTTTGTTGCTCTTTATAGTTGATTAGAAGTCGAAGGGAGATCTGAGAAGCTCGTTGGAGCT
Source organism: Pygoscelis adeliae (assembly GCF_000699105.1). Taxonomy (NCBI): domain Eukaryota; kingdom Metazoa; phylum Chordata; class Aves; order Sphenisciformes; family Spheniscidae; genus Pygoscelis; species Pygoscelis adeliae. The sequence continues at coordinate 2,882,336 of NW_008824358.1, read as the reverse complement.
TCCTTTTTGTGGAGATCCATAGTTGATTGTTTGCTTGTAGGACATCCATTTGCAGCTGCGTTCTCAGTAATGTTGCTGTTGGAAAGCTGATATGCTTTTGTCAGATTTAACTTTCTAAAAAAACCAAGTGTCACTTTGCAAGCTCTGAAACGTTCAAACTCTCTTTTATCACGGCACCTTTGATCTACAGCCTGTGCCTTCACTGCGCAGCCAGGTTGGGCTTTTAGTAGGTTGTTGTACTTTATCCTCTCTCTGTCCCATGCAAAACCTTGCAGTGAGCTTAGCACTTCCGTCAACAGGGACAGACCTTACTGAGAGTGAGGGTTAAAATATGGACTTTGGTTTTATTTGGAGTAGTCACACTTAGTGTGGAAGGTAAGTCATTCCAGCCCAGCTTGCCCTTCAGTGCCCTTCTACAGCTCACAGCCTACATCTAAAAGGGGAGACCAATTCCCCTGTGACTCCCTTGGGTGAGAGCTGTGCGGTGCCGTAGAGAGCCACGGGTTGCGCTCCCTGAAGGCTCAGCAACTGTTGGGGTATGTAGGATCACTAGGATACACTTGCTTTGTAGCGTGGCTGCTCACACCTAGGCTTAACTAACTCAGGTCCTGCTCGCCAGAGGTAGTGATGGTATGTCCTAAGCTCCCATCGTCACCAGAAGCTTTAGTATGTGCTCCTGGAAATACAAAGCTATCTCATACCTGAGAAAGAAATCCATCTCATTTCAGCAAGTCAATAGGTGGGAAAAACCTTCCATACATACTTAAATGAAAAATAGAGGAATTTTCACCATTCAAGGTTGGCAGGTGGATGATGTCTTTGATTGAAAGCCTAAGCATTAAAAGCCATAAGCAGCTACCAGACAAGAGTCCCATATTAAACACTGGGCAGCTGACAGTGTCCCTCAGATGCCATTGTATCCAAAGGACATTAGTTCTGCCTCTAGACCGTGAAAAGACACCTCCCTTCTCCTCAGTGTTTGAATTGTTCTGTACAAATATATGGAAAATGCTGTTTTCTCTAGTTTGTGGATAAATCTATTTTTCTTCATGTCAAGAGACAGAAAATGAGAATGGCAAATACTGCCTCCCAGGAGCTCGCATGCAAATGTCTTCCCATTTGATTTAGAGCGCGTTTCACGTGCAGAAAAGCAGCTGAGTGCACAGCTCCTGTTAACTCAGAAAAGGTAGCAGCCTTTAAAGAAGAATTAAGGGAAGTGGCATTTAAAGACATTAAGTAGTCTTGTGACTGGAGAAAAGCAAATGATCTTTCTAAATTGTTCTTCTACTTCAAATCCACTAAAGGAATGGAATGGCTCTCACTGACAATTTTCTTTGAATCTAGTCCACATGAACGAGGGCAGCTTTATTGTGCAAGAGTGTCCTGGCTTTGCAAATCACATATGCAAAAGCAGTCCTTCTGCTTTGCATCTTCTAAAGGGCTGAAACATCAGGTTGTCTAGTCCCAACTAGAAAGGGGAGTCCCACAGGAGCTACTCGTAGGTTGGATGTCCTTGCTCTGCCAGTAGCAACTAATTTTACTTTGGGTTTTCTCCCGCAGTATTCCCCAAGCGTCGTCGTGGTTTGCAATGAATTCCTCAAAAGGAGAAATCCTAGGATCTAGAGCAGTGGCTTTCAACCTGCCACCCACATATCCTATATAGGGAAGAGGCCATTTGAAGCTGACAAAGCTTACAAAATCTCCCTCGCGAGAAAATCTTCATTCTTGGCTTGCTACCGCCAGATGTTTCATGAGTCACTGTGTCTTGCTGCATCTGCCATTCTTTGTGCATGTAGACTGTAAGCTCTTCAGGGCAGGGACTGTCTTTCGCTGCATGCTTGTACAGTGCTCTGGTCTTGCCTGGTACCCCTAGGGCCTACCACAGTATAGATCGGTTTAGCTGTAACTGATGGGAATGATTCTTGATGAGGATGCACAAACAACCAGAAGAATCCAGCTGGCTCCTTTATATACATGTGTGTTCTCCAGTGCTAACAGCAGTAGAAATTAAGCAATTGAAACTGCAGATGCTTATAAAGACTTTGATTACCCACAGGAAGCACATCTTTTGAATAAATCAGTGTGGTAATTTCTTTTCAGACTAAAAGGGATATTGAAGTCAGGACCAAACTTGCAGTTGTGGGGAATATTCTGTGAATGGGTAAGTGGTGTTGTTTTTGGCAGGAGTTAATTATAGACATCTTGGGATGGCAACTGCAGGA
>NW_008824358.1:2875784-2880069 GCF_000699105.1 Pygoscelis adeliae | reverse complement strand
ACTAGCAGGGATTTGGATCACTGCTTTCTTCTCAGAAGGTGATTACTCCAAACAACAGAAGATTTTGAAATATGTCACTTCAGCATGCTTGTTTTTATAAGATCTTAGGAATTAGTATGTTTGATCATTCTACTTAAAACGGTAGCAAGTTGTTCCGCAACATATGGCTTAAAGGTTGAGTGTGCTGTGAGTACTACCTTTTGTTCATAAAGTCTTTGAGATTTAGCTGCAGCTGGCAGAAAAATGGGAAAGTACAGGTAGTAGATGACTAAGGCAGTAGATAACTTAAAATGGCCGAGACTTTAATTGGAAATAGCGCAGTTGGCAGGTACATGTTGTACCTTATAGATGTTTTCAGCCCTCCCTGAGGTTTGCCTGGCATTAGTTTCAAACTCCAACCATGTCATTATGGTGGGGGATCTGATATGCAAGAACAATGTTTAAAAAAGCACCTTACTTCTATTTTCTGAAGTGACTTAGAGGTGCAGGTATTTCAGTCTGATTGGCAAGATGTAGAGTCCTATGCAAAGCAGATCAGACATTTTTCTGAGAGATGTTTTTCCAAAAGAATGAGACATTTACTTGAATTGAAAATCTTTTGCAGTAATCAGTCAGTTTTGATGTATTGTTTTATGAAATATTTTATTTTATTTTTAAAGACAACTCAGCTAAGTCAGCTATAACCACCACAATTGATTTGGCAAGGACTGGAGAGGAGATGGGAGGGCGTTTGCATCTTATTTTTCATTTGGTTTTGGGACTGGCTTGAGGGTTGAGTGTGCTGAAGCATGTTGCTTGAAGTATATCAAGAAAATTAATGTAGGGCAGAGGGAAGTATTCTTCATCTAGTTCTTCTGGTCAGGCACTTTCAAATGTCTTTACTCACCTGGCAGAGTGAGGCTTGAACTCGGATCGTGGGCCCTAGTCGCGTATTAAAGAGGCAATCCCCTTATGCATGGTTACAACACAAACGATTGAAGTCACGACTCCCCTCCGTGCCAGTCCTGCTCATAATGCAGGATGGTACACTTCTTTTGTTTCTGTTTTTGTTTTGGAGAGAGGAATCTGTTTGGTTTGGGTTTTTATGTGGCTCATTGTTGGTGAAACAGAGGGGTTTGCGTCTGCAGAACACTGCTGGCAACTTGGTACCCAGAGTAATTTGGTGACCTTTTGCTTCCCTTTTGGCGTGTGTATGCTTGCAGAAAATTCAGTTTGAAATAAAATGCATCTCACTGCTAAGTATTTGAGTTATTTAGTAAACATTTTTCCACATGTGCCTGAAGGCAAGCCTCAACAATACAGTGCAAAACAGTGCTTTCTTTGTTTCTTAGTAAAACATATTAAGCCTAGCTCTATTCTGGACTTGACCATTTTTCCGTCTTACTTGATTTAGAAAATCTTCGGAAGGAATCATGCCACATTATGCACTGTTCTGGTTCCCTGTTTGGAGTGGCTGTACAGATAGCGTTCCTCCTTTGGAGGGACTAGGGACCACAAGGATTTTTCATGCTATAGCCACATGGGATGTCAGAGGAGAGCAGGAATCTTCTTCCACAGGTCAGCAAGGGAAACCGGACAAGTCTGCGCTTTGCTATCGACTCTACTGGCAGCTGGAGTTCAGAGTCCCTGGGTGCGCCCCCCCCCAGAATGAGACATGCAAATTTACTGGTCCAATCTGAAAATTTGTCTTGTGGAGCTTTCCCAGCTCAATCATCAAAGTGTTTTTGTACTGAAAAACCACATTTTCCATTGTCATGCCTGGGAACTAAAATTTGTAAGTGATCAGCATCAAAGGTTTTAAGGTATACTTGAATTTCCTACCCTACCTACAGCACATTCATATTCCACTGGCTATAAATTATTTCTTCTCCCCAATCCTGCAAAGATTATCACCTTGCCACTCTTAATTTTATGCTGCTAACATCCCCCATATATACCCGTTACTGTTTCTTAAATAGATGGCCTCACTGGTACCTGTTAAATTAAACTCCAGGCAATTTTTTTTCAGTTTGCATTTAGTTTTGAATTCTGCTGCTTATGTTTTAGATCTGGAAGAAAGGCCCGTCAGCCGTCCTGAAAGCTCATCTGCTTTTTCAAATGATACTTGTTGGTCTAATAGGGGAAATTCCTTCCACTACAAATTGCATCTTGCCAGCTTTGGTGAGAGACAAGCTAGTAGACTTTTTAGTGGTTGTAGGTGCAGAACGTATTGGTCCTGAATCTCAGTTTAGTGTGATTCTTCTTGGATAGTAGCTGTGGCTTTGTGAAGGAGGCAGGTGTGGGAGGAATGGGGCACAAAAGTGAAAAACCTCTGTCTTTTAGGAGAAGGAAGAAAGCACTTGTCTGGCTGGAGATTTGTGTTTGTGGACATATGGATACGTGCTGGAAATTTCACCTACTCTTAGCTCTTATTTGAATTGTGCAGGGATAAGAGGATTACGCCACAGAGATGGATATGGGTCCAAGTGCTGCTGGCCAAATGTACATATTATAGTGGACTTTTATCAAATTACTTTTCTGCTTATCACATGACTGTTACTGACTCATGTGTAGCATAAACACTGAGTAAGGAAAAGAATTGTAACTACAGCGACGAAAAAAAAAAAGATGAATTACAAGAAAATGTAAGGTGAAAGACCAGAATATTTCTTTTTGGAAAAGCTGCCATAGTACCTGGCTTTAAACTTCTTTCTTTAAGCTTCTTTAAACCTGGCTTCTATTTGGACTGATCCTCTGTGGTCTCCTCCCTTAAAGATGATAGATATATGACATTTGAAATGTAATTCATTTAAGGAGTTTGGCTTAGATGAACACCATAGAACAAAATCCAGCTCCCATGGAACATTGCAAAGGCATGCAGAAATGTATTTGTGCATGGTTGGAATACTTTAATATTTTGAATGATCAGTTTCTTCAGGGGAAAAAAGGATCCTTTTCATGCAGAATGGGCACTTTTCAGAAGAATTGTGTTACGAAAGAACCCGTTCTCCATCAAAACATCTGTGATTCATTTCCAGACCACTATTTGTAATGATAGCTAATTTGATTCATATTTTCCTCTTTCTCTTCACAAGTTGTATGTGAAAAGATGGTGATTTTCACATACGGCTTTACATTTCAGCCATGCTTGTCGAACAGGCTTTGCCTATGGATCATTAACTGCCAGTTTGTTGAAAAGATTCAAGATCCAAAATTTAATTGATGTTGAGTTGCTGGGACATGGTATAGAGGGTGGGATTTTCAAAATAACTGGTCAATCTACTTCTACTGCTACTGAAGTCAGAAAGGATATCTGGGAAGGAAGATGAGGCTACCTGGGAGACAAAGGTACAGTTTCTGCCAGCAAATATTAAAACATTGGAGCTGTTCAGAGAAGTAGTAAATAGTAGGGCCTGGTTTTCAAAAGAACTCAACACCAAGCTCACTTCAGAAAAGCAGTGACGAATTCTGCCCTTCCCAGAGAGAATACAGGGTGGTGAAGAATGGTTGGGTGTGCTTGGCATATTTGAAAATCTGGGCATTTCACTGATGTATCAGCCAGGGAGCTGGGTGCCGTGAGCATGTGTCCTTGAGTGTGGATGGTGAACTATTTCAGAATCAGTCTTTTGGTACTTATTGCTAACTGTACTTGCAAGACGATGATTTTCAAAAGAACATCTTTGGGACTCAGAGGCACAAATTCAATTGAAAATTGATAGACTGTGTTCCTAATTCACTGAGGAATATTTTGTGTAAGTGCAGCTTGGAGATCTAAGTATGTGTAAACATCTGGCCCTGTGATACCTCTGAAATTTGTACCCTAAATGACTTAGGAGATAGCAAGCGCCACTGACTTTTGGTGAGGGAGATGTAGGCAGTTACAGAACAGTATACACAGCCACCAGAGTTCTTAAGTTATCTCGGGCATGCCCAGACCAACACATACACGGTGAGAGGGAAGGACAGGACTTTCCTATCCTGCCTTGCATTGCCGAAGCGAGGTAGGTGTCTACCTCTGGATATGACTCTTCCCTCACCTTGCCATTAATCCTCTCTTAGAATTAAGGCTTAAGTCCTATCTCATATAAAAAACAAACAAACCAACCAAAACAAACCACAAGAGAACCAGAAGAGATCTGATGCATTTTCCTCTCCCAAAACATTCTTCAAGTCTCAAGGCTAGGCTTTGAAAACCATCTTCCCACTTCTGGGGGAACGTTGATCTCTAGGCTATGGAATCATTCTGGGTTTCTCTTGGCCCCAGTGAATCTTTCAGTATTTTACACAAAGCAAAGGCACTTCAGCA
>NW_008824358.1:2860550-2875749 GCF_000699105.1 Pygoscelis adeliae | reverse complement strand
TTCAGTAAGCCTTGCAGCCAGGGAAAATGCTCTCTCCTAAAAGTGGGAGAGTCCACATTTAAATCTTGCTCCAGGTTTGGCTGATGATGGAGTTCGAATGAGGTGTTCAAGGGACAGCTAACCGGTACCACTAAGCCTTGTCATAGGGGACAACACTAAGCACAGGATGTGATGAGGCTTATGTGTGTTCACTGTGTACCAACCAGATCCAGTGGGCCATCGCCCAGTTTCTGGTTCAGCCTGGGATTTAGGCAGGAGGTGGGCACTGAGCTGCTCGCTGCTGCCAAGACGCAGCCTGTGCCTACCCACAGAGAGAGATCTTGGGGACTTTCCCAATGAAAATGAGGTGGTGGCAAAGTCAGGATCTGGGAATGCCAGTCTGACTGGTAGAATTAGGACGGGCTTCAGAAGGGGGTTTTTGCTCTTAACTTCCTCTTGAAAATGGGACTTTGACTCCAAAGTCAGTAAAGAGCTTTTAAAAACATGAGCTTTAGCCCTTTTGAAAATCCCAGCCCTGATCCCTACCACCAGTAATTTGCGTTGGTACAATGTGAATGAAATTAGCCCAGTATGTTTTCTGGCATTACTTGCTTACTGAGAAGGTCTGACTATCTAGTCCTTGTTGTGTCTGAATTCTTTTTTTCTTGTCTCCAAACCATCTGGGGCAAATGTGGTTTAACCCTATGCAGACCTTTGGAGTTGGATTTTTTTCTTTCTCTCTCTCTCTTTTTTTTTTTTTACTATCAGACCTGAGGCATTTGGCTTACAGCCCAGGGTGAAGAAAGAGAAATAAGGAGGAGAGAGGAAGAGTCTGACTGAAGTGGGAAAACCAGAGAGAGTGATGAGCACAGAGAGGCAAAGGACAGAAAGTTGGCTGCCGTGGAGGTGGAGGAGTAGTGGCAATATATGGACAGAGGGTGTGATGGCACCGACTGAAGGTCATATTCCATCCTGGGACTTGGTGGAGGAGAAGGGAAAGCCAGAGTGCAGCCGGCCACAGGTTCTGGTGATGTCTGACATATCACTGCGAAGAAATAATTTGATAATGCGCTACCATGTCTCTTGCATTGCTATGAGGATGACACAGGGCCGACTAAAAAAGGAGGTAGAAATTAGTGAAGGAAACACAGGAAGAAAAAGGAATAGGCTAATTTAGGAAACAAGGAAATGATATGCTGCTAGGCTGAACGAGGAGAGACAAAATAACAGAGAGAGAGAGAAAGAGTCACAGCAGCAGAAAGTTCAAGTGGAATATGATTTCCTTAATTCTCCAACCTTTCTCATATAGAGGAAGAAAACCAGCATTTGCAGAGAGAACTGATGAAATCACTGATTTGTGTGGCTGAGCCCTTTCCTTGCAAAGGGAGCTGTAAGACAGGGATTTGCGATATCTATTTTTTTAACTTAGCATTTGGTCTTTTGTAGGGGAAGGGGTAGACTTTCAGGGCTGATTGTGGTCTAGAAAGGGACTAGATTGCGGCGTAATTAGGGATGAGAAGAAAGGGTAAAGGCTTTCCTATAGCCTCTATGACCTGAATGTGGTGGGAAAGATTAGGGTTGATGGATATTTCCATAGCAAAAAATGCAGGTGTGTTCTTAATTTGGATTTGCTTACCTGAGCTAGATAATTCAGATTAAATCAGATAAACCAAAGCAATTTGAGAGCCCTCACTGTTATTTTAACCTGAATTGGCCAGCTCCAATTAAAAGTGCATATTTGTAGACTTGCCCTGTGCTAGGCAGCCATACCCATGTTCTTATTGGCTCCGGGAAGCATCTCTGTACAGTCACCGTCGGAGGGTTAGGCTTTGGCTGTGCTGCAAGCCCTGAGCTCTCGTGCGTAGCTGTGCTGGCCCAGGAGCAGACTGAACTGGAGAGATTGCTCGAGTTGCCCAGGATCAGAGAGGGAGTCTGGCAGAGACAGGGACTGAGTGGAGGCCTCTTGAACTGCAGCCCAGTGCGTGGGATTGGATAAGCAGAACACTTAATATTGGGTTTCTGTTGAGAATACGCACAATTATGAACACTAAATTTCTTTCCCAGGAGCATTCCCCAGTACTGATTTAAAATGTACCATTTCCACAAATATTCCTGCCAGAAAATTAATTTGTTAAAATATTCGTTGAAAGCAAATATGGAAAGGGGGCTGGCACACAGCTGAAGCAAATTAATGTTAAGGATTCAAATGAATATTAAATCTCTTTTGCAACAGTACATTCCTGTCTCTAATTATGACTCTGGGTGAGTAGATGACTCTGTAAAGTCACTCCTGGAAGGTGTACATACAGCAATCAGTGTGATAACAGCCTTGCAGATCGAAGTGGGTGGATGACTTGAGCAGTATGGTAATGACATATGGAGCCTTCCCTACCTTGGAGACAAATTCCTATCTAGCTCAGATCAATAGTGGGGTGAGCATTATTGCTTGTGGAGAAGCTCTGTAACATAGAGACATCCAGAGGCTGTGATATGTTGGGAGGTGCTGGCCGCAGCCCTGCCAGGTCCAGGAGCAGCCCAAGGCAGGAAGCCAGGCCTGAGCAATTAGACTCCGTGGGCAATATCTCCTGTTGAGATACTGACACGGATGGGAACTGCGGCGAGAAGGAGGTGACCACCCGTTCAAACAAACTCCAGACTTCTCTTGGTGGCTTTCATTTAAGGCCAGACACCCTTTTTAGGTACCTGAAGCAAACACAAGATTTTGGGCTAAAATAAAGAAGGATTTGGGGATGTAATGGCCTACAATACACAGGACATCAGCCTGCATGATGTAAGGGTCTGTAGGCTGTAGATGAACCTGCCTGGTACGGGCTGGCCTGCCTGCACCTATTGCGGTAGACCTGTGTTGGTTCCCAGTAGCCGGGCTCTGGTGCTGTGTCTGCAGGTTCCTGCCCAGCACTCATAGCCAGCTGCATGGTGCATGTGGCAATTTGTCAGGAAAACAGCTTCCACCATCTTTCTTCCCTCCCCCTTTTTTTTCCCCTTGGCCCTTGCTCCTTTGATACTCATATAAATGGCCTTTTATTTTATGATAGATAGGTGGCTTTGGTTTTATCTTCCTCATGCTATTCATTCTTCTTCAGCCGCTTTCACTTCACCCTCCTTGCTTCCCTGCTGTCCCCACTCTTTTCCTTTCCTTCCTCCACATTTTATGCCAGTAGATGGTGGTATTCAGCAAGTTCTCTGGGTGCCAATGTAGCTCCCTTTGTCACTAGCTGGCAGTCCAGCCCAGCAGTAGGAAGAGCTGTTAATGTGCGCAGGGAGTTTGTCTGTGGCTGGGTGACTGGCACAGTGGTGACCTGCATGAACAAGAAGCACAAGTTCTGCTAAGTTACTCTTTATTTTCCTTCTCGCTAGGCCTGTAAAAGAGCTGTCAGATTGACAAAGAGTCCTAAACATCACCAGGGGAATCAAGTATTTGTTGTGATGTATGGGATTTGGGAGAACTTCGTGTACACATTTCTGTGGGGTTACTCAACCAGCTGGCAGAGGCTGATGTTGGTTTTGTAGCCTGCTGTCTGACAAAAAATTAGGGCTGGAAATGAGGGAATGTATTTCTGAACAAGATTAGCACTGGTGAAGTAGTAGGTCTCAGGTCTGGATGCCCAATGCAGGATAATTGAATTATAAAAACTCAGACCCCTTTAAACTATCTTGTGTCAGACACCAAAGAATTTAAATTCATGGTACTTCAGCAAGTGAGTTTTCAGCGAGCCTCACCCCTGCTTAAGGGCAGGATTTGCACCAAGAGGTTGGCTGAGGGTTTTCCTCTTATCGTGGATAGCATAACGGGACTATGCATGCTTTGCACCATGTGCGATGCGACCAATGAAGAGCCTTAATCCAATATGACAGCATGCTGCTCTGTGGGTAAAGGTGCGGAAAGCATTCTCTTCCACATCTTGTTGGATGTTGGAGCGTGTCCAGAGAAGGGCAACGAGGCTGGTGAGGGGTCTGGAGCACAAGTCTGATGAGGATCGGCTGAGGGAGCTGGGGTTGTTTAGCCTGGAGAAAAGGAGGCTGAGGGGAGACCTCATCGCTCTCTACAACTACCTGAAAGGAGGTTGTAGCGAGGTGGGGGTCGGTCTCTTCTCCCAAGTAACAAGCGATAGGACGAGAGGAAATGGCCTCAAGTTGCGCCAGGGGAGGTTTAGATTGGACGTGAGGAAAAATTTCTTTACTGGAAGAGTGGTTAAACATTGGAACAGGCTGCCCAGGGAAGTGGTTGAGTCACCATCCCTGGAGGTATTTAAAAGATAGGTAGATGAGGCGCTTAGGGACATGGTTTAGTGGGCATGGTGGTGTTGGGTTGACGGTTGGACTCGATGATCTTGGAGGTCTCTTCCAACCTTAATGATTCTATGATTCTATGATTCTATCTTCATTTCGTGTGCTTTATTAATTCATGTGATGTCCGTATTCTTCTTTGGAAATGATTTTTATACCAGGACCCTGGTGCTTATTTGAGTCCATGGGAAGGCTGTATAGAAGTTATAGAAATTGCATAGAAATTATGTTAAGGATTAAAGCAACGATTTTGAAATTTGGTGGTGGAAGTAGTGTGCAAAATTCCTTCTGAAAGAGGATGGGCAGCAGTACAAGCAGCACATGTACTTTCTAGATGCTGTCAGTTCTTGTTCTGCTCTGTGATGCTTCCTGACCAGCACTGGCCAAAGTTTTTTTAAAAAAGAAATGCTTTGAGTGTGAAACTCTTCTTGCCTTGCTTTTAACATCTTCCTGTAGTTCTCGCATGTTCTGCCCGTGGCTTTGCAGCTCTTTCCATCCCATGAATTGGGCATGCTTGAGTGGGTATAGTGTTCATTCCTTCTCCGAGTTTGGAATTTGGACTCCCTTGCTATGGAGAGCTCGACTCCAGCAGCAGATCTGAAATACTGAGATTATCATTAGTCAGTTAACAGCAGCCAGAAAATAAGAACTAAAAAGTTGAGGTGTGATGCTTTGATAAGCTTCTGGCTGGAAAATTACTGATTCAACTACATGGAAAAAATGTGGAGAAATCTGAAGTGGTGTGCTATTTTGGGTGTCTATTTTAAGAGATTTTGCAGGTCCCTGGTATTCAAGAGTTGCTCAGTACTTACTTTCTATAACAAGCTGTTTTAAACGTTTTTACCTGGGAAACACTTACTTTGCTGATCTGAAGCAAGAGTCACTTGACCTTAGAAACCTTAAACATAAACCTTAGAAAGACCTTGTGTCTCGCTGCAAGAATTGCTGTGTTCTCGATGCCCCAACCTGTCATTGAAAATATGCTTATCTCTTTTTAGTAATGTACCTCAGCAAGGTATCTTGTCCCAGGAAGTGTCTGTCTGTCTTTTTCAGTTGCAGCACACTATTGTTTCTTGTTCTAGCAAGGAGTGTTTCATAGCCAATGTGTCTCCTTCCCATTCTTTCTCCCCTTTGTCATTCCCTGGGGCTTTACCAGCCCAGTTGATAAATGTTCATCAGCATACTGTAGATTACCTCATCCTAAGATAAGAACTCAATACACAATTACAATTCTATTTCTAAATAACAGTGGGCCAGGCTGTAATGCCTTTACTCTTCCTAAATAGCACCCACGGTTCACTAGTGGAGTGGCTTGAAATCAAAATGCCATTCCGTGTGGGTAAGAATATTCGAACTGAGCCCCAGAGTCAAGTCCAATGGATTTTAATGCAGTATTACTTTTTCAGTACTTCCTTTCTTTAATTTTGATCTCGTTTTTCATGGATATATTCCAAAGATAGCTGCCCCGCATCTGAAGTTCTTTGAAAATCTGTAAAAAGCATGTTCTCCAAGATCCCAAGATGAATGAATGATACCCGTGTCTCCTGAATGTTAGCAATGCTCCTAATGCTGCTTTGTCTCCACATGTATTAGCAATAGGACTGCTTTAGAGATGTCTTTTCCATGTGGAAAGATACAATTCAAAAATCCCTCCCTCCGCTATTTTTGATGTATGTTTTATCCCTTTTTTTTTTGTGAGAGGGTTGCAACGAGAAACAAAAGCAAAAACTAATAAAAAGGGGAATTTCAACATCTGAAATAATGTTTTGTTTTTTAAGCAAAGATACTTTCTGATCCACAAGGTGTTTAGTTTGGGATTTTCATTGAAATTGAGTTTTCAATGAAAACTCAGAAATTTTGTCAACAGTTGAATTGTGTTAGTTGAAGAAGCCAACATCCTTCAACAGAAAAATCTTGCCCAGTTCTAACCAGCAATGCTGGAAAAACTATTGGATCCTGCAGAAGTCCCCTTCAATCAATGAAAAGACATAATCAGCTCTGGACTTGCTTCTGTTTATGTAACTGTGGCCAACATTGCTGCTGCCCTGTCAAATGATCCTGCTGAGAACAAACCTTCCTCAATGTGGGGTCGAGATTGCCAGTGGTGCATTATAGCATTGATGGAGTGGAGCCAGTGTTTGTGACGGTAACGTCTGCAGACGTGAGGTTGATTTCCAGAAAAACATCTCAGGACAACTGAGAAACATTTCACAAATCCTGACTCTAGTTCTCCTTTGGAGGAGAGAGCTGTAGCATGAGTAGGACCCATTTCTAACCTATTTGCCCACTGAAATGCTGCTCTCCACCCTACTGGAAGCAGCAGACCCCATTGTGGAAGCACGTGTGCTGGATACTGGTCCTCTCCCTTGTTCCCTGCACTGGGTTCAGAGGAATTGCTCCTGAGCAAGGGCTTGTCCATGTGAATAATATGTCACAGACAGGTTTCTAATGAGCTGTTAATTTTAGGATTCCTGGCAAATTGTCAGGTAGACACATGACTGACTTTATAGTAAGTACAGCTCACTTCAGCCACTAGAACTGTCAACTAGCGTTGCTAACCCAAAGCATTAAGAAGTCATGAGTCAAGCCTCTCAAATCATACCACTGGTTAAAAATTATGAGATTTTGTAAGTAATGCCTTCTGGGGTTTTATTTGACTGGTGATTATTTGGGTTCATGTTTCTGTATTTCATTTTCTGCAGCTGTGGGAATGAGAGTTTTACTATTTTGTTTTTTCTAGCAGCAGCTCCGATCATCGCCCCCTAGATTGTCACACCCATGTCTGCTTTCATAGGGTCTTCATAAAGGTCTTAACAATAAAATTGGCAGAGAGCCTTCTGCCTTCTGGCCTCTCAAATGTTACTGCCAAACTTGAGCATAACTTGCCCTGAAAACTTTAAAGACAAGCATCTGGGGTAATTTGGAAGGTACTTGGTTTAGACATTTCCAGGTTATGGGGCTGGCAATTCTTTATCGTTCTAACTTGATTCACATGGCATGAGATAGAGATTACAATCTAGGAAATTATATAATCTTGTGAAGAATATATGGTCCAGTGTGAGTGTCATCCGTGTTAAGTGTGCCAATAAAGCCTGCCATGCTTTCTGAAAATGTGTGTAGATACCGGCACATCATGCTCCCAGTGAAGGCAATGAGGAGAACGTGAATCCTCATGGGGCACATCCAGCATCTTTGTTAGATAATTTGCTGCATATCTACAAATATATAATATATTTTAGATGAGCAGCTTTGAGCAATCCATGTTAAGAAGATATTGGATGTTTTACAATATTCTCTCTCAGAGCCTATTTCTGTAAAACTTTTTAATCGTTTCTTAGTCAGACGAAATTCAGCAGAAGTTTTGCCTGAGTAAGGGGTGTGGAGGGGCTTGGAGGTTTTCCTGCGGGTGAGCACGTCTGTGTGTGAGTGCATCCTGCAGCGAGTACTTTATGAATCACACACATCTTTCAGTTCAAGGGGCTGACCATTTCCAAAAGGATGTCTGAGTAGGCCTGCTCTTGTGTAATACTCCAAGGTCATTGGATTTGGGTCCTGGTGATCATTGGGTGAGGAATAGCAATTCTCACTGTAGGAGCACATCCTGTGATATAATAGACACTACGGTGTCCCTCCTAAAAGGGATTCTTTGCTTTCCTCACAGGTCTTCCTTTTTCCCAGCTTTTATCCACTTTGATATTCAGGAAGGTGTTCTGCCTGAAAGGGAGTTTTTATAGTAGGGAGGTACTAATGCAGGGCAGAATGGAAGGCCACATCATTATTTTCTCTTTTTGTTGCTGACTGTTTAAATAAAAGGGATTTCCTTTTCAGAAAGTATCATTATTTGATAGTTAATGAAAAGCTGAATAGCATCGGGGTGAGGCACTTCCTCAGTCCCTGTTCTTCCCGTCGTGCACCTCTGCGCAAGATGAGGAGCCTACGTAAACCAAATGAAGCTGCAAGCTCTCTTTCCAGTTTGAAGAAGGCAAGGGAGAAAGTACTTAATCCCTGCTGCCTGTGACTTATTGGTAAAATGCCAGTTTTTAAAGAGTCCCAGACTTGCTCTGGGAACTTCTCTGGTAACCAAAGATGTACAGGTGGTTTCTCTTGTATTCCAGGACTCTCCAGGTGTGTGCAAAGTATAAAACAGGCACTGATGCTGAAGAGAGATTCATGCCAGCTCCTGTCCTTTCATCTGAAGTTGGTAAGAAACCTCCTTTCCAAAGTTTTTTTACTAGAAGAAAGAAAGAAAGTCTCTCTCAAGGATCAGTGCCACCACAGGGAAAGGAAATGGCTCATAACACAAGACATCTCACATCTCCATCTCTTTCATCCCCTACCAGAAGCTCTACTGTACTGCAGCACCTGAAGTATCCTCGAATGCATCATGTACTATCTTGTATTAGGCTTCCCTAGGTACTGTAGCATGCAAGAGGAGCTTCAAGGGCTTTAGACTGAAGTCAAGGTAGTGGTTAGGTGGTGGATTTCATACCCCAAACCCACTGCACTTGTGTGTAGAAGTCTGTTTTGCTAGCAGGACTGAGAACAGCAGCAGATGGACATTTTCGGGACAAAGCTTTCTAAAGGGAAATAAAGTAGGAATGCTTTTTCTCAAGACAACCCCCTGTGAAAACTCTGAAATTCCATCAAAATGCATTGCTTTTCTGAAGACAAAACATCAAATTGTTTCCTAGGTCTTTCTTACTTGGGTTTTCTTCTTCCTTTTGTCAAAAAAATTATCAGCACGACATTACTGCATTTAAAAACACAGGAAAAGTTTTTGTTTCTTTAAACCTTTTGGTAGAAAATATTTCTCACTTTCCTTCTAGTTGTGATCAGAATCTCATCTGCGCTTCTCAGGTGTTATCTATATCTAATCCGAACAGGCACAAGGAGATACTTGAAGCTGTCACATTGGCAGATGTATTTGAAAAGCGTTCCCTGGGACAAACTCCGTGCAAGTCAGTGGTGGGGGAAGGGAGAGTAAAACTTCATTTTAAGCTGTTTGGGAGAGGCACTGTCATTATGTTCTGTATGCATTAAATGCAAACACAGAACAGGTTCAGGTCTGTGGCTGGTGCTCTTAGGTGTGACAGCAGTACAAATGAAATAATAATATCAAGTAATCTCAGTTGGTCATTAACCCTGCAGTAAATGCCTGTTTCATTTGCCAGGTAGGAGCACTCAGGGACCTCAGCTAAAATTGGCACCTTATTGTGCTAAGCACACACAGACACCTAATTAAAGACAGTCTCTTTCAATGAAGTGTTTTTTGGTATAGATGGGCAAGACAGATAAAGGATGGGTGTAAGAAGGCATAATTATCCCCATTTCACAGATGGAGAGCTGAGGAACTCTGGTCACACAGGGACTCTGCCGGGGGGTTTCTGTGCTATCCTGGAGACATGCTGTGGGTTAGTAGGGTCTTACACCCTAGCCCTGTGCTTCAGCCACGAGACCATCCTTCCTCTGCAGAAGGATGCATCGAGTTTCTTCTTGCTTAAATAGAAACCTCAATTTACATTTTCCTTGTTCCTCTTTTTAAAAAAGCTCCCTGACCGTTTTGGTTTCTCTCATCCTCTCAGAGCGTTAGTCATCATTTAAAATACACACAATGATTAAAATGAGTCTGATCATGTTCAAGTACAATATTTCAGGGAGGCTACTTGGTATGACTTGCATGAGGACATGAAATGCCAGAAGGACCAGTGCAATCAACAGCAAACGTCTGTGCCAAAAAGAGTGGGTGGGGTCATGTGCCGTATACAAGGGATTCATAAATGTTTACTATAATTTGCTGCCTGGTTATATTTGACCTCTGTGGGTTGGCACATGGACTGATTTATTGCATCCATGCTATCTTAATTACTAAGGACACAGCTGAGAGCTTTTTAAAATTAAAAGCGACTTATTTTCCTCAATTACTTAAGTGCAGAGGCTCAAGCACATACGCAGATGTATTTTTCTATCAAGAGAATATACGATTCGTATAGCCAGTTACACTTGTTTGTGGTTCTCCCAGATGCTGGACTTTGGGTATGCGCAGATGCAGGCACTCGACACTGGCTCATACGGATATGTTTACCAAGACTTTGCAAACTTTTCTTTCCCCCACTGCTGGTCCTGCTTACAAAACTTTGCTCTTCCGGGTCTCAGCTGGAACTGGAAGGCAAAATGAGGAAAGTCTCTGAAAGGTTGCTCCGAGTGTTTTTCTAGCCCAGCTGGATGCAGGTATTATTGGAGACCTCATGAGAAGGATTATTCCGACAAAATTTTCACCCTGGCTTCATGGACGAAGGGATACAAACAAGTTTTAAATAAGTATCCAAACTTATGCTTGCTTAGCCAAACTCAGACACTGAAGCTTTTGATGCAGCCCTGCTAACGCGTACATTGTTGGACCATTTTGAATGTGTGACACTAAGCAGTTATGTAGCAGGTCAGTTTAATTTTTTCATAGTTCTCATTTTGAAAATGTGTCTGAATAATCAGGTTCAGACGTTAGGGAAGCTGGTTTTCTGTCAGCTATAGCCTGGTCTTGACTTTTGCAAATTCAGGCAAAGACTATGAGAAGTGGTTTGCAATTTGAAGTTCTGTCTGGGACTTGAGACTTCCTCAAAGGGTCTAGCTTTCAGAGGCCCTTTCAGTGTAGCCCCTAAAAACTGAAAGGTCCAAATTGCTCTCACCTTTCTCTTACTTATTATTGCACTTCTGTGTACAGATAAGGTACAGAACCGTATCTGTGGATCTGAATTGGCAGATGCTCTAGCTGTGCTAGAGCATAGTTGCAGACTTAGGCACTTACAGGCTTTATTCTTATTTCACATTAGTTATGCTCACACATAACTCAGCTGCAGCTGGTGGCATTTTTCTTCATGTCAGATAGCAGTGCAGTGCAGTGATTTTCAGCATCTGTTTCCAGGACCCCAAGCATCCTCCGGAGGATCTGAGACAAGTAAAACACTCAGTAAAGCAAACCTGTCAGAAGACACAAAGTCACTCTAAAGATGTTCGCATCTCTTCTGTAAGTGGAAACAAGCTGTAAACTCTGAACTGGTATAAGAAAGGTGGTAACTCAATTTCTGTAAATCTCCATGATAGCTCATCTCATGCTCATTCCAGGATTTAAAATACATAATGCAAATAGCAACTTCATGCAAAAGTGTGTTTCTCTCCCTTTAACAGATCACTTGTTGAGAAAGCAGCTAAAATAAATTCAAGCCATCCCAGTCCTAAGTCTATCTTCTCTTCCAGAGCATGGGGAGGAAAGGGAGAGACTGAAATATCACAGCGCTTGTGAGCTGCTAACAAAACTACGGCTGCTCTGGAACAAAACAGGCAGGCTGCAGGCAGGGAGGACCACCTCAATACAGCCTTCCCAGCCCCCTTGCTTCTCGCGCAGCTATTGCATACTTCTGACAATACAACGCGTAGAGAGAGGAACGGTCCCCTGGTCACCGACTGTGCACCTACGTTGCAACTGGGAGGTGTGATTGCAGTGCAGATAACCAAATAACAACTAGCTTTAATCTTCACAAGGTTTAGGGCAGGCTGGACAAGCCTGCCTGGGATGCGGCGTGCATATTCAAGAGCTGGTGCCTGAACACTGTGTCTCCACTGCTTAAGGTATCCAAAGTAGCTAGATCAATGTGTTGCTGTCATGCCTTTGACTGCAAGGCAGACAAAGTCACAGCTGCAAATTAAGGTGGTGTAAGTTAACTTGAGCAATAGTTATTCTCCATCCAGAATTACTACGGAGATGCTCCCAGTTCTCTACAAACCTTGGGTCCCATTGCTCTCACTGCTGTGCAGACAGGCAGCAAAACCAGCACTAGTTCCTGAAGGACTTGCAGTCCAAATGTGCAGGACGTCTCTCTGTACAGGTAGAGATGGATCTGACAGCAGAATGACTCCTTAATGGACACTCCAGAAGGCCAAAATGATCTGGAAACTTAGACCAAATTGCCAATCCAGACCCATAATAATAACAACAAATCATTTTCCCTAGATCATTCACTGATAGCTAGGATCTGTTTATAGACCTGTGTTACAAAAGAGTCTTGAATGCAGAAAACCTGATCATGGAGAAGAGAAAAGCAGGGGAAGGGCAAAAACCATTTGAAACTTGAGACAACAAAGGAGAGAAAACTGAAGTGTTAAGATGTAAATATGGATGATGTGTACGCAGATACGCCTGGAATAGGGAACTGCGTCTGTGATTGTACAGTACCAAAGGAAGAAGAGAAGCATAAGGAACATGAAGCTTTCAAACAGGCCCCTGTAAACAAGTCAGAACTAACCCTTGGAGTGAGATTGGAGGGAAATCAGCATTGTAGAAACCTAGAGAGCCAGTTAGTAAAGAGTTGTGTAATTAAACCTCGAGTCCAATGGCAGCAGAGTCCTGCATGAAATCATGACTCTACTGAAATCAGTGGCAAAAATCCCAGTGGTGTCAGCGGAGCAGCTCCTGGCATTTACCCATAGCAATCTGTACTGGTTCTGCTCGTGAGCTGCGGGACTGTACGTGGTACTGTAGTCTGCATGAAAAGCAAAGGCTAGTAATGGGTAGATTCACGTGTGCACTGAAAGCGTGTTTTTTCAGAAACACGGCTTTGTGATTAGGTGTGTTTCTTTTGAAAAGTGCTCGCTTTCTTTGGGAAGTGCCGCTGTCACATGGAGAAATGAAACTCTTGAAAAGCAGTAAGTTTTCAGCTGAAGTAGATGACCATCCTGGAAAATGTCATTCGTCTCAAGAACCTAACCTGTAGAGTCAAAGGGAAGCACGATTTCATTTCCGATAGGACACCAAAGACACCATCTCGCATCACAATATTAAGGGCTTGGCCAGAATACTGCGGAGATGTTTTACCTCCACGTCAAATTTTTCAGCACAAAACCCCGTTCTGTTTTGTGAGCACTGCAAAAGCCGAACTCGGAGGCCTGCTTGGACAAAACTCTGTTTGTCCAGCTGCTGCACAGGAAAAATCAGCTTCTTCCCAGGATAAGCCAGCATCTTGCCGCCTCTCAGAAGGTGTATTGTCGCCTCTCCAAGGGTAACAGCACCCCAGGCTGAGTCCCTGGATGCAGGAATTGGACCCGGGACCGACTGTTGTAGTCAGTAGAGGGGGACAGAGAGCCACTCTAGGAGACGAGCCCGTTTTGGGCTTTACAGCTTTGTTAGCAGATGTGTGAGAAATGGCATTTTGTTCTGTGTTTTTACAGTGACTGATGCACTGGAGCGTTGGCCTGTGAGCAGAGACCCTGTATGCTTTGGTAATACAGATGGAGAATAATAGTTCAACAAAGGAGCATTGTTAGATAAATCTAACTTAAAATAAAGGCTGGTTTTGCAAAGCAAATTCAAAGCCACGACAGGAAAGACTTTTCATTTTATGTGCTGCTAAAAGGAAGATGCTTAAGGGCCTATCTCCAAAGGGAAAATATGTGCTCATTTAATTACATCTTTTCTGGCAAAGGGAGGGTGCACTATTATTATTTATTATTATTATTGTTAGACATATTAGAAAGAGCTATATGCTGTAATATCCTTCATTGCAACCACATTGATTAGCACTAACTGAGAATGTAGCATAATATTAACACGAGGCACACAGGACTTGTTTGGCCTGTCCTGTTTGTTACTTAATTACGCATGTATAAAGTAAGAGGCACAGCACCTGTAGAGATTCCCAGCACCTCCTGTTAAGCTGAGGCAGGAGCTGCAGCGTATGAGAGCAGTAACCAAATCCTGCAAGCATGTTTACATTTTGAACTTACCAAATCTTCCCAAGTGGAATGCAGGGTCCGGTTTCAGCCAAGGAACTGTTAGCAGTGAGTGAGAGTTAATGGATCAATCTGCTGTCTCTTGTCAGTGCTTTTACTGTTGACTTCTGGAATGTGTTTGATGAAAAGAAAGCAACTTCTTGAGACAGAAGATACAGATGTAGCATGTTAAGGTTGGGACCTACATGAACAATAAAGCAATGTTATCAGTGTTTCGCTTCCCCAGTGCTGCTTGCCAAAACTGACAATAGAATAGCAGCAAAGCATTTCTTTTTTTAACTGCCATAACTGCACATTAACCATTTGCTCTGATTCTTTTTGGAGACACAGTCAGACGTTGTACTGGCGTTGTAAGTGAAAGATGCCAGATATTTAAATGGGAGCGTGTTGCACAGCCCCCTGCTGCCTTTCTGTGGCCAGTGGGAGCCGCTTTCTGAAAAGCTGAATTAAACTGGGATTTGCAGGATCGTTCAGCCGAACCAAGCCTGCTGGCTCCCTGTGCTTTACGTGCTGCCCACCAGCAGAACGCCCGGGCACCATGCGAAGCTTATGGGATGCACCCATTCTCCCCGTATCCCGACAAGGCAGGCTGTTACCCAAATTGCGGTGTAATTTTGAGGCACGTGGGTTGTACCCACCCAGCAGAACGCAGTGCTGTTTGGAGATACCCAGGCTAGCTCTGAGCGTGCTGTAGCTGGGAATACTGTGGTGAGAGCTATCCACAATCAGGTTATATTCCACTCTTGGCTGAATAGTAGACCAACACCAGGATATTGCTCTTGGTTGTTAAGATGTGCCCGCTCGGTACTATGGATACCCTTGTGCTGTGTAGACATAACCACAGAGGCTAAAACCCAGATCCATCGAGGTATTTAGGCTTTTAACTCTCACTGAAATGAACAGGAGTTAAAAGCCTAAATACCTTTGGGGATTTGGGCCTAAGTGGCTTACAGAAAGCCTGTGGCACAGCAGAGACTCAGATATTTTGACTCGGAGGCTAGTGCCTCTGATACGAAATCATTCCTCCTCTCTACATCTGGTAGCAGTTTGCATTCACATTTCCCAGCTCGGGCCATCAAAAATATGCCCATGCTTAGGACAGGAGGTGAAGAATAATTTAGGTAATTGAAAC
>NW_008824358.1:2858140-2860529 GCF_000699105.1 Pygoscelis adeliae | reverse complement strand
GGAATGTGGTTCTGTCAGAGGGCTGTTGCCTGACCTGGAATTTAACCAGACAAGTAGGGCTTGGGGAAACTGCGCGCCAGCTCTCGCCTTTCAGGTGCACTGAAGGCAGTTAGTTTCTCTGGTAGAAAGGGGATAAATAGTTGAGCTTATGTGTCTGTTGAAAAGGAAGCCATATTGCTGAGAATGAAAGCAGGAGACTTGCCAAACACTTGCCTTGTTATCCACATGACTGTTTATCAGTTATAACTAGAGCTGAGCCAATAATTCTTAATGGGTAATTCATATGATGAATATCTCCCCCTTACACTATGTTTGAATGGTGTATAAACCAGCCATTACTTTCAAATATTTATTTACTAGTCACAATTATTTGTTTAATACTGTGAATAATTCATGGTTTGTGGAATGTTTTCAGGCAGTTCTCTGAAAGTAGCCAATACCCAGGCTATTTTCATTGGGCAGAGAAGTAAATGTCGCCTTTTTCTGATTACGCCAGTGTTAACTGAGGATAACTGGAAGTCAAAAGGCTGGATCCTTCACTGATGTAATTTGGCATAGCTCCATTTTTTTCAATTGATTTCAAATGACCAGTCTTAATTCACACCAACTTACTAGATGGTCCTGAAAAGGAGAATTGTACGAAGGAGGAATGACTCCCACACCATATTGTCCCAGGACTGGCTAAATGTACTGCATTTTGCAGTCACGGCCTTTCGTTAAAATTCTCATATGTGTAAATTCAAAATTTATCTTTAAAAATATGATTCAATATTAATATCTCAGTTGCTTATTAATGAGTAGCTTTGCAGTAAATTATGCTTGTGTGATTGTACACACAAAGTGACAGTTCTTGCAGAAACAGCCCGAGTTCAGTTTTTATTTGGGGAGGGGGGGGAGGGGGGGGCGGAGATTGTTTTGAGGACAAATCTGTGGCTTGTGTTGAGGTTAACCTGAAAAACTTCCTTTTTCAGTGTGCAGGACTTTTCAGTTCCAGTATTACTTTTACCATTACAAAATCTTCCCTTATACAAGTCTCACTGACGTCAGTGGAGCTTTGCCACTTGTATTTGCCTTATCAGATTTCCAATCCTTAAAGCTATTTCAGAAGACGTTTTTAACTACATTCTCTGCGGTACCCAGCTAATGATGGGAAAAGTAGAGCAGGGGATTGTGTTGGATTGTGTCTCTGCGATTCTTGCACCAGTTGTCCGTGCGTTGTATGTCAGAAGGATTTCGCTGGAATACCTCACTCCTGTATCTGTCCCTCTCTGTCCCAGTTCCCTTCATTACAATAGCAAATTACATGCAGTGATACCACCAAGAGAACCAGGGAGGGGTTAAAGGCCTAAAAGTAGATTTCTAGGTCGTTTCCGTTTCCAGATTTCCAGAGCAACACGTCAGGCTTGCACTCAACATTGCTGCACATTTTCCAGCTAAATCTCTACATACCTGTGTTCCTCTTTAGTATTTCTTGACTAGCTATACAGCAAAAATCTAAATGCTGCCACTCAGATTGCCACCATAATGTGGCTGTGGTCTTGGGCGCAGGATCCTTGTG
The DNA here is from genome assembly GCF_000699105.1 of Pygoscelis adeliae. Lineage (NCBI taxonomy): Eukaryota > Metazoa > Chordata > Aves > Sphenisciformes > Spheniscidae > Pygoscelis > Pygoscelis adeliae. The sequence goes on along the minus strand of NW_008824358.1, from coordinate 2,858,971 downwards.
TTCATAGCAAACTGATTGCGAACAGCGCTTCATAGGGAGAAGTCTTGTGCTTTTCTTTCTTCTCTTTCGTTCTTGCTTTTTGGTACTTCTGCTCCACTGATGATATGGCTCCTAGAAATACAAAAGCATAAAGAAAAAAAATCACATTTCAGAAAGATCTGTTGCTTTTTTTGCCGAAGTAGCACAACCAGTTTGAATGTTAAAGAACCTACTCAGACTAAATGTCCAGGTGCATGTCATTGCTCACTACACGTAATTTACTAATGAGTGGATCCAGACAAACAAACTGAGGATCCAGCATGCCCTCTGGCTGCCTATAAAAACGAGGAAAGATAATGAAGTGGTGTGAATCAGGGCCTTTCTGTAGCAGCGAGGCATGAAAAAAATGGGACACCACAGCTTTTGCTGTTAGGTACCAAATATTATCTCAACAGTTCTGTAACCAACCATGGGGGCAAATCAGTTTCAAAAATGTTATTAGATTAGTACATTGGCTGTTTAATATTTTTCATGTCTCAGGTTTCACGTTTCTGGATCTCAACGGAAGTTTCCGTTGTGAAATTTGTATGTTTGGGTTTTGACTGTGCAAAGGTAAGCGTGATTCTCAGAAAGGCACAGCTACTGACCTTTCTTTAATTACAAGCAAATGCAGGGGGTTGATGGATTTTGCCATACTGTTGGTCTCTTCTGTTGAGTGAACATTACTGAACAGCCTTCTGAAAAACAGTGGTGTCTTTGTACTGCAGGCTGCAGTTCACTAGGAACGCACCTGATTACACCAAGCTCTTTTTAAGCAGAGCCGTGCACAGTGTCAAAGGAAAATGTTTTATT
>NW_008824358.1:2856898-2858053 GCF_000699105.1 Pygoscelis adeliae | reverse complement strand
AAGAAAGGTCAAAGAAGAAGAGAAGCAATTGACCTGCTAAAACAGAACATCTTTGGGGATTTTTAGCAGAAAACCTCTTTGTCTTCCAACCACTATGATGGTGCAACCTTCAATCAGAAAGAACTGCTGTGGCCTGGAAGATATGATACCTTTTTGTATGAAGTCCTTCCGGCCAGTTCAAAGGCAGTAGTTCTTCTTCGGCCATGTACTGTCATTACGACCGTTTCCTGGACTGTGATTCAGGGCTCAGTCCTGCAAACACTTGGTTTCCCATTTATATTTGTATTCGTATGACTCTCACTTCCTGAAGCACAGGCCTCAGAGACGCAGGCTTGTAAAATTGTCCCTATTGACAGAGGGAGTGACGGAGACGAAGAGCACACACACACCGCACAGGGGAGCTGGCTGCCCGTGTGTTGGTACAGCCACACAGTGCAGTCCTGTCTGGGGACACTTGTGTTGGTCCAGTGCAGACCTACATCAGGGTCATGTTACGCTGGGCTATTTCAGCAGCACAAAATAGCCTGGGCATAGTGTCACCCTGACTTGGTTATACTGCTGCGGCTCTCACTCTGTAGCTATCTCAGGAGATGTTTGCTCAGAAATCTCTGAAGCATTGGGTGGTCGGCAGCGCATGTGTATCCCCAGACACTTGTCCATGCCCAGCAGGGAGATGCCTCTAAGGGGGGGACCAGCATTAGCATTTATTTGAGATCAACAGTGTGCTTCTGAAATGAGTCTTCCAGCGATCCCCACTTAACATGTCGCAGAGCAGTCATGGAGGACATGAACTGGATTCCTCTGGGATGGCGCTAAGCTGGTGGATGCGCTTCGGGACTGCACCTGGCACAGGACAGCTTGTGCTGGTTGCTACTGCCACTAGACTGCAGCTAGTCTGAAGTAAAGCACATACAGAATGGAAATGCACGGTGTGGATGTCAGGTCCTCGGCACCAATTGTTTCTTTCCATGTATCCATTCCTCTTGTTCTGCGCTCCTTGCTATTGTAGATGTGGTCAGAGATGCCGCAAGTCCCATCTCAGTACATTGACCCTTCTTCCCCTCCCCGGGGCTGTGCCGTTCAGGTCATTTTCAATATGTGCATAAGACTTTGGGAAATCAGGTTTACTTCGATAAGAGTCTCCATATGCTTACA
>NW_008824358.1:2853801-2856825 GCF_000699105.1 Pygoscelis adeliae | reverse complement strand
ACCTAGACCTCTAGTACAGCTGCAAAGCTACGAGGTGTGTAAGGGGCAAAGGGTGAATTTCTTTCTTTCTTTCTCCCCTTGTTGTATAGTATCTGATAACATCTCATGATAGTCCCCTTCCCCTTACTTGCACTCATATAATTACCAAACATTGCTCTTTCGTGCTGCCTCTGGAGACTGACACTGTTGAAGCATGTAGTTTAACTCTCCTATTGACCCTCTGGGGGAAAGATAGGAAGAAACACTGAAATTAAACGTAGGTGGGGTAGCAATGATAATTACGTTGGATCATAACTTCCACTGATCTAATTAATGCCACCTAAGTTGTGGCTTGTGCAACTGCCTTGATTTATTGGTTATATCCACAGTTCGCAGAATGACGTTTTTGCAGAAGGCCCGTGGCTCTGATACACGGAGCGATAGAAGTCGTATTTCATGAACATCGTGCAGTACAGTTACAGTATGTATAACAGTTTGAAAGGTGCCTGTTCTGTGATGCTCTTTAGAGGCACTGTAAATTGATGATCCTGATAGGATTAATGATGCAGGCTGTACAGCCCAATTAATTTGTTTCCAGCCAAAATCCCTTTGTGCTGCTCTTAAAATTACGTTTTCCTATTGAATCTGGTATAACAAGCTCTAGGTGTTCTCAGCATTAAGTGACAGTAAAAGATGTCTCTCACCTAAGTTCCAGTTTATGTATTTGTTTTATTACTCAGGATATGTCTGGATTTTACAGCTGAGTATGTTAGGAATTTAGTTACAAGTTGAAACCGCTTTATAATGCGTGGCTATAAAGATCAAAGGTTGCAAAACCAACATTGGAGAGCCAGGTCCTGCTCTTCCAAGGCTCATCAATCACGACTTAGTTCTGGCCCATCTCACATAATTTTCCACCATGTGCTGTCATTCGGACAAATGTTTACCCATAGCAGTAGACCAGAGACTCCCACAACTCTTACGCTAAGTATTGCCATCGGTTCCTGACAGCACTTCTCTCTTTCTATTTACCTGGTACCTCTTTTTCCTCCTCGGTTTTTTTCTTTATCTCACAGTTGATAATTTGAGGTATGTGGCTTCTGCTAGTGGCACACTGGGAGTTCTCCTTTCTTCCAGGTGGACAAAAACCAAGATCAATATAAGATCAAGATAAAGATCTTCCTTGGTTCCCCCTAGGTATCTCCTGAAGACCATTACATTTGTACTTGCTGAAGTTCTGCAACCCTCTGCCAGCCCGTGAAGCAGAAATAAGGCAGGAGAAATGAAAATAAGGGCTTTATCCAGCGAGTCTGACCATACACTCCTATCAGATAGGTCACTGAAGGAAAAGTCGAGGTGAACCAGACTCTTTTTGCACCACTGCCATCAGTCTGCTCTATGGCACTGGGCAAGTCACTTTATTTTTGGTTTCCCATCTTGGCTTCTCCTTTAATTGTGAGCCCCTCAAGTAAGGGGCAGCCTTTTGCATAATGGGGCACCCACAAGCCACAGTCTTAGGAGGCTTCTTGATGCCACTGTAGTAGAAAAAATTATCTTTGTGCAATTCATCATCCCAACTTTGCCTGGGAAAACTGGAACGCCTATTATGAGTTTTCTTATGAAAGATTCCTTGGTGGGAGATATAAAATCAACTGGTAGGCACTGGGATCACTGGCAATTCTATTTTTTTAGATCTTCCTAAATGATTTTTCCCCCCAAGATAGTCATTCTGTCAAAAACTAAAAAAAAAGCAAAAAAACAACAAAAATTTATTTTGTCTCAAATAAAATGTATTTTGCAATCTGAAACAAAATATTTCATTTATTAGTTTTTGAAACTTTTTAATTTATTTATTTCAAAAAATAAAGTTAATTTAAAAGTAAAGCAGCTTTTTGAATTGAGAAACTCAGACTTTTCTCCAGAAATATCTAAATTAAATATTTAAATAAAAATCAGCGTCTGTATGTTAGGTTTAGCATCAAAATGTAAGAGCTGTTAAATTTGGGGTTTAGTTTTGCCTACTTTGGTGACAGAGTTTGAGAAAGTCAGCAGCATAAAATGCATTTTAGTATTTTCAAGACCTGAAAGTTTTCCCTGCTTCGGTTCTGAATGAACTTCTTGTGGAACTCCAAGGAGTAAATTGAGTTTATAGTCAGTTGTCATTTAAGTTGCAGGGTTAGAAATGAGAATTAATCTAAACGGCTGTTCAAAGAACTCATTTGTTTCCTTTCTGAAATGTCTGTTTCTGTAGATCCAGCTTTGTTTTTCTCACTCCAGTGCTGCCCATTGCTTGTAAGGATTGCTAGGAAGAATAATGATTAATGTAATTTGCTTGTTATTGTGGCTGTCACTGTCATGGCCGGAGGGTCAGATGCATATTTGACAATGAAAAACCAGATTTTCAGAAATGATCGGTGAGTCTAGGTACTTGGTTTTTTCACTGTCTTGTCTTCGGATTTGTGAAAGAAGCTCAAAGCATTGAACCTTAATTTTTTAAGTTGCCTGAGAAAAGAGTCGCAGGCAGAACTGTTTCCTGTTCTACTTTGTGCCTTTGAGGGTGCAAGAAAGTTGCATCAAAAGAGAAAACAGCAAAAAATGAAACAGGGCAGCACAGTTGCATTATCATTCTGAAGGAGCATTTTTATGCAAATGCATGTAACAGTTAAAATAAAGCTCATGTTATGTTGCCTTTGACTTTTGTAACTGTTGGGGTGTGACAGGATTTAAACTTTTCATGGCATGCCAAAAATATTTCTTAACATAAACTTACTTTGACTAGCTAATGTAATTATGTCCATTACTCACAGGGATTCCACTTTGTCCTGTACTTTGTCTTATTAATGTATTTACTGCTAGCGGGAGCTGGGGCCAGTGTTGATACCAGCATTCAGATGTTTCTTGCTGCTGCTGTTCACCCCTGAAGAGTCTGCCGGAGGTTTCGTGGAGGAGGAGGATAGGCATCTGGCTCACTTGAGGGCTGGGAATGACAGGAGCTCCCGGGGTGGGGTAGAGCTGGAGGTAGAGGTAGGATTTGAGCTGGCGGGT